>NC_024325.1:17713337-17725057 GCF_000523025.1 Cynoglossus semilaevis
CCACCCCTGACCAGCTCCACATCCCCGCGGGCAAAATGAACACCCGCGACCAGGTGCTCCTGCCCCCTGCCCCTCCCTCCTCCCGAAACACCCCGGGACTAACTTACCCCCCCAATTTCCCCCATGTGCCCACAGCCTACCCCACTGTCTCTGATGACAAGAACCAGCCCGGTGCCGTGGAGGTGATCAGGGAGTCCAGTAGCACCACGGGGATGGTGGTCGGCATCGTGGCCGCCGCCGCCCTCTGCATCCTCATCCTCCTCTACGCCATGTACAAGTACCGCAACCGGGACGAGGGCTCGTACCCGCCGGACCAGAGCCACGGCTTTGCCAACAGTTCAGCCGTGGAGGGCAACGGCGCCGTGGTCAAGGACAAAAACACGGCCACGGCCTCCGTGGCCATGTCCATCACAAAGGGTAAAAAGAACAAAGACAAAGAGTACTACGTCTGAGAGCGCGGGGAGGGAGGGAAAGGGGGAGGGAGGGAGGCGTTTGGACTGAGACCAGAGGACGAGAGAGAGAGAGAGAGAGAAGTGTCATTTCACTCCCCCGTTTGTCAGTGAAATTCACCTGCCACTAAAAACAGCTGCCGTCTGTCAGTGATGAAACCCTGGTCCACGTCACCAGGTGTGACTCATGTCCACGTCCTGTGCTGCGTCTCCGTTCTCAGATTCAGACTCATCAGTGTTCCTCATTTGTTTCCGTTTGTACCAGCCTGTAGGGGGCGTGTCCACCTCGGCCTTGTATATAGCATGGATCTGGTTGAGTGGAGAAAATCCCGGGACAGATCGGCCTCCACGTTTTCTTTGTACTTCTTTGTAATGCTCTGTTTCAACAAACCTCAGCGTCCCCATAATGACACATGAGGCAGAACAGAGCAATTATTGACTTTTTATGGCCGACGAGCAACGACGAGCCGAGCAGCAGCCACGACCGTCAAAACACTGGGAGGCCAAATTTGGACCAGACGTCATTCCTGCGTGTTAGGTTGTGCACTTTTCTTTTTTCTTAAACAGAAAAAAAAAACCCCGCTCTGCGTCTGCCGTCAGGAGACGGCGTTCAGCTGCTGCTGCTGCTGCAGGATCACACATGAAGCATGATATTTAAATCTTAAAGGAACCACGCAGTCATTCACCTGTCTCTGGCCCAGCGTCCCTCACAGCTCAGTGGACCAGAACCATTCCTCGTGTGAGACATCGGAGTCATCGTGCCCGCGTCGTTCAGAGATCGCAAAATCGTGAACAAGTCTGTCTACAAACGTGAAGGTGTTTCTCCGTGGACGTTTCTTGTATGTACATATAGAGGGCAGCAGAGTGAAGAGGCGTTGTGTGCGTTGGGGGGGGGTGTGGGTGTGAATAATATTAATGTTCCACATGTTCACTCTCCCCCCCCTCCTTCTCTGGAAAAGCGCTTCTTTCACCTCCGGCGGCGCCGCTGCTCAAACTGGTTTCCTGTAAAACTGTTGTTTGGAGGAGAGCGAGCGAACGAGTGAGCGAGCGACCTCAGACTCCTGACCTTCTCCTCTCTGTAAAACTGTCATGGAATACATTTTGAAGAAAAAAAAAAGCACACGTGAATTGTAAACATATCCTGGAGACACAAATATTCCATGTAAAGCAGATGAAACCATGTATGATTTCTCTTTTTTCTATCAGTTACTTCAAAAAAGAAAAAAAAGAGACTCTTCTATCAGACGACCAATGGAAAGGTTTGTGAATTGTATTGATATTTCTCTGATATTTCGATGTATGTTGTTACCACTCTTCTGAAAAACGTCCCACTTTAGATTGCCTTTTACTTCCACAGGAGAAAAGCACACATCCCTCTGATAGCTGCAGAAATGGTTTTGATTTTTTTTTTTTTTTTTTCTGTATTCTTTTCCGGTCCAGATTAATGCAGAAACAGACGAGAGAAGACTTGACTGTGTTGCGTTGTGCTCAGTCTGTGACTCCGTGGATCTGACAGTATAAAACCATCTCCTCTGTTGACTTACGGCCACACTCGGTTCCTTCTCTCTTTTCTTTTCATCAAAGTGCCATTCCACAGGAGCCGCCCGCTGCTCACACACAGACCATTCCTCACTCATTTCTATGATATCGTGTTCATGTGCAATGGATCTGAATATGTGTACAGACCGTGGAGATGAAAATACACTTGATTATATACTTTGTACACACTGGTGTGCTGTGCTTTTCTCTGTAGCCTCCTCAGTACGGATGGGCGGCGATGCATCTGCACGACAGTGATGACCAGGAGGTGGCGGTAATGCAACAGAACGTGGTAGAAACTTTAGCGACACAGGATTAAAAACAGTTCCAGAAAACGTCACAGACACAGGATTAAAAACAGTTCCAGAAAACCATTTCTATCAGACACAAACAGTTCCACTGTCCTCTCACTAAGCCAACGTTCACGTCTGTGTTTTTTTGCAGAGTTTTCAGATGGTCACAGTAGAAATACTCCTCCTCTGGAGAAAACCTGTCAGACATGAGTTCATCAGACACGACTCGACCGCTCTCTGGTGGTTTGTGCTGATTTCACTGAGGCCATCGAGGACTGGCTCCATTTCTCCCTGAAATTCCGAACAGGACGAAGTAGCAGAAATGTAATATACTGTAGGTATTGATCCGTCTCTTTGGGCTCTGAGAATCTTCCGGAATCAAAGTCAGGATGGATTAACTCTGATGTTGATTTTACAGGCCTTATATGTTTGCTAACAGGATAACTCGACCTGTTGAACATGGAGGAATAGTACGTTAAAAAAACCCGTTGTGGGTCAGACGCAGGTCGTGTTCTTTACAGTGGTGTTTCATCATCTGCCTTCTCTGCTCTGTGTGTCTGAAGGTTTAACATGAACTAACTCTCCTTGATGTGAGTCAGGACTAAATTGGACTAAAGTGTTAGACGGGATGAACCCGGTGTCGACCAATCAGAATTCACCAGGAGTTTGTTATAAAATGATGTGGAAATATATGTGGACACGCCCTTTAAATTTTCATGATGAAACTTAGACTGTAGTGTCTGAAAGAAATGGGGTTTTTTAAAGGTTAATAAATGGCCTAAAAGTAGCCCAGAAGCTAAAGGTTAGCCTTATTTCCCCAATATTTACATTAAATTTATATATTTTCCTTATCAACACAGATATCAAATCAACCAATCACAAGGCAGCATTCTACTGCATCTAGGGATGTAAATGTAAGTCTGGAAAATAATCATAAATGGACTGTGTTCTCATTCAGAGGGAGTTAAAAAAAACTCCAGTTATTGACGAACGCTGCGGCTCCTGCTCTGGTGTCGGTGTAAAGATGGCGTGTTGGGAGAGTGGCTCCTGTGAAGAGACCAAATCTGGGGATATTTCATGCTTGGCCACACGCCTCCTTCTCACTTTCCTCACAAACGTGTTAGAGTGAAATATTAAAAAGGATGGAGAGGGTCTTAAATATGCAGGGCAGGTCTCCGTTCTACAGCCTGACTGAATATTAACTGCTGCTCCGTGGTAGTATTTGAGTTTCTGACGGATGGTTTTGTTGCAGCAACAGTTGTGTCAACACAGGCCTCGGCCACTAACGCAAACACAATAATCCGAAAAATAATCCAAGACTAAATTATACTAAACCTCCTCCTGTACTGAGAATCAGTACCAGATCATTTTGGATCACTTGGTACCAGGACAGAAATAATATATATTTTTATTTATTTTATTTTTTTTATGTTAGGCTGCATGACATTTTATTTTGAAAAACAAATCACTTCCGGCCTCATAAAAAACGTCGCATGGTAGCTTCTATAAATTAATAATTATATTGACATTATATATATTTATATATAAATTCTATATGATGCGCTGCTGTGTGTGTTTTGTTGTGTCCGTGACCTCAGCCGCTGGGCCGTGGAAAAATTCTCTTGGATGAAAGAAAGGTGTTTTAGAAGGTTCTATTGTTTATTTATTTTATTTTTGTATTTTATTTATTTATTGGTACGCCTTAACACCCGGTAACAGGGTTGGTGTGGTTTGACTACCACCTGCTGAGAAGACCAGGTACTGTAGGCCGAAAAGGAAAAAAAAAAGGTTTTTACAAACCACGTCGGTGAGAAACTTATAGAGGTTTTGACATTTACAGCCAACTGCGGCACAAACAACAGCAGCAGTCATTTTTTGGGGTTCCGTGTCCGTGGGTGAGGTTGATGAGAACAGGCAGGACAGCGTGGAGAACCAATTCTGTGGCCCAGAGTAGAGACTCGGTGTCACGGCAGGTTAGTGCCTGGTGATCTGTGATCTGAGCTGACACCTGGAGAGGAGGAGTGCGGCTGCAGAATATGATACTCCACCGCTGGGATGTCGATGTCCCCTCTCATCTGCCTCTCTCCTCCTCCACCTTTTTGGTCTGGAGCTGGGACACAGAGCCAGACTGGCTCCAGCAGGACGACGGAACATCACAGACGTCACCTTCAGATCCTGATACAGACTGGCTCCAGCAGGACGAGGATGAAGGATCACAGACGTCACCTTCAGATCCTGATCAAAACATTCAAATGTCTGAAACTGATCCGTTCACACACTTTCTGATTTACAGCATTGTTTTTTTTTTTTAGCCAAATGGCCATGTTGATTAATCTTGGGAATTATGGGTAAATAGGAAAAAAAAATCTTCTCAGAAAATAGTAAACAATACAAATGATTTCATAGAAACTCTTAAATCTCTCATCATGACTGAGTGAAATGACGTAGTGTGGATCAAAATTCAAATTTTAATCTTAAAAATATGAGTACAGTTCTTGATTCAACGTGGCCGTAAATCCTGGTTTCATTTCGTCTTCTTATATATTATTTTAAGATAAGAAGTATACACTCCCTGTGACGTTTTGAGATCCGACCAATCAGCGCTGTGGGAATCTCTCTCGCTCTCTCACTCACTGGCATGGACGCGCTCAGTGCGCGTACACGTGCAAGCTAGCAGTTAGCCAGCGTTAGCTTCCATGTAGCCGTAGCTTGTTGAATCGTTTTTCTCACAGGGCACAGTTTGTGCCATGAAGACACCGCCACTGTCTGTCTGTCTCTGGGTCTCCGTGAATGAGAACCTCTGCTGCTGGTGCTGTTTCTCCGGCAGCGCGTGACTGAGACACGGAACCAGACACTTGTCTGAAAACAATGATAAGTTTTAGCTAGCGCCAACAGCAGACATGAAGCTACAGTTTCTTTTCTGGGGAAGCGGTTGCTCCACTGGCTGTCAGTAGCTTCCACCACCGGAGGCTCTGTGGATTTTTACCGACACTGTTGTTTTTCTGTGACTGGACGCCGTAGACGGCTATGAGGCCAACTGGACAACCGAGACTAGCTGTAACCGGTGGTGGCTTTTAACTGTAGAAACGTCCCTCTGCACTGTGAGTAAATTTACCTAAGATGCTAACCCGAGTTAGCACGAGCTAATGACTAAACTAAACTAACGCACAGTCGAGGAACATTACCGAAGCTAACTTGTTTGTTTTTTAAGGTAACGCCACACAGTGATATTTTATGTTAGACCTGCGGGAAACGACCGTCTGTCAGTCGGGTTTTAATTCCCCAGACACGGTTGTCGGTTTTAATAAACACCGATGTGACTAAGACTGTTGTTGGTGAAGCAGGATACACTTTCCTACTGAACTGCGGCCTCACGAGCTAGGCTAAACTGTGTGTGTGTGTGTGTTAGCCTGCTAATGTCAGTCCAAAAAAACTACAGCGAAAACGAGAATTACCTCTGAAACATTAACATTAGGTGAATTTAGTTGTCATTGACGAGGCCTGGAGCTCAGCCGCTCAGACTGGCGGGCGAATAGAAAGTTGGGATTTGTGCATTTTACAAGTGTTTGTGTGAAAAATTCTCTAGTTTTGTGTCACGCTATTAAACCTAGTAGAATTATTGGACGAGCACTGATCATAAATGGTACATAATAACAGAAAAGGGCAATGTCGGCCACAAGTGAAGCCACGGAAGTTAGCCGGAAGTGCTTCATTGGTTTTGAGAAGTGTACGTAAAACCAGCTTTCTGGACGACGTGATACCAGGCGGACCAGGTGTCGCCCCAGGTGATGTTTATCACGTCGTTGCTTCACTGACAACATGTCAGACATCTATGATCAAGAACAGACAAAAGTGTCACTCACAACAACAGCAGTAACATCAGTCCGATGGTATGGACTAGTGTAGTGACACCAGGGACCACAGCAGCATTATCAACAGTAAACAGAAGACTGTATCAATGAACTTATTGATAGGTGACAGCCTCAGTTTGATTAGTATTAGTTCAAGGTACAAATGTCGTAAACACTTATTTTTGTTAAACTTTTCAGGGATTCTCTTTCAAAAAATTTTTATTATTTTTTTAATTTTGTGATGTGACAGATGTTACTTAGTGAGTCAGAAAATTGAAATGCATGCGTCTGTCATTCTCTAAAGTAGATTTAATTATGAAAAATTCCATCCTGGTCTTGAGCAATAGAAAGTTGCCACTTGGTATTTATTATTTTATTTTATTTTTTTTACAGATGAATGTTTTTTCATACAGCCACTGCGTTACCAATGTGCCAAAAAGTCAACCCTCTGATCACCCGACAAGGACTAGTCTACAGTGCGGCAGCGTCTGTGCGAGGAGGGAGCACAAAGTGGTCCAGGAATATGCGCGGATCCTTGAGGTCAACTGAAGAAAACCTATCCAAGACTCAGAACTGTCCTTGATGACACGCTCTTGGTCAGACTGCCATCCCAAATGGAAGTGCCATCATAGACACGCAGTACTGTGGCTCGAACTGCTGCACAGTCACTGGAGCTGCACAGTTGGAAGAAGTATTTCAGCCCTCGGTTGGACCTGATGGTGGACATGGGTTCCCAGGCTCTTCAGATATTGCGACAGGGTGTGTGGGCCTCACTGACTGGAGGCTGGTATGTGGACCCCCATCAGAGCACCTTCTCCAATTGTTTTCACCTCTACCTTTGGATATTTCTTCTGGCCTTCCCTTTTCTGCTATACATGGTAAGAAACGTTCACAGCAAGTCATGATGAGTGATTGAGTCCATGGTATTTTAATCTGTGAGTTTGAATTAATTTGGGCAAAATCACCTCTTCAGAATAACTAATAATAATTACACTTTTCTTAGTTGTGACAATCTGATATCACAGATGCACTCCAGTCCATATAAGTACATATTAATGTACCTCAAAGTTGTCAGCCAACCACTGAGAAGATGCACAGGATGCCGTCAGTAATGCCCCTTTCCCCGGGTTGTTGGACAAAAAATTGTTTTTAACCTCAAAATGTCAGCTTCGATAAGAGCACGGTTGAGAGCCAGTTGCGCAACAAGGAGTTTTCTTATCACTGCAGCACATAAAGCCTATAGAGTATTTCCTCAGTGTAGAACATGCTGCTGACAGCAAATGGTGCAGCCGCATGTTTTTATTAGTTTGTTAATTTAATTGACAAATCATGCATCAACTTAAAACTAAATTTGTTTTAAATAAACTTTCCTACTTTGTCAAATACCAATGATAATCCCATCATTTACATAGCCTTTTATTTAAAATAATTAAATGCTTTAGATCTTGTTACCCACTGATGTTTTTAATTTTCTCCCCCTCTCCCCCGTCAGGCTCTCCCCCCCAGCCTGTTGGTGGCAGGGGTGTATTCTGCCGTGGTAGCCGTCTTTTTCACAGCCATTAAAGTGGTAAACTTCAGGCTTCATGCCATGTTCGACCTCGGGGAGATCATAGAGAAGAAACAGGCCTCGCTCACTGCCGACGCTCCAAGAACAGAAGACGGAGACGAAGGTTCAGGTGTTCATGACGGGAATCAGCACAGGTACCTCAGACTGTTTGACCTCAATGTCTCCTCTTTGTCATTGTCTTTTTTCCCCCCATTATTCATGTTGTCCTATATTCTGAATGCCAGTGTGAAAAAGATGTAACAGAATAATATGCAGATTTTGTTGTTTTTCTTCACAGGGACAGTCATGTTGGACCGATTTTGTTGTTTGTTTTTTTTTCTTCACAGGGACAGTCATGTTGGTGTAGAAATGACGGTGTTTCGAAAAGTCAACTCAACACCACCTGTGCGCTGTAGCTCCCAGCATTCTTTGTTTGGGTTGAACCAGGTGTCGGTAAGTCTTCCCATATGTGCTATATATATTTATATACATGTGAGTGTATATATATTTGTATATATATGTATATATGTATATATATTTGTATATATATGTGTATATATTTGTATATATGTGTGTGTATATATTTGTATATATGTATATATATTTGTATGCATATATGTATATATTTGTATATGTACGTATATACTGTATGTCTGTGTATATGTTTGTATATTTTAAAAGCAAATGGAAAATAATAAAAAACCTAAACTAAGAAAATGATCAATTTTTCTTTGGGTTCGGTGATGGTTGATGGTTTCAACTGTAAAAATTCATATTTTCCTTTTTTAAACACATCTGTTCTGTAAAGTCTGAGCCTTCAGGGGCCAAAGTTGGCCCGAGTGTCATCTGACTTAACAGAGTCGTGTCCACTCTTGCCAGTGGATGAAACCAAGTTATTCCACTGCTGATTGTCTTCACTGACTCTCCAGGAAAAAAAAAAAGAGACCAATAAATGTCTATGTCACTGCATAAACATCATGTAGACGCTGCTGCCAGATGGACAAGGAAAGCAGTCCATGGTCCAGACCTGCTGTTATATGATGTATTCTGAACCTTCACTTGTGTTGTCCTTTTTTAGGAGTTCCTGCCTCAGCTGGAGGATTCAGGGGGCACTAAGGGTAGGTGTCGGGGTCTTTCCCGTCAGGCCGTTGTGAATTATCTTTGCTCTAACGCACGACTTGTTTTTCCTCAGATATCAAAGAGTTAATGCGGGAACAAGGAAGCAGTAATGTGATTGTTACATCAGCTCACCGTGAGATCCTGCGTCAGACCTCACTGGACGCCATCCGTAAGTTTCCTGGTTTCCACTGACGAGCTGTTGTTCTGCAAAATAAATTGAAGACAAGCTGTTGTTCTGCAAAATAAATTGAAGCTCATTTGAAATTCTTCTCCTGTCGTCCGCCTCTCACTGTCCAGGGGGCGCCAGTGTCATCCAGTCCTGTCTACCTGTTGGTCTTGGAGGGGATTTCTCCGGTCTTATTGGTGTACCTGGAGCATCATCTGGGTTTGGAGAACCACCAGAATGTGTGTCCATCCCTCCTTCACCCTCCAGTCAGGAGGACGGAGGCGAGAAAGAACACTTCCAGGAAGTGGAGCAGTTGCCAGGGCAAATGTCTTTGAGGAACCCTTTGGACGATGGGTTGGGGGCTTATTCTCCTCTCTGTCCTTCTGCTGAATCTGAGAGCCTGGGGGACACGCCCCTCAGCCCGCTTATAAAGAGCAGTTTGAGTGAAGAGCTGAGTGAAAATCTCCTAGGACTCGGCCTTGACCCTGTGGCGTTTGCTCCTGGGACTGAACACCCGGGCAGCCGCAGCGGCGTGGCACTGACGGCCGGATCCACCGACAGTTGTTTCAGTGGGGGGGGCGCCACCACGGACCGCGAGACGCTGAGTACAGTTAGCAGCTATCGCAGTGAGAAGACAGACTCTACGCAACTGGAGAGCCCTTCGTTGAGCCACTCGCAGCCCGCTGACGGACAGCCGTCGGCCTCGGCGAAAACTAAAGGGCCGAACGCCTCCGAGTCGAGAGAAGACCCTTCTGGACAGGGTGGGAGCGACACAGACAACCTGTCAGACAGTGTGTTGCTACGTTCACCTTCCAAAGACGTTTCTTTCAGCCAGGGGCTGGACAGGACACTTGTTGAAGACGAGGATTTGACCCCAGTACCTTCTGACGTTGCACAGCCCCCTCCTCCTCCTCCTCTTCAGAACTCGTCCCCTTCAAGTAGTGGCCAATCAGAGGTTTGTGATTTAGACAAAAGCGTCCCACTCCCCCCTCTCCCCCCGCCGCGGCAGGCCAACTCCGTGCCCTCAGGGCTGGCCCTGGGTCTAGTTTGTTCCGAGCCGGCCTTGCCCATATCCTCGACCCCGTTCCTGTTGTCCGACCAGCCCGCTCTACAAGCCCAGCAGGTTGTCCGCCCCAAAGACTTGAAGCTGCTGCGGGCCAGTGGCAGTAGCGTGGGCCACAGACCGGGCCGCAGGAAAGCTCCACGGAGGCGGGCCGGAGCGGGGAGCAGCAGTTTCGACTGCGGCTCTTACAGGCGTCACCACAATCACAGGCAGCACAGAGATTACATCCCGGTGCGAAGCCGACTGGGCGCCAAGGCCTACAGTGAAAGTCTGTTTGAGGATTCTAGTGATGAAGATGACGGCAGTGACATGAGCGCCGGGTCCAGTCTGGGCTCTCAGCGCCGATACAGTTCAGATGACGACGATGACGACTCCAGTTCCTCTACCTCCTGCTACTCCCCAGACCTCGCTAACACTGGCATAACTGCCCCACACCCTGCTGCTGCTGCTGCTGCCCAACCACCCACCCCAGGGGAAGGGGATTTATCAGAAACTGCTGGGCCCTCTCATTCTCGTGCTGCTCAGCGCTCTTCTAGCACCGCTAGCGCAAAGACTCACGCCAGAGTGTTAAGTATGGATGGAGCAGGTGGAGGCCAGGGCAACGCTGCAGCTCAGCCTTCTACCCTGCTCTCCATGCCCTCCACCTCCACCCCCGCGCCTCGAACTCTCACCGTCTCAAAGTCTGATCTGGAAGCCCGCACTCTTCATAACGACGTTTTTCCTGGAACTCTTCATCATCGGCTGGATTCTCTAGGGGGCTCCTGGACGGGCAACCAGATGGGCTGGAGGGCAGGAGAGCTGGTTGAAGAGGGAGCTGTGGGCGGAGGTAAGGCGGGCTATTAAGAGATGTCGTGAGAAATGGCTGTGAATTTTTTTCATCGGAAGAAAAATAGTGTTCTTGAATCCAAGGGTCACGTAGGTTCACCTTTTGTATGTTGTTGTTGTTGTGTAGCTGTAGTCCCAGTGTGATCCTAGTCTGAGACTCTGTTCCATCTGAACATCAGTTCCTAACACTGGAACAGAGGGATCTACATTTGGAATCACTAGAAAAAGAACATGAACCAAGTCTAAGTCCCGTCAGACGAGCTGTTCAAACGTAGACAGTGCAGTCGCTGAAACTGCTTCATCAGCAGTTTTTAAAGTGAAACAGTCATTACCCTGATATGGATTTCACTGATAATAAACAACAACGTCAGGTTTGTTTAGCTCCTGCAGTTCTTCTGTAACAGGAAACTGTGAAGCAGCCACAAAAAAAAAAAAAAAAAAATCACACCAGCGCAATTAGCACAAATTCAAAGACGCCTGATTCTGATTCCTGTGAATGGAAACACTCCTCCTCACAGCAAATGTTTCAGACAGACGTTATGTGTTTGTTATGGTTGTTGTGCTAACACAAACGGGACCGTGTGTGTGCGTGTGCAGAACACGGTGCTGTAACGTAAACCACCAATAACCTCTTTTACAGCCTTGGTCCCAGAGGACGGAAGTAAACTGGACTCAGTGCGAAGTGTGAAGAGGACGCAGGCCATACGCAGGAGACACAACGCTGGAAGCAACCCTACACCGCCCCCCTCCACCATGGGATCTCCTCCCAGGTCGGTCCACCACACAAACCTGAGAACAGACCCCCCCCCTTACCTAGTTTGAGTGTTTAGAAGTTCTGCAGCAACATCAACAGGAATTGTAGTCAGGAA
>NC_024325.1:17725140-17725453 GCF_000523025.1 Cynoglossus semilaevis
ATGTAATTGAAGCCGGTCCTGGGAGAACTATTCCAGCTTTAGTAGAACTGAGGGATTTGGATCCAGAATTACACTGGATTCTAAAATTAGATGACGATGTTTCCCACAAACGTGTCTCTCTGCAGCTTGCAGGACCTCCAGCGCGCTCGCACCTCTTCTCACTCCCGAACACGAACGCTCCCCTCGGCCTTGCAGTTCGCCTCGTCGCTCCTCCTGCCTCGCAGTGGGATCCACGAAGCCTCCACCTTCGACGACACGTCAGAAGGAGCCGTGCACTATTTCTACGACGAGAGCGGTCGGTCCATCCTCTCCT
>NC_024325.1:17725677-17732125 GCF_000523025.1 Cynoglossus semilaevis
ACCTCCACTGAGGTCCAGGAAGGGGCTCCGGTGCTGTCCATGCTCCAACCCAGACCGGTGGTCCTGCAGGGCATGCAGGTGCGCAGGGTGCCTTTGGAAATGCCGGAGGTTAGCAGTGTTGGTTGTTAAAAAAAAAACAAAAAAAAAACGACAGGATTATCTGACTCTCAGACAAGTGTCCTTTTTGTTTTCTTACCTTTTTTTTTAACTCGTTTGTAGTTTGATCTGGATCACGAGTCTCTACAAGAGTCGCAGGAAAACACTCTGATGATCGAAGAGAAAAGCAAACCCAAACAGTACTATCGCTTCTGGGTGCTCCCTGGGAAGTGGCTGAGGGTTCGATACGATCGACTGGCTCTGCTGGCCTTGTTGGACAGGTACGTGACCTGAAGGAGACCTCCAGCACCAGCATCACTTCAATACTCAGATGATTATTGATGTCTTTGTGTCATTTATTTGTCCTGATTGACACCTCACGTCATGTGCAGCGTTCGTGGTGTCGTCACAGTTTTACCGTTAAATGATCCGTACTGTTACACACACATAATACTCGTGTATCAGCGTGAACAGTATTTGAAGTATTCCCTTCTCCTCTCTGTGTCCAGGAACCGTCGTGCAGGTGAGAACGTGTTTGCCGTGGTGCTGGCCAGTCTGGTGGCCTTCCTGGGGTTCCTTCTCCTGCTCCAGGGCTTCTTCAGGGACATCTGGGTGTTCCTGTTCTGCCTGGTCATCGCCAGCTGCCAGTACTCTTTACTGAAGGTACGCCGTGTCATCGCTCTGACGGTCAGGGCTGAATTTGGAAAGCAGTGGTTTTAAACTTTCCTCCTTTCTTTTCTTATCGTGAAAAGATTCTGGTTTTTAATGCGGTGGATTAAAAAAAAAAAAAACAGAACAAAACAGAGTTCCATTTCTGTTGAGATCTGAAGTTCAGGGTTTTCATTTGTGACATGTTTACTCATATTTTCATCTTAATTATTGAGGTAAGAAATTTTATCATTTGAATACATGTTTTTCAAGTTTCCTCGAGGACATCAAATCTCAACAGTCTGGTGGAAATAAAAAAGAAATCACCCTTCAGTTCAGTGTTTTTTGCTGTTATTTATCTTCAGCCACTCCTCCTTGTCTTTTTTTGTTTTATGTTGAAATAACATTAAATCATTGCTTTCTTTTTTTCCCCAGAGTGTCCAGCCAGATGCAGCTTCTCCTATGCATGTGAGTTGTCTTCTACCATCAGTGTAGTTTAATAATACTACAATATAATAATAATAATAATGATCTCAAATTTAATTTTCTCTTCTAAATCTATCTTCAAAAACATTTGACTTTACACAAACGTCTGATTATTCGTCGTCTTCTCCTCGTCAAAGGGCCATAACTGGATCATCGTGTACAGTCGACCCGTCTACTTCTGCCTGTGCTGTGTGATGATCTGGATCTTCGACCTCTCCGGTCGCTCTGGAAGTCTGCAGCCTTTCTCCCTCTACGGAGTCACCTTCTTCTCTGCACACTTCCTGCTCTGCGTCAGAGACATGCTCATCGGTGAGTGCGGTTGGTCACATGACACTGGAATGTGTTAGCCAATAAGGATGTTGAAACTGAGTTTGTCTGTATTTCGACTGTTTTCTCACACTTTTTGTGCTCACTCAACACTTCCTGTTTTTTTTCTTTCTCTCCCACAGTCCTCGCCCTGTGTTTCCCCGTCATCTTCCTTTTCGGGCTGCTACCTCAGGTCAATACTTTTGTGATGTGTCTGCTGGAGCAGATCGACATGCATGTTTTTGGTGGAACCGGTGAGCTCCATGATGATACAATCATTTAAAAAAATATTAAAAGCAGTCTTCAAAGTGTGTCTGCTGAAGCTGAACACCCTGATGTGATGTAACTGCTCACGGTGGATGTGTTCTTGTCCTCGTCCTCGTCCTCGTCCTCAGCCACCACCAGCCCCCTCTCTTCACTCTTCAGCCTCATCCGCAGCGTCCTGGTGGCTGCTCTCCTCTACGGATTTTGTCTTGGTGCTATCAACGTAAGGACATGGACGTTCCTCTGCTCCTGAAGCTTCTGACTGTGAACTGTTTGACGCTGTTGACAACAATGTGACTTTTGTTTTCTTTTTTTTCTTCTTTGATTTAGGCACCCTGGGGGGAAGCTCATGTGCCAGTCCTGTTCTCGGTGTTCTGCGGCCTCCTCCTGGCCTTATCCTACCACCTCAGCCGCCAAAGCAGTGATCCCACCATCCTGTGGTCAGTACATCTGGGGTTCTGGGGTTTGATCCGTCTTCACACCCAGACATGTTACTACAGACATGAGACTTGGACGGCGCCGCCAAACGCCAACGACTTTGATGTTATTTTTCTTTAATGTCTTGCGTCAGGTCACTGGTCCGATCTAAATTATTCCCCGAGCTGGAGAACCGCACACCAGAAGAACCCCCTGTGGAGATCAAGGATCCTCTGCCTGAGAAGCTGCACAACTCTGTGGTCAGTATCACATCTCACCACATGGACGAGCCTGTTTGACCGGTGATGTCCCGGCAGACACGACAGTTTATTTATTAACACCAGTAAATAAGAACATTTAGACAATATAGATATATTGATGTATGTTGCATAAAAGATGCACAATGTGACATCATTATCATTGATATATGTGTGATATTTTTCATCACTACTGTTTATTAAATGAGTTTCCTCAAAATCAACCGCAAATTCAACAGTTGTAAAAATGTAGACGTCCTCATGTATGGAACATTTACTGAACAAAACAGAACTTCTGCAGCTACGAAACAATGGTGTCGACTCTTTGTCTTTACAGAAAGAGATTCTTCATTCAGACCTGGTCATGTGCCCCCTAATGGCTGTCATCACCTTTGCCATCAGTGCCAGCACAGTGTTCATCGCTCTGCAGGTGAGTTGGAGTAAACTGTAGTCCTGCAGGTACTGATTAGTTAACCTGAATAACAACTTTTTTTTTTCTTTTTTTTCATCCCCAGCCTGCCCTCAGCTTCGTCTTGTACATCCTGGCTGGAGTTATTGGCTTCATTACGCACTATCTTCTGCCGCAGCTCCGCAAACAGCTCCCGTGGTTTTGCCTGGCTCACCCCGTGCTCCGCTCTAAGGAGTACAGTCAGTTTGAGGTCCGAGGTGAGTCTCTTTTATCGTCCGTCATCTTCACGCTAACACGCACATCAGAGGGAGAGGGACTATTACATGAACGGGAACATGTAGAGAGTGAAAACCTCTGCTGGAGACTCTCTGCGTGGATTAAATGGAAAACAGTAAGATCTCTAATTAAACTGCTTATCACAGGAAAACCAACCAAACCCCAATCATCTCCAGGGGAGCTGTACGGAGTCCAGGAGAATGAATTCACTTTTTTAATATTCACAGCATCGCAGTCGATAAATGAACGTATTTCACTTTAATAACTCCATTAAAACACACTTTTAGGTTTTAGTGGAACGACGTCAAAAAGACATGGCCATTATTTCAATTTTTATATATTTCTTTTTTTGGTTTTTATTATTTTCTTCTTAATTAATTTCACGGCTGAGAAAATGTGTCATTTTTTCCATTTGTAATGTTTTCTTTTTTCTTTTTTTTCTTTTTTTTTCCAGATGCTGCTCAGTTGATGTGGTTTGAGAAGCTGTACGCGTGGCTCCAGTGTGTGGAGAAATATTTCATTTACCCGGCGGTGGTGCTGAACTCCCTGACAACAGAGGCTCGGACCATCGGCCAGAACCACAAGGAGCTGGACATCTAGTAAGGCCTCTCCCTCATTCTGTCTCCGACTCCCCTACAAACCATATTTTACTCTGTTCTCCGTCTCCGCTCGCCTCCCCGGGGGGGGGGGTGTACTGTTAGCTTTGTGGGTTGGAACAGCAGAACATAAAATTAATAGACATGCTGAAACAACCCCAGGTGTATGACTCTCTGCAGGGGTGTGCACAGCGGCAGGCGACGGTGGAAATATCTGTTGTCAGTGGATTTTCTCCTTCTGTTTGTTCAGGGTTTCTGTGCAGCGTTTCACGTAGCTGTGAATATATTTCTCCATATAATCTGCTCACCATTGTTGTCCTTCGTGCTGATCAGTAATAATGTGCAGCTTTAGGAAAATGAAAGAAAAAAAACCCTTGTTGTTCTTTGAACCAGCTGTCAATCAGAACGACAACATTGTTGTCAACATTGTTGTCAACAACTCCCCCGTTTGCAGCAGATCAATTACAGTTCCTCTGCTAAATGCAGTATTGTTTTGTTTTTTATCTTCCCGCACCATTAACTGTATTTTGACAACAAGATTTGTATCCTGTCTCTGCTCCTTCTCCTCCTCCAACCTCCCCCGTGTTTATTTTTTTTTTTTTCTCTTCCCGTACCCAGCAGCCGAGCGCTCTTCATCTCCGTGGCGGGCATGAAGCTGCTGCGTTCCTCCTTCTGTGCACCTTCACAGCAGTACGTCACGCTGTGCTTCACCACGCTCTTCTTCCACTTCGACTACCCGCACTTCTCAGAGACCTTCCTCATCGACTACTACTTCATGTCCATTCTCTTCAACAAGGTCAGCGAGCTGTGAATCTGACCAACAGTTGTTTTACTTCTAGTGTTAAAGCAGTTTCTAATGTCTGCGTCGACTGTGAAAGAAAAGCTGCTGACGTGTGCGTTTCTGACTTGACTTATTTATATTTATTCATGGGACTCTCAGATGTGGGACCTGCTGTACAAACTCCGCTTTGTGTTGACTTACATCGCCCCCTGGCAGATCACCTGGGGATCAGCCTTCCACGCCTTCGCTCAACCCTTTGCGGTGCCACGTATCCTTTGATGTGTTTACAGAAATGTTTCCACCTGTGGTTGTTATATAGAAAAGTTAAGGCAGAAAAATAAGGTTATTTGATGGAGGAGTTTTTCATATGGTTTTATTTGAGTTTTTTTTCTCTTTTACACAATGTGTCGTCGATGAGGTTTATTTTCACTGAGGCGGTTTACTTTTCCATAATTGAAGTTTGAATGGGTTTTACGTGACGCAGGAGAGCGTCGAAAAATTTGGAGCGCTATCATGTCATTTAAATAGTTCACACACACACTTTTTTTTTCAAATAAATAAATAAAAATCACGTAAGTTAAAGCAGTGAAAATTCAACAATTTGATACATTTCTTCTACAAATCTTCAAAATATATATATATTTTTTATCATAACTGTACTTCTTAAATCTTGTGCACACCAAATGAAATCACCCAAAGATTCCAGCTGCTCTGCTTGGCCTTGACTCACACCTCTGCAGACTCTGCCGTGTTGTTCATCCAGGCCGTGTTCTCTGCGATTTTCTCCACGCCTCTCAACCCTGTCCTGGGCAGTGCCGTGTTTGTCACGTCCTACACCAGACCGGTGAAGTTCTGGGAGCGCGACTACAAGTAGGTCAATGGTCGAACGATTAGAGAACATGCGTGTATCGTTTTCATATACATATATACATGGGTGAGTATATGTGTATATATATTTATGTATATATTTATATATGTATATATATATTTATATATGTGTATATATATTTATGTATATATATATTTATATATGTGTATATATTTATATATGTATGTGTGTGAGTGAATATATGTAATCCAATGTCCCCAAATATACATTTTTTTTAATTTAATATATTTTAAAATTTTTTTTTTAATTAATTGTATTTGTATATATTTGCAGCACCAAGCGGGTGGATCATTCCAACACCAGACTTGCCACTCAGTTAGACAGGAACCCTGGTAAGAAAAACAAAGTAATCATTTGATTTATACTTTTATTATTGTTTTTTTTTGTTTTTTTTTACAGCTGTGTTGTTTTTGTCTTCCCACAGGAGCCGACGACAACAACCTGAACTCCATCTTCTACGAACACCTGACACGGTCGCTGCAGCACAGCCTATGTGGAGACCTGCTGCTGGGTCGCTGGGGAAACTACAGCACAGGCGACTGCTTCATCCTGGCCTCGGACTACCTCAACGCTCTGGTGCACATCATCGAGATCGGCAACGGCCTGGTCACCTTTCAGCTGAGGGGTCTGGAGTTTAGAGGTAGGGGGCGCATCAAACTGAAATATGGGTTAGGGTCTCAGAAAAAAAAAATTATATTTCCTCTAGCCTATATGTATATGTATATATATATATATATGTATATGTGTATGTATGTATATATGTATGTATATATGTGTATATATATGTTTATATAGGTGTGTATATGTATTTATGTGTGTATATATATATATTTATATTTATGTATATATGTATGTGTATGTATACATATTTATATATGTATATGTGTATATATATGTGTATAAATATAATGTATATGTATGTATATGTATGTATATATGTATACATATTTATATACATATACGTGTATATGTATATTTGTATATGTATGTGTGTATGTGTATATATAAAGGCATGTGTATATA
>NC_024325.1:17732909-17734195 GCF_000523025.1 Cynoglossus semilaevis
CTTTTCCTGTGGACCTGTTTTCCTCCCAGGTACCTACTGCCAGCAGAGGGAGGTGGAGGCCATCACTGAGGGGGTGGAGGAGGACGAGGGCTGCTGCTGCTGTGAACCCGGTCACCTGCCTCACATGCTGTCGTTCAACGCTGCCTTCGGTCAGCGCTGGCTGGCCTGGGAGGTGGCGGCGACCAAGTACGTGCTGGAAGGTTACAGCATCAGTGACAACAACGCTGCCTCCATGCTGCAGGTGTTCGACCTGCGGAAGATTCTCATCACTTACTACGTTAAAGTAAGAAGTCAGAAAATAAAAATAATTGTATTCTTTGCAGAAACTATTTGATGATTGAGCTGTTTATATTTTATTTTTTTTCATTGTACAAATCTTTATTGAACTGAAAGGGAATTGAACCAGAAGTTAAACAAAATTATTTCATATATTGGCCTCAGTTACTCAGTCTTGTTTATGGACCAGTTTACTAAAGATGGCGCTGTTTCTGTTTCCGCTGTGTTCTGTCCGGCAGAGCATCATCTACTACGTGAGCCGATCTTCTAAGCTGGAGGAGTGGTTGGCTAATGAAGCCGTTCAGGAGGCTCTCAGACCCTGTCTTGGACCCAACTACGTGGACAGTGACCCCACCTTCAACCCAAACATTGACGAGGACTACGACCACCGGGCTTCTGGCATCACGCTCTCCTCATTCTGTATGATTTACCTGGACTGGATCCAGTACTGCAACAGCAGACGACAGACGGTGAGGACCTCGACAGCCACGTGATTCCTGACTTCCTTTATGATTTAATATGTTTTCAAATGAAAATAATCGTTTTTTTCTTTAATATGTTTTCAAATGAAAATAAACTGATGGATTGTTTTACTGTGCTTCTTGTGACGTAGCCTGTTACCTGTGAAAGAGATTCTCCTCTGGTCAACCTGTGCTTTGGTTTGTGTATCCTGGGAAGAAGAGCTCTGGGCACTGCCTCCCACAGCATGTCTGCCAGGTGAGACGACTCAAACTGCCCACTGTTTATCCACTTCATTACCTCACTCAGTAATGAATGAGTTCCCTATAGGAAGCACTGCTGAATGCACTGCATTATTCGAGGGTCTTGAACGCACTTGACTCTTTAAAAAAAAAAAAAAAAAAAAAAAACCCGACAGACAGAACAGAAGACTAACAGCTGTAATGTTTCTTCGCTGCTCAGCCTGGAGCCCTTTCTCTACGGACTTCACGCTCTCTTCAAGGGAGACTTTCGCATCACCTCTCCAAGAGATGAATGGGTTTTTGCAGATA
>NC_024325.1:17734241-17744385 GCF_000523025.1 Cynoglossus semilaevis
ATCAGGTATGTACAAAATAAAAACTAGGGAGATACTTCCGTGTACTCGACCGTTTGATGATCATTTCCTGTGAGCGTTATCATGTTATCAAAGGTCTTTCAGTTCATTAATTGTGACAAATAAAGTCTCTGAGGTTGGTGAATGGATCGATGTATGAACTTTGGTTCAGAACGTGGTACACCTCTTCATCCCTCTGGGTTTTCTCTCCTCCCAGGATCACTTCACATCTCCAGACGAGTACGAAGATCCCATGGTTCTCTACGACGCCATCACGTCCAACGAGGAGAAGATGTTGATCTCACACGAGGGAGACCCCGTGTGGCGCAGCGCTATCCTCGCAAACATGCCTTCGCTGCTAGCCCTCCGTCACATCATGGACGACGGCAGCGACGAGTACAAGATCATCATGTTGAACAAGAGGTTCCTCAGCTTCAGAGTCATCAAGGTGAACGTCCGTGCAGTCAACGTCCTTTACAGAGGGGTTTTTTTGGTGTATTTGTATCTACAGAAATGTTCACAGAAAAATGAAACCCACAGGTAGACTGTGGAGGATGAACAGGCTGGTGCTTTCCTACAGTTAATGTTGTAAACTGGGTCAGAAACATTTGTCATCTGTGAAAGTGGGTCTTCATCAGAACAAAGTTTGGGGGGAAAAAAAACTGCTGTGACTGATGATCCTCGTACTTTATCTGAATGAAGTTCAGCTCATATCTTTGCTGACCTGTGAATGTGCCCACCCTGCTCCGCAGGTGAACAGGGAGTGTGTGCGCGGGCTGTGGGCGGGGCAGCAGCAGGAGCTGGTCTTCCTGCGGAACCGTAACCCGGAGCGTGGCAGCATTCAGAACGCCAAGCAGGCCCTGAGGAACATGATCAACTCCTCCTGCGACCAGCCCATTGGTTACCCCATCTACGTGTCCCCCCTCACCACCTCCTACGCCGGGGGCCACGGTCAACTGAGGTCTGTGTGGGGGGGTCCTGTCAGCCCACACAACATCTACACCTGGCTGATCAGCAGCTGGGACAGGTACGAGAGGCTCCACGTTCTGTTTTTAATGCTAACATTTTTTGACATTGTTTTGAAGCTGTTTTAAAGGGTTACTATTAGTTCATTTGCAATGGTATTTTGTGGCCTGTAGATGGTGCTAAGTATGCCTTTAAGAACCTTTTATAAACAAATGCTTTTTCATGAAAATTTAATTCTGTAATCTGGCCAAACATTCTTAAAAATGCAGTTGTTTTTTGTCTCTCACTGAGCATGTAGCACATTAGCAGTTTAATATGTAGCATGTTAGCGGTGTGCTAGCACATAGACTTATGTTTTTACATTAATTGTAGGGGGCGCTCACCCTGTGAACACCCGCTGCCTCACTTCTTCCAGCTTAACTGGCAGATTTAAAACCTTGAATTTGAATTACTGCCACCTACTGGTAGCTTTTCACATAGGTAAACAATAAGGAAAAATAAGAATATACCCCTACTGGTAACTCAAAGGAATATTTTTTTCTGCGTGTTATTTTTTAGGGACGTCCTTTTACTTTTCCTTTGTTTGTTTCGTCTGTCCAGGCTCCAGAAAGGCTGTGGCGCGGGCTGTAACAGTGGAGGAAATATTGAAGACTCAGACTGTGGTGGAGGCTCCGCCTCCATCACCACCAACCCAACCATCCACACCACCCAGAGTACACCTGCCTCCAGCCTGCCCCAACCACACATCACTACACTCCAGCCCTCCATGGGTGAGAGCACGGCCACGCCTGCACCGACCACCGCTGAGAACCTGTGAATCAGCAGAAACTAATTCAGAAACATCTTGTCTTCAGGTACTGACAACCCGGTCGGCCCGACCCAGAGCTGGCCACACCATTCTCAGCCTCTCCCGTTAGCCCTCTTCAGCCAATCGGAGGGCAGGATGGAGGCGGGTTTGCTGACGTCCTTACAGCGGACCTCCTCCATCCAGGGTCTTCTGGGTCAGCAGCTGTCCAGCTCCCAGCTCTCCTTCAGCAGTACTGTAGCTCCGCCTCCTCTGCCCGGACCAGAGCGCTTCTGCTCTGCCGGCCTATTGGAGAACTCGGGTCACAGATCGGGCCAGCGGGCTGGTCTCGGCTGCAGCGCGCTTCACTACGACAGCCACTTCAGTAAATGGAGTTTCTCCAGCAGGAAAGGCTTCAATGGCCCTGCGGCAGCAGCAGAGGGCGACGGAGGAACGGTTCAGACCGTACGTACGCAGGTGAGACGGACACGGGGACACGACGGCTGTGAATACGTGTTTCTAACATGAGTGAATACACTTTAATACGACTCCTCTCCTCCCCTCCAGCCTCCGGCTCCTCTACAGGAGGTCAGCCCCACGCAGGACCCTCTAGGAGCCACTCAGATCATCGACCCCACCCTGCTGACCCCAGGTGACCCCCTGACCCCCAGAGAGGAATCCACAGAGCTGCCTTTACTTGAGCACCTGCGCTGAGTCTGCACTGAGGGACGTTCCGCTCCAGTGACATTCTCTGCAGTCAAATAAGCACACGTGGCCCAGTCGGGACCGGGGTTCTGGCACCACCCGGGCCACACCGGGCCCTCAACCCGGCCTTCAGGGCTCCCTCCATCAACACCTCCTTCAGCTGACGCGCCGATTCACAAATCCTCACTTGCAATACTGGACGGATTTGGTTCCCGCTCCTGTTCTCAGCCAGACGGCGTCCCTGATCCGTCCGGACCGGACCGGACCGGACCTCAGCCAAAGTCAGCTTTCATCGACGAGCAGGAGCCCGAAACACGGGCCGGTTCTCCTTCTTTTTCCTCAGACCAAGACGTCCATCTGTCTTAATGGACGACAGAGATAGGCCAGAAAGACCAGTGCAATTTTAGAGGATATTTTTGCTGGAGGATGGTTTTATTTTTATACTGGAGAAAAGAGGCTCATCTCTGACTGGACTCTGTAAACCTCTCCCTCCCCTTCCCTCCCCCTCTGGCTCTCTCTCTCTCTCATAATCAACCAGGGGAACAGTGAGTCTCTGCTGTTTGGGCAGGTTATCATATCATCACTGGACGTTCACACGTGTTAACTGTTTTACTGAGTTCAACCAGTCAGACTCCACATCACTTCTCCCACGCTGTAAAGGAAAATAACCCGCCTCCCCCCCCCCACTCTCCCCCCACTCTACCTAAATGTTATCCTTATCCTCTGGCCTACTTTCTGAAGGTGCCTGAAAATATCAACACTCGGCAGTTCTGATTTAGAGACGATTTACAGGGAAAATGTTTAAAAAAACAAAAACCAAGCTGGGCCAACCTGAGGTGGTGTAACCACCAGTTTACAGTCTCCTAAAAACCTGGACACGGACGTGGGACAGAGCTGGAAACCAAAGCTGGATTCCACTCTGTTAAAAATGTAAAGCCTTTTTTTTAAAGTTTTTTTTTTTTTGGTGGGTGGAACGTTTTTTTTTTTTTTTTTTTTTATCGGTTTACTTGAAGAATCACAGGTTCCTCAGTGTTTAAGGGTCACTGAGTTTGTTTTCTAAACCGAGTCTAAACCGACTGACGGTGAATCTCTGTCTCATCGCATCCTTGACTCTCTGCTGCAGCAGCAGCAGCAGCAGCAGCAGCAGCAGGACTCCAGCCACCTCCGTGTGTGTGTGTGTGTGGAGGAGCGCTTGTTTCCTTCGCCTGCAGCTCTGCCGCCGGGCCTCCTCCCATTACTGTACTACTGCATCGCTTCTCCATTTTCCTGCCACCAACTACTACAGTACCCACTACTACTACTGCTGATCCTAATCCAGTTCAATCCAGCGTTTTAGTTGGGTTCAGATGAAGATGAATGAAAACTGAAAGTAAAGATGGAATATTTATTTGTTTATTATTATTATTATCTCACACATATTTCTCTGATCGGGGTTTGTCTATACATGGTGTGCTGGTTTAAAGATGACTCAGATATCTGCCCTGCTCTGCCCTCCCTCCTGCCCCCCACTTCGCTCCCTCCCCCAAAAACACCTTCCTCGCCCCCAGTCCTCCCTCAGACCGTCGTCGTATCATCTCTCTGGAAACTCCGGGGTTTGTTTTTTTTTTTTTTTCAAACGAGTGACAGAAGGAAGTTCTCCCACGGAGGTTGTTGTGTCAAACATGGACCACGTATAAGAAATGGGCGGAGCTACGACTACCACCAGTCATGGATGAGTGTAGAAAACAGAGCTGTTTAAAGTAAAATTGATGATAAAGCATGGATGAAAAGACAGAGGTGATTGAATGAGGGAGGGTTTTCAAACTCAGGTCATTCAGGACGAGAGAAACAGATACGTCAGAAGAATGTGATGTTTTTGAGTAGACGGAAATTAAAAAGATTTTTTTTTTTCTAATGCAGAGATTTAAAACAAATTACTTTCAGGAAGAAATTAAACTTTTTTTTTTCTAATGAAGAGATTTAAAACAAATTACTTTCAGGACAAAATTCTATTATTTTTTTTAAGCGGCGCCGTAGGTTTGAGTCCCACGATTTAACAGACATCTGTGGATGTTAAATGTTTGAAGTCGTCTCCGATCAGATCATAGTGTTGCAGTTGACACTTTGACCTTCTGGAGCGTGAACATGTTTGAAGTCTGTAGTTTGAGTCCCTGAATAATCACGATCAAAGACGTTGAACCGACAGCTCCGTCCATTCCTTATAAACAGTCTGTGGTTCCACCAGAAAACCAGTGCCCCCCACGTCCCCCTCCACGTGTGCCATACGTTTGATCAGAGCTGAGCTAACCGTGGTTCAGACGTGACGTTCTCCTGAAGGAAACCTGGAAACACGACTTCAGCTTCTCAGGGTCTAAAACCTGACTTTTTTATTTTTGTTTCTCCGCAGGAGAAAGTTTAATTTTGTAAAAAAAAAAGGAGAAACAGAAGTGAACCGGGTGTAAGATCGTGACGTTAGGAAACGGTCTGATTCCGAGGGTCAACAAGAAGACGCTGCACGTACCCCTCCTCCTCCCTCCCCCCCAAAACCCCTCCCCTCACACACCCACACCTCTGCTTCTTACATCTGAAGAAGGGACACACATTTATAAATAGAACAGAGCTCTGGTTTTTCTTTTTTTTTTTGAAGGAGATTTTTTTTTTTCTTCCCTGAGATTTCTGTTAGTCTGGGCTGTGAAGACGCTCCACCAGGTGAGGAGTGGGTGAGTCAGCATCCCCTCTGGAACAAGTTCCTTCCTTGACTCAGGAAAAACAGTGGTTCTGATGATTCAGTTTTTTATTCCTACTCTTCACCATCTCTTGTCCAAAGCCACAGGGAGATAAATCTTATTGTTTATGACTTTGCTGGAAGTGAGGAAAGCACAACGTTAATGGACAAACCTGAGTGTTAATTCAAATAAAAAGGGATTTTAATAAATCTCTGGACTTCTGTACAGCATGTTTTCTTATATAGATATATATTTAAAATATAAATCTATTTTATTATTATTATTATTATTATTGGATTTGTTTTGGGGGGTTCTTTTACATCTGAAGACACTATCTTGAGGGGGGGCGCTCCTCTGTTTACCCACCAGAGGGCAGTGCTGAGCGAAGAGCAGTTCTGGGAAGAATCAGTTGAAACTACTTTTGCACAAAAATGTACCATACACCATCCCACTTTATCATTGGATTATTTTAGCTATTTTTTGGGGGGTGGTCTTTTATTTAAGGACTTTAAGTGGATGTTTAAATGTTCTGTACAGTTTTTTATGTAATTTTTTTTTCTTTTCTTCTATTTAAATTAAAGGTTTTTGTGTCTTTGTTTGCAAACAATTTTGTTGTCTGCCGTTTGTAACTTCTGACCATCTAGGAGCTAGCTGTGGCGGCTAACAGCTAAGAGTTACTCTGAAGAGTTCATGTTGAGAGTATTACTCTGAAGAGTTCATGTTGAGAGTATTACTCTGAAGAGTTCATGTTGAGAGTATTACTCTCTGGTATTTTGGAGCTAAGTTTTATTTTTGGCCATGTCACTTCTTCACTTCCTGAATTCCCAGATCTACGTGGAGAACCGCGAACAAAAAGTCCTGGCATTAATCACTCATCATCACAGTACCGAGGTACTGAAGTACTTTTGGTGTACTTTTAAATGTACTTTTTGACAACTGTATTTGTAATCAGCCTTTTCTAAATGTGAACAAACAACAACCTGAAAGAGAAAAATATCTGAACTGTGCCTTTATAAAATGGAATAAGAAATGAAGAAGTGACCGAACCACAGACGTCAGTATGTGAGATGTTGACCTTTGACCCCGCAGCGACCCTCCTCCAGTCCCGGTGACTTTGAGAGAATCAAACAAAAGAGCGTTTCATTACAGACGCGGAGAATCGGAGCTCGCGTGGACTCTCCTCCTCCTCCTCCTCCTCACCCTTCACCCCCTTCCTCTCCCTCCTCCTCCTCCTCCCCCCTCTCCTCCTAAAATCCTGTCCGGTGCGATGGAGCCACAGCAGCAGCAGCACCAGCGCCATCAGCAGCGCACTCATGGACATGGTCAGCAGCACCCCCTGCAGGACACCCGAGGACTTGTGAGTATCCGCTGCTGGGGAACAACAGAGCTGCTGTTATCTTTTGGTTTGGTTTTTAATTTGTTTTGTTTTGTTTAGATTGGATCAGAGCACTGACGGGTGTGGACGGACAGACGGACCAGGCAGCTCTCGGTTCCCAGGAGGTTGGAGGCAGAGCAGCGATACTGGCCCGAGGTCTGAGAGGAAACGTTGGCAATTTGGACAGAGGCTGACAGAAGGTCCCCTGAGAGACAGAGACAGAAGAGACAGTGACGGTGACGAGACTGAGGACACGAGAGAAGAAGAAGAAGAAAAAAAAACATTCCAGAGGTGAAAGGTAACGCATTACATTCATTCCGGTTGCTGTAATTGATTCGTGTTTTTTTTTAAAGTAATTTATATTTTTATTATTAAGTAGTTTTGTTAATATGTAATTTTACTTTGACTTCAGTTCATTTTAACTCATTTATTTTACTTCGCTACATTTAAAAAGAACCCGTTACTGAGTGAAAAAAAAAAAAAAGAAAATGCCGGAGGAAAAACCCAGCTGCATTAACTTGAAGAAAATTAGGTGCGCGCATGCGCGGATTTCCCACTAGTGTCATGTCGTACACGTGGATGACCAAACGGAGAGCTACCGTGGAGCAGAGGACTCGGAAAAAGAATGAAAATCTTCACCAAATCTCTGCAATTTCTTCGTTTACAAACGAGGAAATAACTTTTATCTTTACGATTATCGTACGATGGAAAACGTACGTGCCTGCCTGCGGCGGACTGAGGTGTCGCTGTCGAAACTTCGTCGTCAACCCTGAGGAATCGTTTGTCGGTACAGTATCTGTGTTTTTATATATTTTCTCAAACGTTGTTTTGTTTATTGTTTGGTCAAAACCGTGCGTCCGTTAAGAGAAATTAGCCTTCGCGATATCGATTATTGTAGTTTCAGTGACGTAAGCAGCACGGTCAGGAATGACACACCTGCGGTTTTAATTGCAAACTTTTTCACTGTCATGGAGGCTGCGTTAGATTTGGTTTGTTTTTCTTTTTCTTTCTTGTTGTACTTTAGTTTGTAGTATTTTAGTTTGGCTTGGACCGTATGATGATTCAGAATCTGGCGCTTTATACCAGCGCTGTTTGATCGTGTTTGATCGTGTTTGTTTGGTGTGACTGAACGTCGTTCACACTGAATCGAGTCCCGGACACTGTGAGTTCGTTTGGTTTGAGTTCCGTTCACTCAGTCATTTATAAAGTGTTTTCTTTAGATGATGTTTGAATCGTTGATTTAAAAACAAGCAGCTACGATTGAAGTACATTTTAAATGAAGTACTTTTTTTTTTTACTTTTACTTGAGTTGAATTAAAGCAAAGTGAAGATACTTTTATTTAATTACATTTTTTTAAACTTTTTTTTCTCCTCAGCTTCCAACGTATTTTGTCTTAGTAAATAAGAATCACCTACATTTGAAGTAAAAATAATTATCAGAGAAAAGAAAGATATGACATATTTGTTTAATATTAATGTGTACTGCTTGTGTGTGTATTTGTGTGTGTTTGTGTTTGTGTATTTGTGTGGGCTCTCGTTCCTGACCTTCCATGTCGACTGGCAGTGGGACTTCCTCAGGACTGACTTTCTCCCAGTGGATCTCTGGTGTTGGGACGCCCTCCATCACCGAGCAGGACAGCGTGACTTGTCCTCCAACATCTACGTCACCGGTCCACTGACACACCGGCAGAGAGGGCGGAGCTACAGACACGGTCAGAGCATTTTATTATTATTATTATGTTTGGACAAAAACTCGATGAAATGAAGACTTTTACAGTCATAGAAACAGTCATCTGAAACACACAACATACAGTGGAACATGCACAGCTGGTGGCACTTGGGCTCCCTCTAGTGGTAGGCAGTGAAATCTGACTTCAAAAAAACATGTTGGAAAGTTCTGTTAGGCAACTGGTAAAAAGTACGTTTCACCTCTCATCCAAGAGGCTTCTTCAGTTCCAGATCTTTTTTTTTTTTTGGTTTGATAAAACGTTGTGACATTAATGATTAAAGCAGCCGTGCAGAGACAGAGGTCAGTGGTGTGTGTGTGTGTGTGTGTGTGACCTGATGAACTGACCCAGCACCGTCAGAACCACTTCTCCCACGTCTTCTTCTGCAGCCTCTGGTGGATTGTTGACCATGCAGCGATAAACTCCAGAGTCTGACACTCGAGTGTCGTTTAGGACGATGTCTGCAGTCCAGGGGAGGCCTAAGAACGCACACACACACACACACACGGAGTTTTTTGGGTCATTCGTAGAAACGTTTCCTGAATTTTGTCAAAAAATATTATGGCGGAATTATCATTAATCGCAATCGAAAAATGTCAGATTTTGAAGACCACTTTATGAACTGATACTGTAGTACCTGTGAAGCTGACTCTACCAGTGAGGGAGGGGTCCTCCATCACCTGTCCATGGTCAAACACAATCACCTGAACAAGGAAACACAGACAATGTGAGTTGATGTTGATGATGATGTTGATGTTGATGAATTTACAGGAAGCAGCTGACACCAGTGCGGCCCGTCTGACTTCTGACCTGCATTGGACTCTCCGGGCTGGACGACGGAACCAGAGTCCAGACGATGTTGAGTCTGTGGAGCGGGGTGGAGGTGAGGAAGGAGCAGCCAAGGAGGACAGAGTCTCCTCTCACTGCCTCCACACTGTTTTCTCTCATGGTGACTGTCAGAGCAGCTGAGTCAGAAAACAGACAAGAGTCCAGAAAACCACTCATCACTGATGCTAAAGAATAAGAATAAGAATCTTCCAGTTTGACTGATAAGGTTTTTTACAGGACGTTATCAGAACATAGCTACAAGTTAGCCTCCAACAAAGGCTTTAATGGCTTGGTTTATTTGTCACAGTCTGATCTGAATTCCTCAGTTTCTCTGCTGCTGCCTTTCATTACTGGAATAATGAACCGACCCCTCCTCTCCCCTCCTCCCCCTGGCCAACTCAGGCCTTTGCATGTGCATATTAGTGACTAATTACAGTTGACAGCAGCATCACAGAGTGGAACAACGGCTCAATTCACTGGGAGAAAAATAAAGTTTAAATTTCAATTTCCCAAAAAATGTTTCTTTACTGACACCTTCTGGACGTCACTCTTCGTTGTGATTAACGACTGTAACATGTTCACTGTTGTGCACTAAGAAGGAGGTTGGTGTTACTTTAGTCCAGTGATTTATCTCAGCTTTGAGGGTTCAATTGTTGGTTCTTTAAAAATATTTTTCCAAATATACAGCTGATCTTTCTTCTCCACTTATTTCACTTTCCTACTTTTCCTCTAAGAACAGAGTGGAAAATGACATTGACAACAAATACTTGTTTTAAATGAGTAAAAATATATATAAATATTAACAAAAGTACATTTCTCAAAACAAATATTATCCATTTTGATTATAAATCAAGAATCTCTTCCACGTTGACTCACCGTCTTCTTGAACCAGGTAACAAAGAAACAGGGTCCAGAACAGCCAGTGTCCACAGGAACCCATCACGATGTCTCTCACTCCCTCTGTGGACTGGATTTGTACAGGGGGGAGGAACGGAGGACCGGAGGTGAGGGTGGAGGGTGGGTGTTTACCATATCCATAAAAATGAAAAGTCCCCGA
>NC_024326.1:0-8205 GCF_000523025.1 Cynoglossus semilaevis
ATTTATTAGTCCCTTTTTTATTATTTATAAATTCCTTTAAGTGAAAGGAAAAAAGAAACGAAGCAGCAACACATTGTTTGTGTCTATTTGTCAAAATACCAAGGTTACATTTTAGTTTTGGGAACTGACGTCTTTTGTCTGCAGCTTCGTTGCTTTTACTGCTAAATATAAAACATAAATAGAGTACTGTTTATAACTGTACATCGCAGTGTTCTCGCACTTAGCTGGTACATAGACACAAACGTAGATTTACAATAGATATACACTTATAACATCGTTATTTACACATATAAACGACATAATTAAAGTTATAAGTTTTAATACATAACTACATTGCAGTGTTTTAGCTGAATAAGCGTCGACATAACGTCTATCGTGTGTTATTTTATTTTTTTAATCAAATATTTCATTTCCCTTCCCTGCTCATTTAGGGTACTCGCCACCTGGTGACGGAAAATAAGAACGCACTTCGTTTAAACACTCGCTTTGTAGTTAAAAATACTTTCTTAGCAAAGCCACTAAAACGTTGATACGTGTGGGAAAGTTGCATGAATTTATATCGTTATTTAATATGTTTAAATCGGTTTAGTATTTTACCAAAACGGACTATGTAAGTTTTAATACACAACTACATTGCAGTGTTTTAGCTGAATAAGCGTCGACATAACGTCTATCGTGTGTTATTTTATTTTTTTAATCAAATATTTCATTTCCCTTCCCTGCTCATTTAGGGTACTCGCCACCTGGTGACGGAAAATAAGAACGCACTTCGTTTAAACACTCGCTTTGTAGTTAAAAATACTTTCTTAGCAAAGCCACTAAAACGTTGATACATGTGGGAAAGTTGCATGAATTTATATCGTTATTTAATATGTTTAAATCGGTTTAGTATTTTACCAAAACGGACTATTTCGTGAAATTTTCACAAGGGTGTTTTTTTGTTTTGGCGGATGGATACAAATTTTAGGCCTCCCGTGGCAAAGTGATGTTCGGTTTTGCTCCGCCAACAAGCATTTACTAACATAGTGCCCGTCAATTGACATCGACGGGGTTTCCCTGGATATTCCAGGGGTTTGCCCGCGACTGCATTATAGTCATGCGCCCTCCAGTGGCTCAAATATACAACTACACATAGAGTAGACAACCTAATGGCCGGACCTTGTTGTTGGCGGAGCTAAACCGAACAACCGACCGCATCACCAGCCAAAATTTCATCATAAATTGTGTTCCTACGCTAAACTGCCCTTGTGGAAAATGAAGGAAATAGACACCTTTCGACGGAAGAAAAGCGAATAAAAAAATAATAAAATAACGATATAAATTAATGCAACTTTCTCACACGTTTCAACGTTTTTGTACCTTTCCTAAAAAGCTATTTTTTACTACAAAGCGAGTGTTTAAACGAAGTGCGTTCTGATTTTCCGTCACCAGATGGCGAGTACACAAAATGAGCAGGAAATGGAAATTCAATCATTGATTTAAATGAAACCAGGTTTTGCCAAGTATTATCGACTTTTTTCAGACAATAGAATGTTAACGAACAGTTATTTATTAAAAATAGATTTAAAGTAAAATGGCTGCCATGTTGATATAGTGTTCCTGTGATTTCTTTGCTGTATAACTATTTAAAATCGTCCATTTTGTCTAAAGTCACAGTAAAGGTTTTAAGAGAATCTTTGAGCAGACCAAAACAGACCTGGGTTATCATATTATTGCCTTGGCACATGTAACAAGTAACATTATTTGCTTGTTACTGCCCCAGTAATTTGTGTTGTTGCCCATATTAAATTTATAATTTAATTTAGGGGCAGTTCAACAGCAAACCACAAAATGAGCCTTTGTGTTGGTGGTTTGACATTTTACTGTAGTAATAGATTATTACAGTATTTACTGTTCCTAATAACCATTGTAATGTTAATGTTTATTACATTTATTTCCACAGAGAACCAGCAATAAAGTTCGCCATGGTAGGAATAGTGACAGGACATAGGTTGGTCAAGGCGTTTTAAAATGGTGGAATTTTCCATTACTATCAGTACCACAGGTCCATAATCTTAGGTCTATCGGTTCCAAGATACAGTAAGTCTAAATATAATGTGTGAATAACAAACATAAATATACCTGAGAAGGGCAAACCTGCCCTTTTAACCATGCTCTTCACCTTAGCTGTCCGGTCCACGCGTCGTGCTTGACCAGGTCCAGTCAACATCTGCCAGAGGACAAGGAACACAATCCTTGTGATCACCTCAGGCCCCTTATCCAGGATCCATCTTCTCCACACCAGGTTCAATATTTCGAGGAAAATGTGCCATGTTGTAAACAGCTAACATTAGCAGACAAACATTTGTGATTCATCCATCTATCCTTAAAAAAAAAGCAAGTCAGAAAATCTTATGAGAGTAATACTGATACTTTCTACTGCGAAAAAAATTGTACATAATAAAAACAGTACATGTGTAGTAGTACATGAAGTACCGTATACCCCAAACCAAGCAAACTGTACATTGAAGTATAAAATAATAAATTAACTGATTTGATTTATTCTGAGAAAGTTCCTTGTCTTTGCCGTGGGAAACGGCTGTAGAAATGCAGATAACGAGATCAATAATTAAGACTACAATGAAAATCTATGACGTCGACCTCAAATGTTGTCCATGCACACACCGTGCACGGACGTACTATTCAGTTGTTTTTTTTTATTTTTATTTTGAAACGGCAAATATAATCAAATACACAGTACACAGAACTTCATGCTTTATGTATTTAGAAAATTAAATTAAAAAATTAAATGAACTTTTATCCACTTCTGATCGTGATTTATCTTAGGCCAGCTGAGAAGGCCTTGCTGGCTCTGACCGCCCACCACTGCTGTCCAGTGTACACATGGACTTCCTGGACGTACATGTTCAGAGATCAATATTTTTGAAACGGCAAATAGAACCGAATACACAGTACGTAGAACGTCCAACGAAACATGACCTTTGTCGTCCGATTTGTTTGTTTCTTACTCTTGTTGATTGGACTGTTTCCAGCTTTTAATTTGGCGAGATGAGGGAGAATTACAACTTCCGGTGTAAAAAAAAAAAAAAAAAATCTTGCCGAGGTTTGATACTTTCCCGTGTACACGTACATTTCCCGTGTTCAGTATGGAGGATTTATTGATTAAAATACCAATTTTATGTAAAAATAAATAAATATATAAAATGATTTCACTATTTACTAAATATTAAATAATGAAAATAATTTTATATGTTTTCATTCTCAACAGGACAAGGTGGTGAGCTGAGCAACGGCTAAAGAAAACTGGAGTAAAAGTTGCTGCTGTATATGAGTTTATTATTATTATTATTATATTATTATGATTATTTTATTAAGGAAGGAGTTCAACATGCTCAGACTCATTATAGAGCTGGTGTCTGTTTTCAGTCAGAGCAGAAAATCCCATCAGCTTGAACACATTCTCTGGTGAAGAAAAAAACAAACAAATAAATAAACAATGTCTCACTGATAACTGATAGTTATTGCTTTATACAGTAATGACACTTACTGTATTCATTTGCACCCTGTTACAACCTAAAAGAGAATCAAATGTTTTGTAAATTTGTAGTTAATATATATAAAAAAAAATTTAACGTATTTTGTAAAATAAATGACAGAAATAATTGTCAAACTGACATCTCTGGGAAATAAGAAAGTAGAGTGTGTCATAAACATTTCACTGGCAAACCTAATGGAATACTTACATCTGGAAAGGCGGAGATTTCCATCATCACACCTGACCAATGAGTAATTAGAGAATAAGTACTCGTCCTTGCATGCCACTCGTATGACCACACCATATTTTATATATTTAACTCCATCGAGTTTCAACACGGGATAACGACTAGTGTCCAGAACGCAGTAGTCAACTGCACAACAAGAACAAAGGGTTTTGGTTACATTGATAACAGTAACAAAAGAAAACGGTAAGAACAAATGTCACCAAGTGCAGTAAATGGGAACAACCCAAAAAAAAAAAAACAGGTGTCATTTCCATTGTTACAGAGTCTTCGAAGCAGGAATAGGCTGAGCAGAAGTGAACATGTGAAGAGTCAGGGTCAGTTGTGTTCATACCTTTACAGGAGGGAAGTGCTGACCATGTTCCGTCTGAGTTACACACAACTCTCCTGGGACCCACTAGTCTGTACAAGGTGTTGCACTCGTACGTCAAAAATGTTTTCTCAGATGCATCCACAACTGCGTTTTCAACAGTGGGAAAATCTCCACAGCTGTAAACTGAAAAAAAAAACCAATAATAAAAATAAAACTTTATATACTCAGCTGGTAGTAGTATTTACTTAGCTGTGTTGTAGAATCTGTCCAAAATATCAATTATTATCTAAGAACAAATGCTATCATGTTTACCTGGAACTACTCGATTACAGTCACTTGAGTTTGAAAACAAGTGTAATATTGAAATCACCTTTGTCTTGATGGAATTGATACTTTTAATATTAGGAATGTACATGCCGTCAACTTTACACTGAGATTTCCATTAACGATACTAAATAAACGGTATAAGCTTCGCAAATATTAGTGGAAACCACATTAGACCTTGACTGACCAAACATACAAAGGTGTGATCTAAACCTGAGTGAGGGTCATGTTGCCTCAGCACTGGCTCAACACTGGCCTTCTCAAAGCAGTAAATGTTGATACACTGATACGTGCTGCTAATGCCTTTATGCTGGTGTGCGTTTCTTGTAGTCAGTGGACGATCTGAACCTTGGTATCGTGAAGAAGGCATTAACCACAGGACTGGATTCATTTAAAAAAAAAAATGCACTAGTATATTTTAAGACGGACTTTAAGATGCAAACTTTCTCTGTTGATCCTTCAAGTTTACTTTCGTCCCTACGGTTCAGTGAATGAGCCTCTAAACATCGTAGAGATGAAATGCAGTTGTCGGGAATGATGCCACCTCGCTGGGAAATGTTCCGGTAGGTTCTAAAGTGTTGGCTCCAAATTCACTTATTACTGGGTTGTCATCCCCTCTGAAACACAGCTCTATATTTCACTTTCAGCATGGAGAACACTGTCTACTTACTGCACACTGGAGTTTCAGACCAAAATCCAGCAATGCAAAAAACATCTGTTGTAGAGTTATTCTGCATTGAAGTGAATCCGTCTTCACATTGGTACGTCACATGTGAATCAACGGGATACACCTTTTGGTAATCATGACCGACGATGATAGCATGAGGGACCTGAGGGGGGGCACCACACGACTCTGGATCTCCTGGAGAACAAAGAAACATTTTAATTGTGTGTCGAAATACTGACTTCCTAATCTAACAAACTGAACAGGCTCACTCTCACAAACTGGCAAAGTCGACCAGGATCCGTTTTCACATTTGGCAGTTGTCTTGCGGTCCTTGTGTTCGTAGCCTTTTTCACATGTTACCCATATGACATGTCCATTCTCATACCATCTCTGTGGGTCTTTGGGCTGTTCTGAGTTTGGGACTGTTGGTGGAAGGCAGGCAAAAATTCAAAGTTAATATTTTAAAATAAATAATAAGAACCAAGTTTAAAAAAAAAAAAATCATAAGTGAAATTGACTGCACACTTCCTGAGTCAATGAGATACTGAGAAAACGTCGTGTTTAATCTGAAGGCTTTTTCTTACGCGACCCTTCTAACTTCCTACTGCTGACCCATTTCACTGACTGAAGGACATGGTGGAGAACACTGTCTACTTACTGCACACTGGAGTTTCAGACCATGATCCAGCAATGCAAAAAACCTTTGTTGCAGAGTCACTCTGCATTGAAGTGAATCCGTCTTCACATTGGTACGTCACATGTGAATCAACGGGATACACCTTTTGGTAATCATGACCGACGATGATAGCATGAGGGACCTGAGGGGGGGCATCACATGAATCTGGATCTCCTGGAGAACAAAGAAACATTGTAATTGTGTGTCTAAATACTGACTTCCTAATCTAACAAACTGAACAGGCTCACTCTCACAAACTGGCAAAGTCGACCAGGATCCGTTTTCACATTTGGCAGTTGTCTTGCGGTCCTTGTGTTCGTAGCCTTTTTCACATGTTACCCATATGACATGTCCATTCTCATACCATCTCTGTGGGTCTTTGGGCTGTTCTGAGTTTGGGATTGTTGGTGGAAGGCAGGATTTTTCATCTGTGAAAAATACAAAGAAAAAAAAAAACCCCAATGTTCTGCATGGCACAGTAAATCAATTAAAAACAAACTTGCAAAGCATGAAAACGAAAAGACAATCTAGTTTCCCTCCTCACCTATACACCGTGGTTCTGGAATCCAAGCATTACCCTGACATCTGCTGGTTGCCCACCATCCCTGCGCTGCTGGTTTATGACCTTCATGACAAGTGTAAGTGATGACTGCTTCAGGAGGATATTCATTCCTTACCGGAAGAAAATATCCGTCAGGAAGTATGGGATCACGACAGTTGTGATCGACTGACTGGGCTGAAAAGTCAAGGATAAAGACAGCGTTAAACATCGATGTGAGGTACAGACACTTTGTTAAAATGAGGAAAAGAGAAGGTTCTCACCAAACGTCAACACCACTCCAAAGACCAAAACCAGAGGAACAAGTCCAACACACTTCAGACTCATTTTGACAGAAGTGAATGAACAGCACACTGAGCCACCGTACTGAGCTCTGCTCCAGGTAATGACTGTGAGGGCATTACTCTGAAGGGCTGTCATATTAAGAAATAGTAAACATGATTCCAAGTTGTGACATTGGTCAGACATAAAAAAAAATAAAATAAAATAAACAACTTCATGGACTTTAGTCAGACTCAAACATTAGCTGTTTACACTGGTTTATGAGCAAAGTTCACAGGATAGTATTTGTACTGTGGTGCCTTTTATTTATTCAATCATTTAGATTTCTAAAGATGTGGAAAATAACTTTGGGGGTCACTTCATATTCTAACAATGACTCAATCTCTTGAGTGCTTGTTTTTGGAATCTCACATGGATTTGCCAGACTCACAGGGTCAGATGTCGTGAAAAAAGATCATTGTAACGCAAAGAACGTTTACTTTCCAGCAGTGGCGGGCCGTGCATTTCACACCTCGGCCTTCAGTAATGTCCTACATAGTCCGACTTCAATAAATACCTCTCATAATATTATAATTTAGGACACCACGTGACCACGGCTGGAGAAATTGTATACAGAAACACACTATAGGCAGTACTGGGCATTGCATCACCTTAATTGTGTACAAAACGGGCTATTTTCTGACGCATTAAAAACCAATAAATCCGCAAGTAAATAAATAAAGTAAATAAAATGTTTGCACTCACCAAAAACAGCTGTCCTCCAAAACACTTATTTCAACAGAAAATTCATTCTCCTTTCTTTCCTCAAGAAGACCTCAACGACTTGGTTGTATTTATCTGTGCGCTTCATTTCCAACAATAAATCCCTTCCGCACCTGTTCGTTGAGCTGTACATCCACTCCGGTGTCCCCAAAAGCTTTTAGAAGCACCGTAGCTTGTCTGGTCGTGCTGTGGTGTCTCATAGCTGCCTTAGTTAGTACACAAATCCACGTTTTGCCCTGGTTCTGCAAAAGGAATAAAAAATAGCGAGTAGATATTAAATTTCTCTCTCTGCTAATCAGTTAATCTGCGTTGAACTTACTTGTTATTTTACGGCGGGAAGCGAGTGTCCAATCACAGGACGCATACATGTCACGTTCAACGTGAGGCCAGCTCGAAGGCCTACTGTCAACAACTCATGATCTGATTGGCCGTCGTAACTGTCTATCAACTGTATGTGCCAGTTCCCTTCGGTTCGCTTACGTTGCACAGACGCCTTGTTGATTTTTTAATAAATATTAAATAATGAAAATAATTTTATATGTTTTTATTTCATGGTCTTGTTTTTGCCGCGGATTATGAAATAATTGGAGCTGCGTTTGTAAACCGAGGGGGAAGATAGTTGGATCATTTTCCTCATATAAGCTCAACATGACAAGGTGGTGAGCTGAGCAACTGCTAAAGAAAACTGGAGTAAAAGTTGCTGCTGTATATGAGTTTATTATTATTATTATTATATTATTATGATTATTTTATTAAGGAAGGAGTTCAACATGCTCAGACTCATTATAGAGCTGGTGTCTGTTTTCAGTCAGAGCAGAAAATCCCATCAGCTTGAACACATTC
>NC_024326.1:9086-43185 GCF_000523025.1 Cynoglossus semilaevis
TCTAAGACCAAATGCTATCATGTCTATCTTTACCTCTTCACTGTGAAAAAGTAAAAGAATATGAGTATGTATAGACTATACACAGCAAACACAGTCATAAGTTAGCATCACACACAGGTAATTGAAAGATCTATAGTTAATGTAGCAAAGGTTTCAAGGCGATGGCAAAAATGGTCAAGAAAACTTAGACCAATGAAAAGCTCAGATTCCTAATATGGCGACCAAGAAATGAGTTGGCGACAATTTAGCAAAAAAGCAACAACATGTTGGCCAGAACACAGCAGATAAGGGTGCAAAATGCAATATTTTGAAAGTACATGAAAAAAAAAAAACAACCCTTGATTAATCTCACACTTGTTGCCAGGTCAAAATCAACAACCTGTAAACAATGAGACCCAATATAAAATAGGGTTAAACTCAAGTTATAATCTAAGAAATAGTCAAAAGTAAAAACCTAAATGATAGAATCGGGAAAAAGCAAGAGCCAGACAAAAATATAGGCAAAATGTAGAGCCTAATGTTGAGCACTAACACACTGGGTACCTTGAGAATCTGGACCCTTGGCCCCTGGTAATTTGTCTTCTGTTTTACCTCCCACTGAGGTTCCTATTGTTGGACGTGGTTCCACGTTTAGTTCTGAGAGCAAAAAAACAGAGGAAAAAAAACAAAAAAAAACAAGGTGAAGCTTCCAATATGTTGCTTTCAGATGATTTTCTTTTTTCTTTTCTAAAAAAATGGTAATATTCTGGCAGCTGGGATGCCAAAGAATTACCGTAAAAAATTAATCAAATTTTAAATTCACTTTATCAGTTATTTAATCTAATTTCAAATGTTCTTGTAAACAGCAAAAAAAAAAAATTTTTTTTGAAATTGCGAGTACATTTTACAGTCACTTCCTGTTATTTTAACTTTTGACAGATAAAATAACAGTCTGTTGGCATTTTCATTTGTGGTTTAAACTTACTGCACACTGGAGTTTCAGTCCAAAATCCAGCAATGCAATAAACATCTGCCGCAGAGTCACCCTGCATTGGAGTGAATCCGTCTTCACATTGGTACGCCACTAGTGAATCACTGGGATACACCTCCTGGTAATCATGACCGACGATGATAGCATGAGGGACCTGAGGGGGGGCATCACATGAATCTGGATCTCCTGGAGAACAAAGAAACATTGTAATTGTGTGTCTAAATACTGACTTCCTAATCTAACAAACTGAACAGGCTCACTCTCACAAACTGGCAAAGTCGACCAGGATCCGTTTTCACATTTGGCAGTTGTCTTGCGGTCCTTGTGTTCGTAGCCTTTTTCACATGTTACCCATATGACATGTCCATTCTCATACCATCTCTGTGGGTCTTTGGGCTGTTCTGAGTTTGGGACTGTTGGTGGAAGGCAGGCTTTTTCATCTGTGAAAAATAAAAAGAAAAAAAAAAACCCCAATGTTCTTTGAATGACAAAGTAAATCAATTAAAAACAAACTTGCAAAGCATGAAAACGAAAAGACAATCTAGTTTCCCTCCTCACCTATACACCGTGGTTCTGGAATCCAAGCATTACCCTGACATCTGCTGGTTGCCCACCATCCCTGCGCTGCTGGTTTATGACCTTCATGACAAGTGTAAGTGATGACTGCTTCAGGAGGATATTCATTCCTTACCGGAAGAAAATATCCGTCAGGAAGTATGGGATCACGACAGTTGTGATCGACTGACTGGGCTGAAAAGTCAAGGATAAAGACAGCGTTAAACATCGATGTGAGGTACAGACACTTTGTTAAAATGAGGAAAAGAGAAGGTTCTCACCAAACGTCAACACCACTCCAAAGACCAAAACCAGAGGAACAAGTCCAACACACTTCAGACTCATTTTGACAGAAGTGAATGAACAGCACACTGAGCCACCGTACTGAGCTCTGCTCCAGGTAATGACTGTGAGGGCATTACTCTGAAGGGCTGTCATATTAAGAAATAGTAAACATGATTCCAAGTTGTGACATTGGTCAGACATAAAAAAAAATAAAATAAAATAAACAACTTCATGGACTTTAGTCAGACTCAAACATTAGCTGTTTACACTGGTTTATGAGCAAAGTTCACAGGATAGTATTGTGTACTGTGGTACCTTTTATTTATTCAGTCATTTGGATTTCTAAAGATGTGGAAAATAACTTTTGGGGGTCACTTTATATTCTAACAATGACTCAATCTCGAGTCCTTGTTGATATAAAGTTTTCAAGCCTTTAATTTGATCAGATGAGGCAAAAAAAAAATCAACTCTTTGTGGAAGACATTTAGCCTAGGACCTAATTCAAGAGTTGACATGGATTTGGATCTATCGAGTTTGACATGTTAGTGAGCTAGAGGACAAACCAGATCATTTTATTTATAAATTAGCTTCTTAGGTTAGCAAACAAGATGGATGGTTTGCTAACTAACTAAGCATTCCAGTTTTCCAGATAGTGTGATTTTGCTATTTACTGTATCCATCCATCTAAACTGGCTAACTGAATTAGCTTCCTAACTCAGTTAGCTGGATCGATAAGATACTGTATGTCATGTGACTAGTGTGTTTCCAGACGTGACTTTAAGACATGCTAACGAAATCAACAAAGAAATCCATAGATTCATTTATGGAGGGAATATTTAGGACAGCAGTGTCTGTGAATGGGTAAAAATACACAGCATACTGTACTGATGTACCCAAACCTGTGTTGATTACTGTATATTAAACATGTACTCAGACAACTTTATACATAAACTTTTTTCGACAGATTTAATGAAGGCTTTACTTCTTCAAGAGCTCTGGTTTAAATATACCAGCGGATCACTGAAGACACATGTCATGTTGTAAACATTTAACGTCATTAGAGAGATTGGGAAAAAAAAATAAAAAAGGTTTTTAAAATGAATCATGAAAAAAAAAAAAAAAATTCCAATCCGAGATCAGTAAAGCTCTGTTCAGGTGATAGGATTCCTCTTCTCCATCTTGACTTTTGTTGTTGGCCAGTCAGAGGGGAGGGATTCATCCAGCAGATGGTTTTCCTTTCAGTAAGGTGTAACATGTGCTTGACAATAATTATGTTGAAAGTACCAGTCGTCACAACCTAAAACAACAACAGCAGCAGCATCAGTGAACAGTCTCATGGATCTACACTCATCCATTAGAAACTAACTGAAATGAAATGAATTTCCAAACGGACTCCATTGCAAAAGGCAAACTCTAATGCTGTGGAAAATATATGTCAAGTGAGAACAAAGCCATTTGGTGGATACTTACAAGAGGTGTAAGTTATTTTCCCATTGTCGCAACGAACAATCCTGTATAAATTACTATAACATCTGATCATCAAACCACGTCTGTCATTTAGCAGAATTTCTTGAAGTATTTCAAGCCCATCATGGTATCGACCGGGTCTAATTTGACAATCTGATCTTGCTGAAAAGTAAAGGAAAGATATGAATACATGTAAATAAAAAACATCAGACTTTTGGATCATATTATTAGAACTTGTACCTTTGCAGGTGGGTAGTTCTGACCACAACCCATTGTTGGAACATACCACAGTGTTTGGACCGTCCAGTGTGTAAGGAGCATGACATTCATATGTTAAAGTCATTTTATCTTGTCCAACATAATAACCATTTTCAATGCTTGGAGGATTCCCACATTCCCTGACTGAAGAAAAGAAAGAAGGTATTTATATATAACAATAAATAATGTATATATAAATATATAAACTTTTTATATGCATATAAATAAATATATATAAAATATATATATACATACATATATATACATACATATATATATATGGAATCATATATATATATATGAAATCATATATATATATATATATATATATATATATACTCGATTACAGTCACTTGAGTTTGAAAACAAGTGTAATATTGAAATCACCTTTGTCTTGATGGAATTTTTACTTTTTTTTTTTATTGAAACGATACTAAATAAACGGTATAAGCTTCACAAATATTAGTGGAAACCACATTAGACCTTGACTGACCAAACATACAAAGGTGTGATCTAAACCTGAGTGAGGGTCATGTTGCCTCAGCACTGGCTCAACACTGGCCTTTTGGCTCTTGGGCCACTTTAGAATATATATTTAGGACATTTTTTAACACCAAAATTATTTTGGTCAATAACCAAAGTGTTAAATGGAACACATCAATACAACAATCCAGGGCAGATCTAAAACATACCTTCAGGTTCTGTCACTTTCCCATCAGCTTCAGGGTCGACCACAGGTCTTTCTTTAAATGGATGAAAAAAAAAAATTCAAAGTTAATATTTTAAAATAAATAATAAGAACCAAGTTTAAAAAAAAAAAAATCATAAGTGAAATTGACTGCACACTTCCTGAGTCAATGAGATACTGAGAAAACGTCGTGTTTAATCTGAAGGCTTTTTCTTACGCGACCCTTCTAACTTCCTACTGCTGACCCATTTCACTGACTGAAGGACATGGTGGAGAACACTGTCTACTTACTGCACACTGGAGTTTCAGACCATGATCCAGCAATGCAAAAAACCTTTGTTGCAGAGTCACTCTGCATTGAAGTGAATCCGTCTTCACATTGGTACGTCACATATGAATCACTGGGATACACCTTTTGGTAATCATGACCGACGATGATAGCATGAGGGACCTGAGGGGGGGCATCACATGAATCTGGATCTCCTGGAGAACAAAGAAACATTTTAATTGTGTGCCTAAATACTGACTTCCTAATCTAACAAACTGAACAGGCTCACTCTCACAAACTGGCAAAGTCGACCAGGATCCGTTTTCACATTTGGCAGTTGTCTTGCGGTCCTTGTGTTCGTAGCCTTTTTCACATGTTACCCATATGACATGTCCATTCTCATACCATCTCTGTGGGTCTTTGGGCTGTTCTGAGTTTGGGACTGTTGGTGGAAGGCAGGCGTTTTCATCTGTGAAAAATAAAAATAAAAAAAAAACCCCAATGTTCTTTGAATAACACAGTAAATCAATTAAAAACAAACTTGCAAAGCATGAAAACGAAAAGACAATCTAGTTTCCCTCCTCACCTATACACCGTGGTTCTGGAATCCAAGCATTACCCTGACATCTGCTGGTTGCCCACCATCCCTGCGCTGCTGGTTTATGGCCTCTTTCACAAGCGTAAGTGATGACTGCTTGAGCAGAAGCTTCACTCTCCAGCGGAAGAAAATATCCGTCAGGAAGTATGGGATCACGACAGTTGTGATCGACTGACTGGGCTGAAAAGTCAAGGATAAAGACAGCGTTAAACATCGATGTGAGGTACAGACACTTTGTTAAAATGAGGAAAAGAGAAGGTTCTCACCAAACGTCAACACCACTCCAAAGACCAAAACCAGAGGAACAAGTCCAACACACTTCAGACTCATTTTGACAGAAGTGAATGAACAGCACACTGAGCCACCGTACTGAGCTCTGCTCCAGGTAATGACTGTGAGGGCATTACTCTGAAGGGCTGTCATATTAAGAAATAGTAAACATGATTCCAAGTTGTGGCATTGGTCAGACTCTAACATAAAAAAAAAAAAAACAACAACAACAAAATAAACAACTTCATGGACTTTAGTCAGACTCAAACATTAGCTGTTTACACTGGTTTATGAGCAAAGTTCACAGGATAGTATTGTGTACTGTTCTCACATGAATTTGCCAGACGCACAGGGTCAGGGAATGACGAACATAATCAAATGTAAGCTGAATGTATAAAATTTTTTTTTTTTTAATTTCTTCCTCTTGATTAAAATCTTTCAAGCCTTTAATTTGATCAGATGAGGCAAAACCTTTTGTGTAAGACATTTAGCCCAGGACTGAAAAAGGGAAACGGTGATTGTAACCCACGGAATGTTTACTTTGCAGAGTACACATGTTCAGAGATCAATATTTTTGAAATGGCAAACATAATAATAAGTGTTTAATTTGGGCAGATTAGGCAACATTGCAAACAAAAAAAAACTGTCTGGAGTTTTGATGAAAGAAACAAAAAAGGATAATTATCTAAAAAGACCTAATTCAAGAGGATTTGGATCTATTGAGTTTGGCATGTTAGTGAGCTAGAGGACAAACCAGATAACTATCTTTATAAATGAGCTTCTTCGGTTAGCAAACAAGATGGATGGTTTGCCAACTAGCACTGTATCCATCCATCTAAACTGGCTAACTGAATTAGCTTCCTAACTCAGTTAGCTGGATCGATAAGATACTGTATGTCATGTGACTAGTGTGTTTCCAGACGTGACTTTAAGACATGCTAACGAAATCAACAAAGAAATCCATAGATTCATTTATGGAGGGAATATTTAGGACAGCAGTGTCTGTGAATGGGTAAAAATACACAGCATACTGTACTGATGTACCCAAACCTGTGTTGATTACTGTATATTAAACATGTACTCAGACAACTTTATACATAATTTTTTTTTTCAATTGAAAAAATATATAAACTTTTTTTAAAAATTAATCCTGAAATAAATAAAATCCGAGATCAGTAAAGCTCTGTTCAGGTGATAGGATTCCTCTTGTCCATCTTGACTTTTGTTGTTGGCCAGTCAGTCTTATTAAGCTGTAAATGGTGCTGGACAACGATTCTGTCATGAAATAAACAAATGCAGTGAAACCATATAACAAATAAAGGAAACAAAAGTATTTAGGCATGAACAGGACTCATGATTTACCAAGAGAAAAGCTAAACGTACCTGTTGAAAGTACCAGTCGTCACAACCTAAAACAACAACAGCAGCAGCAGCATCAGTGAACAGTCTCATGGATCTACACTCATCCATTAGAAACTAACTGAAATGAAATGAATTTCCAAACGGACTCCATTGCAAAAGGCAAACTCTAATGCTGTGGAAAATATATGTCAAGTGAGAACAAAGCCATTTGGTGGATACTTACAAGAGGTGTAAATCATTTTCCCCGAACAATCCCGTAACTGTCCGTACCACATCGGAGATGATCTTGGAACCTGTCTTTTAGTGAAAATACTTGCGTTAGTTCAAGCCCATTATCGTATTGACCAGGTCTAATTTGACAATGTGTAGAAACTAGAGCTGGAAACAAAGTTACATTCTAGTCAAAAACAACATTTTCTGAAACCAAGGCTCTGAAATTAGATCAGACTTTTACTCCAAATTTTACTGTGGCTGAGGAAAAAAAAGAAGAAGAAAAAAACCCCCCCAAACAATTACTTTTTTATTTTTATGTCATAATGATTATACAGTAATTCACTTGAGAAACTAAAATTGAAAGCTTACCTATACAGTTGGGTTCATGCCACCGTTAGACATCTGATTGTTGCCCACCAAGCCTGTGCAACTGGTTTATATGACGTATGACAAGCACAGGAAAGACTGCTTCCGTCGGTGTATGTGGTCTTATCAGGGGAAGGGGAAAAAAAAAACAAAAAAAAAAACAGCATCTAGCCTCGGTGCATATCAGTGGGTCCGTTGGGCTGAAACAAACAAAGACAAATGTGACAACAACCTTAAGACCCAATCACAAAATCTATTTCTATTACTTAAAGATGTGTCCTTACCGTCCAGGTGTCCTGGAAGCCAGACGAGAAGGAAATGTCGCAAATAATTTATCCTTTCCTTTTGTCAGTACAAAAAATAATGCCGGTACAGTTAATTATTGACAAGGACATTTATCCAAACATTGAGAGAATACACAGTCAATATTTCCTGTAACACCGACTCCCACAAGATGCTGTCACTGTGGAGCCAACAGCAGAAATCCTGAGAGATACATATATATATGCATATATATATACATATATATATATATATGCATATATACATATATATGCATAGCTATACGCATATATACATATATATGCATATATATACACACATATATACATATATATGCATATATATACACACATATATACATATATATGCATATATATACACACATATATACATATATATGCATATATATACACACATATATACATATATATGCATATATATACACACATATATACATATATATGCATATATATGCACACATATATATACATATATACACATATATGCATATATATACACACATATATATATACATATATACGTGTATATATATAAAAATTTAAACATGTGACTTTGACATCAAATGGAGACAAACTCACATTAAAACCCAAATCATATCAATGTCATTCTTCCCGTAAAATACGCAGTATCTGTTTGCAGATTTCGAAAAACAATCGACTGCCGTGGGGGGGGGGTCAGTGTCGCAACATCCCAAACAGCCATTGCAAAGGTCAAACTTTTCAAACACCGAATAGGTAATTCGGCCCAAAACAGATTTATTCTAACTTATAACTGCGTCCTGGGGGCTATTGATTATCATGCCAAATACATATTTTTACATGGTTCATATGCACCTATATGTACATACATGCAAGATGTAAACAGATGTGTATAAGGTGTAGGGGGGGTGGGCTGGATCAGATTTTTTGATCCCTTTGTCAACCCAATATAGCTTAAGGAAGAAAAAAAAAATCCAACAGTGAGATCGAAAACAGGTGTTTTTATTCTAACAGTCAGATAGAAATTCGATTGTAGCGTTGTATGTCCTCCACCGCTTTTTTCCCCCTCCTGTTTACCTTCTGTTTCGGTGTGTGATGTATTTTCAGTTTTATTGTAAGAATCCCATATAAGCCGCTGGTGCATTCAGTGCTCAAAGAGTCGGTTTGGGTCAACAGGTCACTGAGAGCTTCGCAAGACAAAAAAAAATAATTTACAAGCATGTTTTTCTGAGACTTTATTGTCTCTTTTCATGTGATCACCTAAAGCAATACGAGCATGATCGTCTCTCCTCTCTCACAGGACACCAACAGAGAAGAAGAAGAAAAACAACATGTTAACGATACTTTTGCATTATGACAAGAAAGGGAAAAAAAAAAAAGGGTTCTGGTCGGTCGAAAAGACCACGCGGAGACCCCGGGATTTGTCTCGATATTGCAAGCAGAATTTCTCTGCACCCGACATCGCCCGTCTCATCTTCGTCTGTGAAGAGGAGTTCAGTCTCTCGCAGGTTTTAATCACTACCACCCGAAATTTCAAAAAACACAAACACCCTAAATTATGTGGGGGAAAAAAAAGGAAGTAAGAATAAAGTCTCATGTTGTCAAAGTTTTCTGATCTACTTGTTTCAGATTTTTATCCCCGGTCTTATTTCGTTCCATGGCCTTTTTACAATGAACATATTTGGTGTTTCTGGTTTGGAATTACATGAAAGCATGAAATTAATTTTTTCTCCGTGGTTTCCAGAAGCAGGAAATCGAGATCTTTGCATTAGAAGATCCTGGAGGACAGATAGTAAAAAGAGCACAGAGGAACCTGTCTCAGTCCTGTCGAAAACTGGGATTGGAGTTCACGACAAGACGGCAGTGTGGTCGAGAGGTGACGCTTAAACCAGAGCGGAAGGTTGGAGAAGTGAGTCGGGGAACTTGCTCCGCACCGGGTTCAGAACCTGAGGAGAGGTTTGTGTTTCACCATGTACCTGAAAAAAAAAAAAAGAAGAGAAGTGCTGTAAAGTTCTACAGAAATAACATTTTGTAGACAACAGAAACACACACACAAACCTGTCGAGAGTTTCCCAAAAGCGCAGAAACACAGGTCTGTCCAGATGACGCCTATGGTGACTGAGCTCCAGGACGGTCACGTCCCACTTCTGCACGTTGGGATCCATCTTTGCCTCGTCGTATTTGAGATGAAAGGCTCGAACTGGGGGAAAGAAGAAGCGCGTCCCGTGAAACGAAGATGTTTGAGTAATAAAAAAATAGAGTAATGTAAAAGATTTTTTTTTTAAAAAAAAAAGAATCTTAAAAGAGAACAGTCTCGCTCACTGCTAACAGTTAAGCGTGCTGACACTGACACAGAACATTTAGTTCCGACCGGTGTTTGTTGACTACTCACATGTCTGGTCGTGATTCGTGAAACTCCTTTAAGGGTTCTATTTAACGATTTGTTAGTGAAACGGACGAAGTTGCTCACTTTTGGCGAAAATGTCAACAGGAGATCCGTCAGGCAGCAGCCACGGCCAGCCTTTGAACTGCCACGCAGGTCCTTGAACAAAGACGGCCACAACTCGATCCCTGTGGGAAACGTACATCGTGTTGTGAACGGACAGAAAGTGAGAGTTAAATATTTAACATGTGAAACATGCGACGCCGACAGTCCAGCAGTTCGGCCAGCTCGTCTCTACAAGGCTGAAAATAAATACTGAACAAACTGTCAAACAGTTCAGAGTGACGATTTGAAGATCAGTTTGTCGTGTGTTTTTTTGCGTATCAGTAACGACTCTCTCAACTCACATTCAATACAATAACCACCAAATATATATATACATATATACATATATATATATATATATATATATAAATAAAAAATATAATTAAATATAAAGAGTTGCGACCCAGAGGCTGAAAAACAATTCAATGATGTATAGATTCATTTTATGTATTTATAAATAAATACATACTCATTTTTTTTTTGTCAATTTTTCTGTGACTTCACATTTCTTTTCGAAACCCAAATGTACAGAAATGCGATGGCAAAATATTGATTTACATACATTTTACCGCGTGCAATATATGTATAACCGCTGTATTTAAGTACCAAGTAGCACACCTAATCCTGAAGTGAATCAGATTTCTGTCACATAAGACCGGGGAAGTAGCACCAGCGGCACACCTCCCGTAGTTTGAGAAACATTGATCCGAGTGTAATACTTTTTTATATAATGCTGAAACTCAGGAAAAAAAATTAAATAAATAAATAAAATTTGTACCAGTCCTGTGGGGCCAGTTTGAGTGGTTGATCAATGACACGGTACGGCACCGTGACACTCAGCGTTGTGCCACCAGGTTGTATCTGGTCTTTGCGCCTCTGCAGCAGAACCTCATTGTCACGCTGAATGCCACTTTTCTTCTTCTCTTCTGAAGTGACAAACCTGGCAACACACACACACATGTCCTTCACTCACTAATTTGGCAAACGCCTCGACGTCACTTCTTTTATTTATTTAAAAAAAAAAAAGTTTTAAAAATAAAAAATATATATCTCAAAAATATATGTTGTAATATATGCTTGTATATTGTCATACTTCAGATCCTGCAAAAGGTCCTTAGCGTTGAGCATCGTGATGAGGGAGGTGGTGGCAGCAGGGATGATGATGATGGGGGTCCGGGATCCTGTCCGGAAGGAATTTTTAAATTTTTTTTCAACAAAATAATCGGGATGAAAAAACAGCAACATATTTCAGCACTGTGGTCAGTGAATGTAGTTAGAAGTCGAGAAAACAAAACAAATGGTCAAAGATTCACTCTACCTTTCTTCTGATTTGGTGGAGGTCTGGCTTGTGAAACTAGAAAGAACAAAAAAATAATAAGAGAGATGGAAATGTCAAAAGCAGAAAAAGTAACAGCAATTTCTCTTCAGGGAAAATAGACCCAGTAGGTGGCAGTAATGCAACTAAAAGCAAAGCATTTTTTTTGGTGATTTAATGATTATTTAGGTGGAAATGTGTAACGTGTTCATATTGAGGCAGGCAAAGTTCGATGTTAAACCATCTCTGATCCCTGAAAGGGAAGTAACACTTACATCAGCATCATTTTAGTCATATCCAGTCATATCTATTTACTTCCTTTATTTAAAGATAAACTGACGAAAGATAATCTAATTTTAAAAACAATGTATTTCAGACTCTGATACAAACAGAATAGAGTCTAAACGATGGTTGTTATTTTACTGATTATAAAAACTTAATTATTTAGGTGAAGAAACTCTGCTGCATGGATTTTACTAAATGATTTTTTGAAGCTCCCGCGGGCCACACGAAACGGCTTAGTGAACCGCATTTGGCCCACTGACGAAAGATAATCTAATTTTAAAAACAATGTATTTCAGACTCTGATACAAACAGAATAGAGTCTAAACGATGGTTGTTATTTTACTGATTATAAAAACTTAATTATTTAGGTGAAGAAACTCTGCTGCATGGATTTTACTAAATGATTTTTTGAAGCTCCCGCGGGCCACACGAAACGGCTTAGTGAACCGCATTTGGCCCCTGGGCCTTGAGTTTGACACGGATGCTCTCATGATTTGGTCAAATACCGACCTGGACGAGGAACTGGCTGCAGGGCTGGAGTCCGAGCCCTTCGAGCCGACGCCCCTTTCTGAAAACACAACAAACCGAAGCCGTGTCACTGTGCATACCATCCCTATAAACAAGGAGATTACTCCATATATAAACAACAAACAGCAGGAAGGACAGAATTTCGACCACAGGAATGCAAACTCGGTGGAAAGAGGTTTCCACTTTTAACAAAATAAAAGTAAATGACAAAAATGATTACTTGTCATAACTTAATAAAATTCTAAAATCCAACATAAAAATGAGACTCTTTTTTTTTTCTTTTTGTGGTCAGGTAGGACAATGTAGGTTAAGTTTGTGTTAAGAGACAAGATGGTGAAAATGGGACAGTTTCTATTTTAAGGCTTTGACCTCGTTAGAATTTTTCACGGCAAAAATATTTAATTTTTTTTTTTACTGAGAGATGCTCTTCATCTTCACGGTCAGTGATGCATTAAAGACGCTGTGATGTCACACTGGGTCTCAGTCTCACAGTAATCCATCATTCAGCGTGAAGCTGAAACAACACGAGATGGACTAAAAAAAATGAACCACAACCAAATATTTCCAAAGGATTAATACGTATCCATACGCCGCCAAACCAGACTGCTACTATTGTAACTATTGTCCTTCAACAAATGTTTAAATAATAATAATTACATTTATTTGTAATAATAAATTTAACATTTCGTTAGGGTTGTTTTGACACCATTTTTCACTAACTGATTTTCCCCCATTTGTGTACCCTCCACTACTAAGCACCCTAACAAATAATTCTTTATGTTGGGCTGAATAAATATGCAATGAACTGGGAGGCAGTGTTATGTAGGTGGCACAGCTCTGTGGTGATAGAATGATATGACGTGTCTAGGTGGGAACAAGCTGAGCCACAGTGACGGTAACAGGACGTTTTATTGTATTTTCATCAACAGTAGGCGGTTTCTACCCCCCCAAAAAAAAGTGACTCGACGGTAAGCAGAGTGATACTTAGTCGGAGCAGCGTTCAAAATGACACGCGATGTTGGTTGAATAAGTCTAGGTGAGTTGCTGCTGTACCATTTTCCCGAGACGAGACACTAGCATTTTTAGCGCTGTGGCACTTCTTCAAAGGTTTTGTTAAATTGTCATAATTGTCATAACTGAAAAAGAGATAATACAGCTTCAAAGCTACGTCGACACAGTTTCACAGGTAAAACGGAATGAGAACAAAGTACGTACACTGTTGCCGTAGTTTCCTCCCCCCCCCACCCCGGCCACAAATTCGAGTGACACCTCAGAGCCGTGAAAACTATATTTTGACCTGCACACGTAACTAACAGAAGAGGGCGCCGCAACTTAATAATAAATAATAGCACCCACTGCAGCAGAGACGTTTGGCTGAAAACATGTTCACAGTAAGCAGGACATTTTGCATTATTATTTCGCTTAAATCCAAAAAACAAAAGGTATCGATTTGTCCATTAAAAAAAAAAAAAAAAAAGTGAATGCAAGTGAAGTGTTAAGCTGGAAGGATTTATTTGTATGCTTATCTTTAACTGCGGGGAAACAGAGCGGGGGGGGGCGGGCATTTATGGTTCAGGGACTAGAAAAAGGGGGATGCTGAGCTGCACATGCACCGTTTGCATAAATCTGAATTCAATAGGGGAAAATATTGTGGCTAGGGAAATCCCCCTTTTTTCACAGCAACAGCATGAGAAAAAGAGACGTTTCTTTTTTTTTTTTTTTTATTACTCTTTGCCATGCTGAGACACAACAACACTTAGGTTGCAGCCCAAACTGGTTCCTGCCTCCCTGTGTACAGTGAACAGCAGCACAGACGGCGTGACGTCCGCATCAAGCCACAGAGCCCCCAAACTGACGTTCAGAATGAACACATAAAGACAGCAATGGCTGCTGTTTATCTCCACCCCCCGCTGCCCTTAGCATTCTAGACCTCTCACAGAGAAAAGACGATGGGCTGAATGAGGAAGCGAGGAAGAAAAAAAAAAAGAAGAGACAAAAAAACAGGGAATCAAGAGAAGTACTGGGGGCTGGGAGGTGGGTGAGGGAAGACAACATGCGAGCACGTGAACCAGATGAAGGAGCTGCGTAGGAGGAGACGAGCAGCGGCATTAAATTTTTAAAAGAAAAGCAGGAGGATGGATCGCTGGAAGAACCTGGTCAGAGCAGGACTGTGTGTTCACTTTGTGCAGAGCAGAGAGGACTGCAGCTAAATATTCAACTGCCCACTTCTTTTTCTTTCGGCGGCGGCGGCGCCGTCAGCAGCACAGCAGCTCATTAGCATCTAGCCCCCGGGGACAATGCAGCAAACACAGAGAGACGGCGACACTGGATTGGAGACACATGATCTGTTGCATGAAGACATGCATGCCCTGATTATTTCGAGCTCTCGGGGGGAAAAAAAAATTCCATTTGCAGGTGACGAAGCTGCACCAATGGAGGATGCTGATCTGGTTTTGTCACGTGTCAAATTAACAAAGATCGAGGTTGGATATGATTGCAGTGTCACTAGTGGTGAGCAGGGACATGACATTTCTCCTCATCGCATCATGCAGCAGTGACAGCAAGCCACGAACAGAGTTGGATTGTGATGCGTAAGTGTTTTTTTTTTTTAATTTATTCAAAACCGCAACCTGCCCAAGATTCTTCACACTGCAAAAAAAACCCAAAAACAATCTGTTTTCTCTGACAGTAAACAGTTTCTGTTGATGTCTGCGAGAGAGGAAGTGACTTTTTAGGGCTTCTGTGAGCTCTCACAAACCAATCTTTGTCTTGCTGGGGTTCTTTAAGAGGGCACTGTGCATTCAGTAACACTCTTCACTTCCTGTTGAAATCAGCACGCCAACAGATTTATTTCGTGTGTTCATTTACTGCTATGCTCTGAAAAACACAATAATTGATCTAATTCAATGTATTACAACTCAGAATTAAACACAAAATCGTTGACTTGTTGTGAAGAGCAATACTTCAGGGCAGTGCTGGCTCTATTTCAAATTTTTTTTTTTTTTTAAAAAGTCGTAAGTGTTGTTATTGTGATTGCATATTCTATTCTTTCGTTTTCCAGAAATTCAAACGCTGGTTTACAGGTTCAAAGGGGAAACCTTCAAAGGTGAAATCTTCAGCTTCAAAGTCTCCGTCATCAACTGTTGACAAGAGACCTTGTCAGCCTACCCAACTCGAGCGCCGTAGGGGAGACCACACCATGCAGTGGAGACGACGCCACTGCTGTGCGCACATAGTCAAAGCTCTCTCAGTGCTCGGCGTGTTGGTCTTTCTGGTCCACCAAGTGTGGCAGCCCAGGCTAACAGGCATGCCGTGGTGGAAAGGCCACCCAGTGGTGTTTGGAGGAGACGGACTTCAAATCTCCAAACCTACAGTCAACAGCAGTTCTAAAGATGTCATATGGAAATCTGTCATCGTTCCACAGGAGACAGTAAAAACAGATTCAAATGTCTCCCGGGAAAACGAAATCGATTTAATCGAGAAAAACACGACGAGCAACAGCAGCCAAAACGCGGAGAGGAATGCGAGAAGCGCGGGTAACGGATTCTTCCCTTATATCATCAATGAACCAGACAAATGTGCCAAACTGAATTCTCCATTTCTGGTTTTACTGGTGACTACTGAAGCTCGGAAGGTAGAGGCTAGGAACGCCATACGCGAGACCTGGGGAAGGCAGAGCGCTTTCCAAGGTCTGAGGGTTATCCGGCTGTTCTTGCTGGGGAAAACCGAGGGTGAGCTAGGACTTATTCAACAAAAAACACTTGCCACAGAGAGCCAGAGGCATCACGATATCATCCAGCAGGACTTCATGGACACCTACAAGAATTTGACTATCAAAACAATGATGGGAATGAAGTGGGTAGCAACGTTCTGCCCACGCGCCAGCTACGTCATGAAGACCGACAGCGACATGTTTGTCAACACCGAGTATCTGATTTATAAGCTTCTTAGGCCCGACCTGACTCCCAAGAAGAACTTCTTCACAGGGAACAACATGAGGAACTTCTCACCCAACCGCAATCAAGACAGCAAATGGTACATGCCTCGCGACTTGTACCCAAATCCGAGGTATCCGCCGTTCTGCTCCGGGACTGGTTACGTTTTCTCCGGAGATTTGGCGATGAAAATCTACCAGGTGTCTTTAACTGTCCCTTATTTGCATCTGGAGGACGTGTATGTGGGAGTATGCTTGGCCAAACTTCAGATTGAGCCCACGCCGCCACCAAACGAGTTCCTGTTCAACCACTGGAGAGTATCCTATTCGAGCTGCAGGTACAGCCATCTGATAACGTCACATGGGTTCAATCCCAACGAACTACTGAAATACTGGCATCACTTGCAGAACAACAAACACAAAGCATGCCTTTACCTATATAACAAGAAAGCTTAAGCGGGATTAAATTACAACGAGTGAAAGAAGTGGACAAACGATCCTGGGCGACTAAAAAAAAAAAAAAAATTCCACCAGCAACAACACAACAGTTGGGTATTTTGTGTACAGTCTGTATCATTCCTCAGATGAAGAAAAGACAATTTTGGTGAGGCTGTACAATAATCCGATTTTTGGTATGTGGTGATGGTGAATTACTTGAGCAAATATTCCGTAAATACATTTAAAAAAAATAAAATAAAACACAACATATTGCTTTTTAGTTGATCGTCTCTTTTGAGTCAAATTCTGTATAACTGCTACGAAGGAAGCGTCACAGCAGGAACGTCTCATTCGTATAAGAAAACACCGGGTCTCCTCGGGTTTCAAAAGTAACTTTCTATGCGTCCCCAGACCAGTGTATTTTTAATTTTAAAATATTCGAGGTACGTTAAGATTTTACAATACTGTTTTCCTAATAACAGTTCTTATGCTTCATTACATATTACTAATCATTTCAAAAATATATTTTTTTAAAAAACCCTGTGAATTTCTTTATTGCGGGATGAACAGGGTACTTTTAATAACTTTAATAACAAATTTCCCCCGGACGATATATTGGCCCTTCGATTATTGTCAATATTGACCAAATTAATCGCTAATATAATGACAATATAGTATTATAATGCAAATACACCCTAAAAAAATAACATGAATACCCCTGTGACAATAACAAATTTCCCCCGGACGATACATTGGCCCTTCGATTATTGTCAATGTTGACCAAATTAATCGCTAATATAATTATAATATAGTATTACAATGCAAATACACCCTTTCAAAAACAATAAACTTTTTTTTTTTGAGTACTTTTTCAACATTGTAATTAGAACGCCGAGACCATTTAGATATCATTTTTCCTCAGCTGGGAAAACTGGGTCAGGCACGTTTTAGGTTCGGTTTCATCACGTGTTAACGGAGTGCGTGAAACGAAAATCTGATAGCTAGACAAAGATATTGGCTGAAAAGGTGAGCTATCTAAGATCTCGGTGCATTTGCCTTGGTGTGTATTTGGATATGGGGAGGAGATTAATCCAGTGAATTGATTTGGAGACGTCACACACAGGACCAGCTACGTCAAATGTAACCCAAGATTTAAACGATGAAAACTTAAACCTTTTGCTTTCTTTTTTTTTTTTTTTTATTCTTGAATCAACTCTTTGGAACAATAGAAGTAGAGAGTGCTTTGCTTCCACATCCTTCCTGTGTGTCGCTCCAGTTAAACGGTAACAAGAACCAAGGTGTTATGACAGGTCACTGCAGTGAAGCGTTTGAGCAGAACTACAGACAGGAAACTTACTTTTAAGACATTTTAAATGCCGCTAGAACTGTATAGACCCTATATCTATAGCTAATATATTTCTACCTACTTACGTTTACTTACGTTGTGCGTAGTGGAAAAAAAAAAAAACAACCTTGCATTAACTAAGGCTTTGCAGAGGATGTAAAAACAAACAAAGTTTTGGGTCTTACCGTCACTGATTTCAGAGTCATGCCGTGGTAGGTTCCCATGGTATCAATCTTGAAGCCCTCGGTTTCTTTTAATTAAAAAAAAAAAACATCTATAGTGAGTTTGGGCTGTAAGTGGATCAAATATACTTTTACATCTTTTCACATATTGATGATAATAGTAATATTGATACTATCAGAACCAGTGACTTATTTTTCATTCATAGTTTTCCTTACATATTCAGCATATGGCTACATGAACTATCCAGGTAAGACTTGTTACACTACATTTCTGCATAAAATGGATGGTTTCTATAGAGATAATGACGTCATCAGGATGTGAATTTGATCAGGCATGAAACCACTGAAAATGTGGTGAGAAATACACAGTACGCCACTAATACCAAACTCTTTTTTGAGGCTGAAGAGAAGAGAACGTACCCTCTTTTCCTTTGAATCTTTCCTGGTCGTATCTGTTGTAGGCCGCAGGGACCGGCTGCTTATTTCTCAAGGACGGGTCCTGGAAAATGAAAAACCAGAAATCATCCAGTTGTTTAGCGCACTGTTTCCCCAAAGACTGGGTCACGACCCTCAGGTGGGTCGCAAGAGATTTTTTTTGGGGTCGTCTCGCCAATCATGAAAACTGTGATAGTAGGTCACAATTTTTTTTTAAATATTAAAAAATATATATATATTGTTAATGATTCATGTATGCTATGGCCTGTACTTTATATATATATACATTTTATTTTTTTTAACATGCAGGTGTAACATTAGTTCAATGCAACAATCGTTTATTTATAACAGTTATTTACTTTTCTCAAAACTATAATTTTTTTAACACAGGAGCTAGTACCTGGGAAATGTTTTGTTTTTTACTTAAGATGCATTAATCTTCAATAAATGCATTTACATGAGTATTTATTTAAATTAAGACCCTGTGTAATTAGTTTAATATTGCAACTTAATTAAATACGACTATACCAGAGATTTAAAAGAATCAATCTTCAGAAAAAAATATTATTTTTTTTTTTTTAAATATTAGGAAGACGTATTAGGTAGACGCCAAGTAACATTTAAATGTAAGGTAAAAGTAAAAGACTATTTTTTTTACCACTTGAGTCGTGCTCTGTACTGGTCTCTGTTCCGGTGCCCGCCCCTCTTCTCGGGCCTTCACTGACTGAAGAATAGCAAATATGTTTTTGGAGAAATTCTGAAAAGAAAAACATGGACATTTAGTTTTTTACAAACACAAAACATTCAATTTTGCTCAACTCAGCTGTCTTCTAAATGTGCAGGATTAGGGTTACTTTGGCATGCATAAATATCTCTGAACCAACGCTGCCCTCTTGTGGACATGTATTGTAATAATATTTTTTTAATTTTATTTTTTTAAATCAGGTCAGGTAAAATTGGCTTGTATGGATAACTATGTAATATTAAGGATTTAGAGAAATTTAATCACACTTGGAGCCAGATATTACATGACATGTTTAAGACCCATAGTATCTAACTAGTTCTATACATAATGTACGCAATATCTCCAATGAAAATTCTTTAAATGTGTACTTGATGAGATGAAACTTGAGGTACTACTACTAGTCTACTTAGGTTTTTTTTTTTTTTTTAACAGCAACTGGAGGTCATTTGCTTCAGATAAACTCTGACCTTGCCAGTGCTCTGGAGAATGGTAGTCCTGGTTCTCCACACTCTCTCCCTGCTGACAATGTCTCGAGTGACATCGACCTCCGCATCCACAAAGCTTCTCTGCTTCAGGGTTATGTCGTCATCCAGATCTGTTTTGATGGTGGAACGTTTCTTAGCCATGATTTTGGCTTTGATGGCAGCGATTTTCTCCACTGACATGGCCTCGGACAGAGACCTGCACACGGAAAAGGGTGATGGACCACCCAACAGCCCAAGTTGGTAATTACAGACACCAGAATTTTCAGTTAAATCTGAGCGACAAATACAGTTTGAAAAGATGTGTGTGAAATCATATTGGCCATTATGAACATAATAAGAATGTGAATTCTGGAAATCTGTTTTTTTACCTGATCTGGTCAGTCTGCACAATGCCCTCTTTGTGGCCCTCCAGACGGGCTGCCAGACGTTCCTTGTCGAGCCGCACGCGTTCTTCATCCTAGAGTTGAGATCACAAAAACATCTATATTGTAGACTGGTCGTTTCATTCATTAAAAACTTGATTTCATTTCTGATCTGATCTGAAGTGAACCAAGAACAGGTTAGGGAAGTTTGAAAATTTGAATGTGGAGGACATCTAACAAGAATTAGGGAAGTTCAAATTTGAATGTGGAGGACATCTAACAAAAACACAGCCAATTTTGATACCAATAACTAATTACTTTAATTTCTTTTTCCTGTAGTGCAGTTTCTTAACTCAAAAATGTTCAAACTAGGGGGCAGGAACCCATGTAGGGTCACCTGGATTTCAAATGGGGTGCTTCTAATGGTCATTCGGTCTTTGTTGTTTTTTTTTTATTTCTCTATTGGCTTACCTCAATTCTTGGTTTTTTGGCTTCAGAAGACACCTCATCGGCCGCTCTTTTCACTGAGAAAAAACCCAAAGTAATTATTATAAAAAAAGCTGAATGAGCAAAAAAAAAAGAAGAAGATAAAACTGACCTTGAGTTGGCCTTTGCAACCCAATTTCTATAGGTGCACTTCTGTCGATACTCGATGATGTAGCTGTAATTAGACAACATTACACTGTTATTTGCTGAAAATTGGTATAAAACTAGTTCTAAAAAAGTACTCAAGGGATTAAAGAAGGTCAATTTAGCATCAAGACAATTCAAATAAGAGCTATTTACCATTGTCGCCACTGAGATACAACAGCAACCCCTTACGGTCCGGTCGGCGGACAACAGGGATGTTCTCTGTCTAAACAACAGCACAGACAAACTTACGAAATGAAAGTTGAGGAGAAACTTGAGGTGAAAAGTTACTTACTGCAGCTCTTCGGACATAGGATGGATGCGGGAGGTGGACATTATTCAGCAAAAACAAAATAGAGTCCAAAGTGTAGTACTCTTTGGGCTGGCCTTCCTTACCAGTACTAGGAAAAAAGAGATTGCAAAGAAACATTTAGAACCCAGGTTTTTACTCTGTCATATATTACATGGAAAAATAAATCTGTCAGATGACGATGAAAGGATGTGATCTGTATTTAAACGTCTTTTTTTTTAAAAAAAGTCATGCTTCAGGACTTATTTGAAGAAATACTAACTATTGCAGTAACTTTACACATTTAATTTTATTTATGTTATTTATTTAAGCTTTCTCCCTCGCAAGATTCTTTTAGTTCAAGAGACATTTTTGTTGAGAGCAGAAAACTTCTAATAGTAACAACATGTGTAAATCAATGTTTTGTTCAACAAAAGCATATGGTTTTTTTCTATTATTTTATCTAATTGTCATCAGCTATTCAGTTTGAGAGTACCTAAAAGCACAACTATTAAAGCTGAAAAAAATCTAAAACAGACAGGAACTATATGCAAACCTAAATATTTTCTTATTTATCACAGGTCATAACGTCATCACAATATATAAACAATAAAAGACTGGTTCTTCTCAACATCACTTACTCGGTGTCATTAACAATATAGCATTATATAGTTAAAATAGAAAAAACAGCACACAATAATAAAATATATTTCATAGCTTGTTCATAGAAGTTTAAAGACATTTTTCGAACGTTAGAAAAAATGTGTACGTTGTGACAACATAGCGCGGAAGAAAACGGTTCATGACCTTTCCGTCTATACACACTTGAGGAGTGCATGTGTTGTTATCTGGACATGGTGCTTAAAAACATTGAGCACAGTCAAGTCCCTCCCCTTGGTCCTGTGAACTTGTTTATAACAGCTCAAAACTAAAAATTGTCCCTTTGGAACTAAGCAGCACACCACTACTTCTTGTCAAGTGACGGTATGTTACATTAACAGATTTGAAGTCTTTCGAAGGAGGACTTAACATGTCGGATAGAAACGAATACCAGGAATTAGACTGAAAATTTCAGGAAAACTGACTACGCGAATAAAGTGTGTCAAAATTTCCTGTACATAATGTCAAGAAAGGTTGAGCTCACTATCCAAAGGTCATAATCCAAAGGTCATAAACCGACTGTATCATAGCAGGCTATAAATGATATGTAGCAGAGTTAGGTTAGCATTATCACTTAGCAGCAGCATTCTGTCGTTGAAAACAGCACAAGGTATCGGTTAGCTTTAGCTTCTCTGACACATGATAAACACTTATATAAATATGTGTTTGATATTGACATACCCCCAAATTATGTAGTTGGTTTTGACATTTTTTGGCCAAGAGAATTCCCCGAATATAACTTCCTCTCCTTTCGCGACGATTTCTTTTTTCTGGCTGTTGTACTGACGAAGAACACTTAACACATCCGCCATCTTCGCTTGTCTTCCAGTGGAGTAGTTGCTTCTTCTTCTACCTTGTATTTTAAGGGTGGGTGGGAATTTTTCTGTTGCTTTACTGCCCCCTGCTGGTGAGAGGTTTCCACTGCTCCCGTTGTTAAAACCAAAAACATGATCAGAACTTTTACTTAACATCAATTTTACTGTTCTAAAATATATATAGTTCTAGTAAGTATATATATATATAATGATATGTATTTTTAAAATATAAATATATTCATAAAAACGTGGAAAATGTAAAGGATTGTCAATTACTTTGGTGCCAACTTTAATCTGTATTTCTCATTTCAATTTCATTTGAATCAGATAATGCACGTATTTTACCCTAAAAAAAAAGGCCGAAACACAACAGAAAGATATGAATAAAAAATTAATTTATTATGGGATTACAAATGCTACTTCAAACTTGCAAAAATGGTAAGAGAAGCAAGTAGAGGAGGTATTGATAATATAATTGTCAACTTCCACCTTTATTTATGTCACTATAATATCATCTAATTGATATTAATTATTCACACACATTTTGTAGCTGTTGTCGTAGATCGTTATTGTTAAACTCAAGTGGGAAACAGAGCAAACATTTTGTATGAAATCCAGATTACATTCAAATCCATTAAATCCAAGTCGTGTAAACCTTGATTATTTTTAAGGTGAGCCTGACTAAAGAATGTCAAATAATAAAAAAATAGCAACTGCTTTAGCGAATACCGTAAATAAAAATGAACGCTCTTTACAGCTGCAAAAATACTTTTATTTAAATGAAAGAGCACGGCTGTTGGATTTAGCTTCAATGAATAATTAGCCCTCACACCAAAAACACTGCACACGGCTACAATTCTTCATCCTACTGTACGTTAAAAACACAAGGTATTGATCCGTCAATCTCTACTGTGAGGTGATTCACAAAAGTGCATTCAGTTCTCGAAAGGAAAAAAAAAAAGGTTTGTTAGTTTTTGAACAACAAATATAAATACATGAAAAGTACAGGCATCACTGGGAAAGCAGATTCAGTCTGGGTAAACAGTTGTTCAATAGCTATTGACCTGTCCTGCGTGAACGTGACAAAAAACAAACAAACTCATATTTACACTAAAACATGAAAATGTTGATTTCTTTAAATTACAGTAATCCACCATAACACTGCAGTAGTGTTTAATAAAGGGAAGTGTGTCGCTGGAGATATTTATGGCAAGTAAGAGCACAAGGAATTCTTCGTCGAATAATGTCTAAATTCAATAAAACGAACAAGTCGAATAATGTCTAAATTCAATAAAACATTTAGAAGAAACCACAAATGCAATAAAAAAAAACTTGCAGGCATGAAAACGGCAGTGACTTTTCAGCTCAAGTAAATGAAACCCTGACAGAATTAACTGTGAGTTGTTCTGTCGACCTTCAGTGCTTCTCTCCATTCATCTTTTCTTCTACCTCTTGTTCTATATAGCAGTGCTACATAAATCATCAAGTTTTTTTTTCAATTCAAAATAACGCTACAACTTCAAACTTGTAAAAGTGATAATTCAATATGTTAAAAAATACAGTCGCTTAAAAAAAAAAAAAAAACCCACGTAAAGTACGAAAATAAACCTGCAAACATGTTGCAATAACACAGTGAAATTACATGCAAACACAAAACAGAGATAAGGAAGATGATTAAAAAAAACTGGTATCACAGTGATAGGCGACAGTGAGAGTCAGGAACAGGAGATGGTTTTGATAAAGTTTTCCTTCTCTGCTGATGAATTTTGAAAGAAATGCACAAACACTACGTTTGTGACGTTCTGTCAAATTAGATTACATTAAATAGGAATATTCTCTAATAAACATGTACTTATGTGCATGAAAACAAAGGAGAAAAACAACACAGACTTATTGTTATTTATGGGTAATTCTGTTATTGTAGTGGATTGTAATGGTTGGTCTGATCAGACTGACATTTTCATCAAATTGCCTATTGGATGAGGATGGTCACATCCCCAGTGTCCCAACGGGATGTCCGCCCTGTGACTGTGATGTAACCCCCGTCAGGACCAAGTCTTAGTACTGTTATTTTGTGGAGAATTATTGTGTTTATCCGTATATAACGCAATTTAGTTCAGCATATTATGAAATAAACGTATGGTTGGAAAAAAAAGAAAAAAGAAAATGTGCGAACACGTTTCCAAAGTTTTTGCCCAGCCTGCTGGACACTGTCTGTTCACATCTGGGTGAAAGTACAATGGAGAAATAAAATCTGTAAATCTCAATATTTGGATTCGTGCTTTTTATAAAGCACCCTACATGCTACGCGAGACACGCTGGTCCATTTTTGCCTTTATTTTATGTAAATACAGGTTTTTTTTTTTGTTTTTTTTACCACAATTCGTCACTTCATTAGATCAAACCTTGAGCCAGGTTACGTATGACGCAAAAAGATCCGAGGTCAAAGCCGCACGTGCTTAATAATCCCCTGTCCTCTGTGTCCGCAAAGACGTGTCCACTGGAGCTCAGCCCGCACATCACCAACTTGGAATTGATTCCAAATTTCTGTGGGGAAACAAACAAAAAAAAAAAAACATTACAGTGACGTGCGTCGTTAAAAGTCAATCACAATTTTTGTCAAAATAAAACAAAAAACAAACATGAAATGAGTTGTTCATAAGAGTTTGACAAAATATGTGAAGAAATGTCGACTTTCAGAATGTATTTAGTTACTTTTAATCGCTATTCAATAATTATAACACATCTGTTTAGCAAATTTAATTATAATAAATTTGTTTAGCAAAACCTGTATATTCCCACTGACCTTTAACTCACCGTGGAACATATAAGAACAAAAACAGTGTTTGTGTCCGAGGTGCGTTCAGGTACCATCAGAAACATGAGAATCCGACCATTACGGCAGTGTGTTGTATGGTTCATGTATATAAAACAATATTATTTCATTTTTATCCTATCTCCCCTCCAATCTTCTGAGGCTCTCTTGCGCCCCCTGGGCAGATTATAATATTACAGAAACAATAAAAGAAAAAAAAATTTAAGATGAAACACAAAGCAAATTGAAAGTGCAACTTAATAAAGCATTGTAATAGCATGGTTTTTTTTTTCAATAAGTGAAAACAACCCATTTTAGAGAATGTTAAAAAAAAAAAAAGAAACGTACTTCTCGATGCTTTCGTAGGCAGTCTACTGGGCTGACGTTAAACATCCAGATCGGACTGTTGGTCAGAATGATGAACAGATCCACACTTTTTGCATTTTCCGTGGCCCAGATGATGGGGAGAGTGAAGTCCGTGCAACCGTCTGGAACCTGGGGGATAGAGATTCACGATGATGACACGGAGACAGTTTGTAACCATGACAAAATGATCCTCGATTTACGACGTCCTCTACCTATGGCTATCGCCGTCCCTTATAAATTTATTGAGAAAGTCCTAGTTCGTCATTCCGACGTACGACGTTAAGACAAACTTTGCACATACATTTGAGTATGCTGCATTCGCTTTCTTATGTTTGTGTTGATTTTTTTTGCCCTTCTTGATGACTCCCAAGCCTAGGTCAGACATCTTCCGATGTTTTTAGGTCCTATATTATGATGTTAGGGTGAGTTAGTGCCATAGGTACTTATGTACAGTAGGCAAATTTCTTTGCAGTTACATCACACGGAAGGAACAAAACTCACGTAAGTCAGTCAGGGAAGATAATGATGGAGAGCCAAAACAAACAAACAAAAGCAAAGATTTTTTTTGTTTTTGTTTGGTGTGCAACCAGTTCGCAGTTCTTACCTTCACCAGTTCAGTGGTCACCTGTGCGAGAGTCATATCTGCAGAGACGGAGCACGGAACCAACCCTTCTTTAGAGAAGACCAGAACTTGTGTATCGATGTCTGTCCTCGCAAAAATCTGCGCAGAAGAAAATCAACCGAAAAGAAAAAAAACATGACTATAGAATGACAAAAAAAAAAAAAAAACCACCTTCTCTCCTGACTACGAATGCTTTACACATGTGTGTGCGCCCATTATGTTGCTATAACAAATTCTAAGAGGTCATTATAGACCTTGTGGGAACCACCCTACGGTCATGTTACGACAGGAACTTGAGAGGAATCTGCAATATGTGGCAACGGGCCAACTCCCTGACCGAGGCCGTTCCGGCCCGTAGGTGCAGCTGTTCCGACGACTACCCATTGGGCTCTCCCCCTGCCTTACCATGGTAATGGCGGCAGCAGCAACGGCAGTGCTGATTGATGTTCCCGGGACGACGCTGCTCAGCGACGTGCTCACATCTACGGCCACCACAATGCGCTTCCCTACCGGCTCCACGTTCTGTTGAGAGGATCAGAACGGAGAGAGATGATTTGGTTCGTCTTTTTTCCCCGCTGCCACTGACTAGTACCTACCAAGAAATAAGGAATCCTACCGCAAAGCTCCTGTAAAAGGCGGCGTCCATTGCTTTTAGGATGTCACCGTCCGGCTTCCACTTGGTTTTACCCTGATATCCTTGCCCTCGTTTGTAGTTCTCCAAAGCCAACAGCATGCTGAAGGGGTGCATCCTTGCCTGGCAAAGTGTTGGACAGATAAACAAAACATAAAGGACTTACTCTCATTGTAAAATGATGAAAGCGATTGATCAAATCCACGGTCCTTCGAGCGTTACCTTCTTCAACGCCGTCTCGTTCTGGATTCGGTCACACAAAGCTCGGGTTTCCGAGCTCCCTGGTTCGAGAACGTTCTTTGATGTCATCTTTCCCAATATCTTCAGCACGGAGTGGAGAGGCATTTCCTTCAATAATGCTCGCCACACCTGGAAGCCAAGGAACAGAAAGAATTTAAATACGACAAAAAAATTAAAAAATTAAAAATCAACTGCAGATGTGATTATCTTATAAAAAAATCAACTGCAGATGTGATTATCTTCCATCATTTTTCTATCCCTATAATTAATATAAAAAATATCCATATCAATCATTCTTTTAAATGTAAACAGGGAGATTTCCTATGTCATGTAGACCACTGTTTCCTGAAAAAAAAATTTTTTTGGGTCGTCTCGCATCATGTTTCTCAGGAGTTAACGAACAATGTCTATTGACTTGAAACACTGCTGTGGGAAACTCACATAACGAACAATGTCTATTGAAACACTGCTGTGGGAAACTCACATTTTCAAATATCATTTTATCACCTTGTAGAGTTACAGAATTGAGACACGAAAAGAAACAACCCTTCAACACGTCATCCTCTGAATAGAAATTTTTCTTGCTCACATACTTATTGTACCTGTTTGGACTTCAGATGGTCGGTCAAAAGCTGTTCCCTCTCCAGTTTGTGCTCCTCTATCAGAGTGATGACCTCGGTTTCGTCGCAGCGGTGCTTCACCTTCTCCACCACTTCGAGGTAAGAAAGCACTCTGACAACCTCCTCCGACTTCTCCTTGTCCGCATAGGCAACTTGGACATCTTTCCATCCTTTCGTTGCATATTTGCTGATCAACGCAATTGCTGAGGACGTCCAAACGATTTGGAAAATATAGTTATTAAAAAAACAATGTAATGTTATTAAATATGTTCTGCTGTACTTTCTTATTGCTTCAGTGAAAAAATTCATACTATCTGCTACCAACTTAGTAAAAAATCAATATCTGGAAAATTAAAAATGCTAAATTATATTTTTCTAGAACAGGGGTGTCAAACTCATTTACCTCACTAGGGGGTGCCAAATCAGCAATATAAATCCCATACAAAATGACCTGGCGGGCCGCATTTGCCCCCCAGGCCTTGGGTTTGACACATATGTCCCAGAAGGATATTTGAGATGGCCGGTGTTTTAAAGTGCCTTACCTTCATTTAGTGGTTTAGTGTGCGAGAGCCTGAGCAGATCCTGGTGCGACCAGCCTTCTCTCTGTTTACACTTGGTCACGGCCGCAGCCAGATCAAAAGCATCTTGCTCATTATACCAGTCGGACACTGCCTTTCTGAGAGCGCGTCCCCAAATCCCACACTTCATGCCTTCTTTAAGTTCCTTCTTATACTGAATGAATGAAAACAGATGGTCAGGATTCCGACAGACCTCCTTCACGGCCTTGAACGCCGCCTGCTTTGTTTTCAGCTCGGAATATTGAGAGCAAAGGGCCAGGGCGAAAAGCGACGGCCCCGGTCGTACAGCTGTACCATCCCGGGAGAACCTCTTGATCTCTTCCACCGCCTCGGTCCCTCGACCTTCCTGCAACAAGGAGAGGAGAGCGCCGGCGTTCTCCGCGCTGCTGTGATCCTCCTGTCGAGCAGCGTACACGTCCCGTTCAGAGCCGTAGCACAGGAATCGACACAGCTTGACCTTATCGTTGACCTCCCACGGACAACCACCTGTCAAGTTCTTGTTGTGGTCGCTTGACGGGTCTATTGTAGAACTTCCCGAAGGCTCCATGGTAACGCAAGACCTAAAATGGAAGGCATTCTTCATTCGAGTGCACAGCTGCTCAGGAAAGCTAGACTTACCATGATGTAGCAGGTGAAACAAACATGATTATGCAGTTAGTCAATGACTTACTGGTTAATTAGGAATTAGGAAACGATTATTCATCATCATTTATCATACAGCCCCACTATAACAACGACATTTTATGTTCAAAAAGGTTTATCAAACCACAGAAGGTATTGCTATTATCCATCATTGTGATTCAATATGGCGGCTTGATAAAGTAAAAATAAACAGTAAAAATACTCATTCTGACGCAATACTAATTTTAATAACCCCAGGGCAGAACTACTTGTTTCCAAAATATATATTTACGTGTTAGTAGTGTATTTAAATATAAATATGTGTTCCAGGGGTTCATTAATGAAGTTATGTTATAAAGTTACAGTAGTACTGACAGCGGACACACCCATTCTGCTTGTGACTAACGTTGGACACGCCCGCTGCAAGAGATACGAGCCCAGTCTACATTCTTTATACATATTTGTAGAAAATAAAAATAAAAAATGAATTAAACAGTGTTGGACTTTATACTTAGTTCAATCCCCAGCTGCTAATGAGCTTAACGTCATTTATTATTCTAGTCTGCTAACTTAGTTCGGCTAACACGGAGGACGAATTAATTGATAGACGGCAGGCTAAAGCGAGTTAAAAGATGTTATTTCTTTGGTTAAAAGACAGGAAGCTGAGTGGTGGAAAAATAACTCGCCAACTTGTCTTGTCTCTAAGCTCCATCTCCATCAAGCTATTAAGTCATCTCGCCGGGATTTGATGCTGCTCGCCCGGATAGAAAAACTATCCCTTCTCGCTTCAGCTCCAACGTTGCCCACATTATAGCAGAGTTATTGTTAATAGTCTACGGCCTCCAGTGACACTAATGTAAACATATGAACTTACCACAGCGTACGCGCACAGTGTTGAAGTTGGTGATGTTGCTTAACGCGAACAGACAGACAGGCCTTTGCTCTAAACCGCAGACAGCTGAGCTAACCCGAGCAGGGGCCGCAAAGGATGATGGGATAACGAGTATCAGCACTTCATACTTCATTGATAAATAGGCCTTTCCCCTACCGAATTAACCGATAAAATACATATTATTTTTCAAATGATAAAAGTTTAAAATAAAAAAAAACAAAAACTGTGGTTTAAGACTTCTGATAAATAAACATTGTAAATAATACAACTTCCTCGATTTTCGAATGCGTTGAAGACATGGCTCCTGCAGTGTAATTACCTTTTTCACCACACGACGGCAGCATTGTACCAATCCATAAATCATGCAGCTTAGTAGGACTGGACGCTGGTCAAAAATCACACTGAAAAATGAAACAGATGTAAACTTCTTTCTGTTACAGGACAACTTAGCATTCAGCAGTTTGTTATTGTTACTTTTTTAATGTAGTTTTTAATTAATTAATATTTATCTAATTAAACTTTACTGGCTGATAATGACAATAATAATCATCATAAAAATAAATAATAACATTCTACGACACATTCTAGTTCTAGAATCCATAAATAATAAATAATTTAAGATCAAAACATCCAAAAAAAAAAAAAATTCAGACTTCTGTTCTGTTGTGGAGAGTGCTTCAGCAGAATGCAGTGCAGTTGGCTCTTATGATTTCAGTGACACAGCTTTTGTCCTTGAGTCATCGTCAAGTTGCTGAGGTGACATTTTGAAGTAAGGGAAGAGTCTTCTCTGCCTCGGGCCTCTTCATGTGAACGCTGCAACAAGCCAGAGCTCTGTAATACTCAGATTGAATGAAACCGGGTAAGGAGCCGTCCTCCGTCAGCCTGTATAATATTTTTTTATTATTTATTATATTCCTGTGTAACGAGAAAACTGTATGGAACGGGCTGCAGGAGTATCTCTCTGGTGTATATATCCTGGTTATGTCAAGGAAAACAAGCAAGTTATTGGACCTGTACTGTACCTGTACTGAAATTGTGTTGCACACATTGCACAACGTGTGCGGTTACTTGCATCACTGTCGGGGTTCACAAAGTGACTGTAAAAGACTGTGTTCTGTCGTGAGCATACAGTGTAAATAATGGATTTTGCTGCCAAAGAGTCACTGTTTGTATGTACGTTTTGGAACTCGACATAAATCCTTACTACTCTCATAGTCAGCTCCTCTCTCTCTCTCTATATAAAAAAATATATATATATATATATAAACATCAAGTAGATATGTGGGAAGAGATCACAAAGTATTTGCATTTTAGTGCAAATACTTCGTGCTGCATGATGGCTTGAACCAGATTAGGTCATCACATGGTGGAAAGTTTTTTTTTTTTCCTCTCCTTTTTCCTCTCCAAACAAACCTTCTCTGAAACGGTCTGCATGCGACAACTCGACTGGTAGTTGCCCTAGTGATGCCAGAAAGACCAACATCATTACCTCAGTCATTGGCTCTGTTTATGGAGGAGCTGTATTACAAATGCTGTTAATTCAACTGATCAAATGGTTCTTACCTGAAATTGTAATTTAGGACTCAATCATAGATAGGAGTTTATCGTCACTAAATCAAGCGTATGTGTGGTCCAGGAGGCAGGACACAGTGACTCTCAGACATGCAAATCCAGTATGGAAATGCGGGCATGATGCACAGCTAAAAACAGGTACACAAGGATTAAAAGAAATCAACTATTTCTGCAGAACAAACAAGATTGTCCAAAGGTTGATGGGAAGGAAGGGCTATCATGTGACCCATAACTTATTTTTAAAATATTTTCCTTTATAGCATTCCTGGGAATTAATTCTTGCCCATAATTACCCATCTTCTTGATTAGGGTATCTTTATACATATCAAAATACTTCTGCGCAAATAAGGTAATAAAAAATGATAATCCACCATCGGCATGTCCATGTGGCTTAAAACTGCAGCTGAAGATGACAAAAGTGTGGATAAGCTCTAAAACTACATTTTAAATCCTTCCAATTACAAACTTTCTTTTTTGTAATATTAGGTTTTATTACCAAATTACCAGGTAATAGCATTAAAATGTCTGAAGCTTTTTTTTTTTTTTAATTCTCATCTACTTCAGGGGGTGTGTGCGTGTGTGTCTTTTGGAAACAGAAATGAAGACAAAGTGCAGAAGTTACTGCCATTTCAGATTCCCACAGACAAACTTCCTCTTTTAGGGTTTTTGTGATTTAAATAGGGTTATTCGTTTTTCCCTTTCTGAATCGTTCAGAAGAATTAGTGAAGATATACTCTGTTCCTACACTGAAAAAGTTTCAATCAAACTAAAAGGCAGTATGAGCCTGAAAATCAAACCTGTCTTCCTCCGCTTTTCTCCAACTTTTTTGACATATGGCAGAAGTTCCCTAAGTTGTTCATGCCTAGTCCTTAGCAGCATTAGCTTCTAGTCTGCAAACCCCCAGACAATGCTACAAAATGTGTAACGTACCATTTTAGAATGTATTTTCTTACTTTAATTCACTATTCCATAATTATTACGTTTGTTTAGCATAGGAAAATTATGAACGAACATGTTTTCAGCGCTGTCAAAAACCCGTTAGTTAGCTACACGATAGCTTGAGGAGCAGAGTAGCTAACCGCCATGTCTAACCGGTTATGACGTTGTCAAGCAGAAGTTGTAACTGTCACACAAGGTGCGTTCATGTACCATTGGAAACTTGACAATCTGACGATTACAGCGGTGTTATATGGTTTAGCTGTATATTTGCACAATTGAAACTATTTACATTTCAGCAAGTTTAGAAATATTTTGTCCAACTTAAACTAATATTAGAACATTCAGATTTTTTGGGCTATTTCTAAAAATTAAGAACAATAACTGAACAAATGGAGGAAGGAAAGATAGTAAAGAATAGTACAGACTTGTGTTTTTAGATCTGAAAACAAATATTTAATTCATTTTGGCACAAGGTATTTACAATGTATATAAATAACTTTATACATATTTAAATTTTCTAAATAAAAAAAAACAAAACGCAGTGATTAATCAACCAATACTCACATACACAATGTTTTCACATTAAGGATCAGGACTTAGTTTGGGCTGAGGGATAAAAAACTAACTTCAAACAACGGCAAACGACTAAAACATAGCTACATGTATAATGTACCGTATTATCCGGACTAAAAGTCGCACTTTACTTCATCCTTTGGCTGGCTTTGGGACTTCTACTCAGGTGTGACTTATATATTCAAATATACAAATTGAGTAAAGGTAAGATAAAAACACGAAACTAGTAGCACAAAAATAAAGGTTATCAAGGCGTTTTAAAAAAGTGAGAACAAAATGTATTGGACAACATTTTGCCTTTTGAAGTACGTCTCAGAAAAAGCCCCTAGTATTTTTTATTAGTCTGCACAGTTTGCAGTTGCATCATCCGCTGATCCGAGTGCAATTTGTTGCATCATCCGCTGATCCGAGTGCAACCTCGTCACGAAAAGAAGAAAGTCCAGCGATTGACGCATCACAAGCAGACACCCTGTCTGTCCCACAGTGTTTCCAGCGCTTGGGTGTCCGCCTCTCGGCCTCTACGTCTTCACTATTTTATCGTGGAGTTCAGGAGAGCCTGGTAAATGTCAGATTTGATGAATCGCGGGTAAGAGTCCTTCTCCATTAGGGCGTAGACGATCCTCTGAGCGGCGTCGAACGACTCTGTGGTAGGTGTTTCGAGGTTTCGCCTGATCACTTCCCTGGTCCTCTGGTCAATGTTGATCTGTGAGCAAACGTGGGTTAGTTTCTCTATAGTCAGAAAACAATCGAATCAAAAGTGCAGGGCGTCTCTCGTCACCTCTCTCGGAGCTTCAACTTGTACGTAGCGTTTAAAGATCTTTCTGGCCCTGCAGGACATCCTCAAGGAGGACTTGATCTTCTTGAAGTCCTCACACACCAGCCAAAACTCGATGTTTTCATCACTGAACTCCGACTTTAAGAAGGCCTGGAATATTTTCATCCCATCTAAAAATAAAAAACAAAAATTGTTAAGAGAAGGCCGGATTACAAAAATACTATACACGGATAATGTTTTTCATGAGCTCACATTTGGACGAGAGAAGTGCCTCCAGCGAGTGGGACCACTTAGAGACCTCTTCCAAACAAAGCCTGTAAGATTAAAAAAAAAAAAAA
>NC_024326.1:43220-48974 GCF_000523025.1 Cynoglossus semilaevis
CCTCTTCCAAACAAAGCCTTTAAAATAAAAAAAAAAAAAAAACAGGTTAGCCAATAACATACAGTAAAAAAAAATGTGTCTTCATCTTAAACCCCTTTTTTTTTCTTCTTCCTTTACTCACCTCATAACGCTAATGTTCGGTGATCTAGGCTGCAGCCCAAACTTCAAATTAGTCCGTCTGGAAGGGAAAAAAAAAATCACATTTTTATGAGATATTTTGTGTCACCGTGAATGACTGAACGCTATATTATGAATGAATAAAAAATAAAATATCAACCTGGCTCCCAGAATCTTCTTATTCTCCATGTCGGTCTTGACTTGACTTGGCATGGCCAGAGTGACCCACCACTTGTTTAACTGCCGTGTGTAGTCTCAAGCTGCTGGCTGAATTTTGAGGAACCTGCTTGATGTTATATAAGGGCGGCAGCAGGGCGCGCGTATCGTCAGAACAACGCTTTGAGCTGACCACAGAAAATGAGGAAGCTGGATATGACGCAAAACAGCTAGCGGCTCTCATTCGCCCTCTGTACTCTGTGTGTGTGTGTGTGTTGCATAGAAACTTCATGACAAACAACTGGCAGCGCGTGTTTAGGGATGCAAATGTGACGACAGCGGAAAAAAATCAAATCAGCAGATAAGCAAATGGACGAGACTCACTAGCTCATTGTGAGCGACGCTGTGACATAAAAGTGTTCATCTGCTGCACTACGCAACGCAGCCTCTTCACCCTAACAACAACAACAACGCTCGGGTTCGTTCGTGTTTTCAAACAGTTCTGCAAATACGTTCTTCCTGGTCCCAAATGAACACCTGAGCACAGAGATCATTTGATCACTGTCATTTCAAGGAATTGCAATTTTTGGACCCAATACCAGCCTGAAATGCAATTATGGGAAAACATATTCTTATTTAATATAATTTGACAAATCGTCACCAACATCGATTGTTTGTGCTTTTTTTTTTTTTTTTTTTCAAAAATTCATCAAGCGGCCAGGTTTGAACCCCCCTAGCGCATTGTTACCCAAAGACTGGGCCGCAACCCTGAGGTGGGTCGCAAGAGGTCGTCTCGCATCGTGTTTCCCAGGAGTTTACGAATAATGTCTATTGACTTGGGTTTGTGACTTTTAAAATATGGGTCCCCAGAAACACTGCCCTAGCGGACCGGTTTTGGTCCGCGGGCCGTATGTTTGACACCCCATTTTATAAAATGTATAGGAGTTGTTTTTATACACATCTCCTTCGAGACAATGATGGTAACGTTTTGTTTGACAGGAACAGTTCGCCGGCACACATTATCTGGCACACTTTCGTTTTATCGCTTATAACACCCGTCTGCGAGTTTCCCCCAATAAGCTGCTGTCATCATGACATATCCTCTCACTTTATCATGCACAGCCCAGTCTGGGTTATGTGTTGCTATGCTAGGTTTGCAAAAAAAAAAAAAAATTCTTTCTTTTTTCCCTCCCTTTTTACAGACATTCTAACCGGGTTCTCCACTTAAACAACAAAAAAAAAAATTCTATCTTTCTTTTTTCCCTCCCTTTTTACAGACATTCTAACCCAGTTCTCACTTAAACAAACAAACAAAAAAAATTCCATCTTTCTTTTTTCCCTCCCTTTTTACAAAAATTTTAACCCAGTTCTCACTTAAACAAACAAACAAAAAAAATTCCATCTTTCTTTTTTCCCTCCCTGTTTACAGACATTCTAAAAAAAAAAAAACGAGTGCAACCAGCGCAGTCTGCCAGGGGGGAAGTTGGGGTGGGGGGCCTGCACAAATGCACACAGCAGCAAACAGGCATGTGAAAACGCCTGTTAAAATAAATCCCCTCAACAAGTGCCTTCCTGAGAAAAGAATAAACCCCCACAAACAAGTCACATGAAAAAAAAACACCCAAACAAAAAAAAAAAAAAAAATTCTATCTTTTTTTTTTCCCTCCCTTTTTACAAAAATTTTAACCCAGTTCTCACTTAAACAAACAAACAAAAAAAATTCCATCTTTCTTTTTTCCCTCCCTGTTTACAGACATTCTAAAAAAAAAAAAAAAAAAAAAAAAGTTCTATCTTTCTTTTTTCCCTCCCTTTTTACAGACATTCTAACCCAGTTCTCACTTAAACAAACAAACAAAAAAAATTCCATCTTTCTTTTTTCCCTCCCTGTTTACAGACATTCTAAAAAAAAAAAAAACGAGTGCAACCAGCGCAGTCTGCCAGGGAGGAAGTTGTGGTGAGGTGTCTGCACAAATGCACACAGCAGCAAACAGGCATGTGAAAACGCCTGTTAAAATAAATCCCCTCAACAAGTGCCTTCCTGAGAAAAGAATAAACACTCACAAACAAGTCACATGAAAAAAAAACACACAAACAAAAAAAAAAAAAAAATCCCCAGAGACTGTCACTTCCACTTTTTGGACACATGATCACATCACACATTGTTTTTTTTTTTTTTGTTTTTTTTTAACATGTAAATTAAAACATGAATTGATCATGTTAAATGCTCATAAGAGTTTATATAAAACAATATTTGGTTGTCTTTATTTTTATTTTTTTAAAAATAGAGCACGGTTGTCTTTACCAGTGGTTTTCATTGTATGGACCGCCAGGGGGTGCTAGGGAGGCCTCATAAAATTGGAGGAAAAATTTAAAAAAAAAAATAAATAAAAATAAATAACTAAATAAATAAAATCATTTGTCCCGAACCATAGAACATTGCAATCGTCGGAATTCCGAGTTTCCAATGGTACGTGAATGCATCTCGGATGCAGGCATGAGAGTGTGAGATGTTTGATTTCTTTTGTTTTGTTCCTATTAGAGAACAGTTTATTATTCAGTGGGAGTATACAGTGATAAAAACAAGTTTTAATATTTTTTTTAATTCTAAACATGTAGAAAAAATGTAATAATTATTGAATTTTTTTTTTTGAACGCAAAACAGGAGCGCTAGCTCTTCAGGTCACGACCCCACTGTTCACCTGGATCTCATGAAGTAGCGTTGCACTGTTTTAATAATCAGTATGCCATATTTAAATTGAAGGAAAACTACAATTCTTTTTCGAAACACCGATGCGGCTCTCCATAGGTGGCGCTCTGGTGGACTGGAGAACCGTACGCGTAGTACCCTGCCTTATTTGGAAACTAAGTATGATCCCTGAAAAGAACTTGTGCGTGCACACATTTTGTATTTTATTCATTTTTCTTTCAACAGGTCCTAAATGGAACCGCAAAAAAAAAAAATAATTTTATTCATTTTCTTTCAACAGGTCCTAAATGGAAACGCAAAAAAAAAGTAAAATAAAAATAACAATAAAATAAAAAAGGATCTCTAGCTCTGTCTAATACCGCCTTAAAGTATCCAAAGCACAGCCTCCACTAATCTATCTGGATAGGAGAGCTTTACATAAATCCAAATGAGCTCCTTCGGAGAGGCTGTATCTGTTGCATCAGGTTACGTAAATCCTTGCAAAACCCCAGTTTTTTTTCCCCCGCAGTGAATTTAAAAGCACTTTCTAACAGAATCGCTCCTGTCTTGGCATCAAAAACAAAAGTTCTCCAGTTCTCCCCCTGCATGTGTTGAACGGACGTTGGAGTGATTTATATGAACAAAGGCCAGAGGTAAGTCAGTGACTTTGAGCATGAAACCACCTCCCATTTCTATTCCCTATTTGGAACAGTTGGGTTTTGGTACAGTACAACAGTGAAGGTGGATCGAAGGACTCTGTTGACCTCTAGTGTCCGGTTGACCAATTACCTGTCGCGACACTAACTCACTAACTACCTCAATATTCTTCATTAACCAAATACATATTTTGATGGGCAAAAAAAAAACACATCGGAGGCGGAGCTTCCACGATACGGTCACACCCTTTTATTGAGCTTAATTTCTCAAGGCAAAAACAACTGATTTTTTTTTTTTTTTTTTACAATGTCCGTAATACTTTACAATAATGAAAGGAAGCCTATTCGACCAGAATAAAGAGTATTAAATATATACGGGTCCCCAACTCCAGGCCCGCGGACCAGTACCGGTCCGTAATTCATTTGCAGTGGGACAAAAAAAATGGACTTCATTTTTTAATAATTGACTTCATTCAAAAAGAATCCAGTCATAGATAATCTGGTAATATTTCAAAAAAAAAAAAAAAAAAAAAAATGTGATCCAGACTGAAATACTAACAGAATTATTTTGAAAATTTAACGCTCCTGGAACAATCGGCGCGGTGCTACGGATCCGCGGTCCTCGGTTGGGGACCGCTGTTCTACGCTATGCTGTTTTTCTACGGTGATTTAAAAAAAAAAGAAAAAAAAAAAAGAAGGTGCAGAGAAAAAGATATTTGTGTTCTAAAGGATCTGGACTGCATGATAAATCTGTTATCCACACTGAAATGAGAGAGTGTGAGGGGTTGGGGGGGACAGGATTCCACGGTCAACTTTTTGGAAAAAGAAAGTCACCTTGAATCTGTTCTCCTCAGGAGTCCCTGATAAATGTCTGATTTTAGGAAGCGTGGATAGCAGTCCCGGGCCATCAGACTGTAGACGAGCTTCTGTGCAGACTCGAACATAGTCAGGGTAGGCTTGGAGATATTCTTGGATATGTTTTCCCTGGTATTACAATCTATGTTGATCTGGAAACAGACAATGTCCCCCGTGACTGCGTTACCACTTCTTTACACCACATTTCCGCTAAGATGTACTAGCGTTATATAAAGTCGTTGAATGACAACAAAGTTTCAGCTGGGGTTATGTTTCAGTTATGTTGCGGTTATGTTGCAGTTTGCACTCACTCACTCACTCACTCACCTGTCTGGGAGCTTCTGTTTGGACGAACTCTGAGTAAATCCTGTTGGCGGATGAAATCATCTCCGGGTCCGTCTTGATTTTTTTGTACTCCTCACAGGCCAGCCAAAACAAAATGTTCTCCTCACTGTACTCCGACTTCAGGAACTCCCGAAAAGCTATCTGTCCGGCTGGCGGGAAAAAAAAAAAAAAAATCAACAAAAATGAATTTGTTGTGTGTGGGTGTAAAGTCAAAGACTCTCACCTTTGCAGCTGAGGAGTTTGTCCACAGATTCACTCCAAGTCTCGACATCATCCAGCGGATCCTTGGGAAAGCAACACAATCTACCCTTGAACAGAGGATCACAATCAATCACTGACCAAGTTTCTGCGTGAACTCGGCGGCCACGGATCCCGACCCGAAGACTCATTCGTCGGGTTAAATGTGTGCTTCAGAGAAATACAAACCAAAATCGGGGTACAACTTACAGCGATCGAAAAACTCCTGGATACTTTCCACATGGCTTCGGACTGACAACGGAGTAATCAAATATGCAGTAACTCACTTTATCGCCATCGCCTCGTCTCCTCTGTGAGGGAAGTTCCTGGCCGCCTGAAGATGGGATCGTGATTCTTTGGAAATGAGGGGAGTCAAGTGACCGGACGAATCTAAATGACCTACGTCCCCCGGTCGGACTCCTCCGCCCGTCGAAATGGAATATATGGAAATCTGTATGCAAAGCTCTGTTGTTGTTGGCTAAAATCAGGGCGATCCCTGTCGCGGAAGACCTCGTCGGTGTCGAATGTGGAATGAAATAAATACCAACAAAAATACGTGTAAAACAATATGTTTTATTTCGACGAGAATTTGAGAAATGAAGTACTACGTGTTGCAGTACTGTTGAGTACAGAGGGGGGGCTGCTCGTCACATCGTCTCCTGCCCCCTCTGCTGGTAACAACAACAATCCATGTCCTCCATC
>NC_024326.1:49113-57876 GCF_000523025.1 Cynoglossus semilaevis
ATCCATCCATCCATCCATCCATCCATCCGTCCATCTATCCATCTACATCAACCCTTCCTACACGGTCTTCAATCCGATTTCTAAAACCCAAGGCCTTGACTGATCGGATTTTTTTGGTGATCCGCGGGATTGATTCGCAACAGGTTTCCCTGCCAGATGCCCTTCCTGACACGACCCTCGCCGGGGGGGAAGCGTTCCATCGCGCCTCCGCTAAACTACCAGTTTGCTGAAATATAAATGTGTGTGTTTAATAAACCGATTTCTGGCTTCTTTGTTGAAGTGTTCAACCGTGCACGGAGCCACAAAGCAGCAGGTCTCATCCTTGGCACCTGCACGCAGCCTTTCAGATACTTGCTTCAACAATTCTTTGGTGGATGCGCCCGAGATCAAACTGCCATTTTTGAAAATGAAAAAAAAAACAAACAAAAAACAACTTTTTATGTATCACTGTTTTTCAAACTTTGTCGTTTTATTTTCTGTACTGCGTTCAAAAAATAAATTGAATTAGCAAACTTTTTTTAGCTTGACGTCGGTGTGTCGGCGAGTACGGCTGCATATTGAAGGGAAAATGTCGAACATACTTTGTTCTGATTCAGGAAGTGGACTGACCATAAACAAATGGCCGCACACAAATTTACTTTGAAGGGAAAGACTCCTGCGTTTTTGCATATCGGCCGTGCTCCTCGTTAACGACTGTGACAATGACATAAAGTCCGTGTTGATTTACCGACAATTGGATTTCTGGATGTGTTTTTCTACACATGGATACGTGATGCCTTGATTATGTAATAGGGCACATGTGCCAAACTCCAGGCCCGGGGTCCAACTGTGGCCCGCCAAGTCGTTTTGTATGGCCCGCGTGCAGAAACACAGGACAGAATGCTAACATTAAATACATAGGCTATTATTAATGATACACTATTAGACACAACCACAAGGGGGCGCTTTTAAGCTAGCAGCTAGTTCGAGGTTGGATGCCGACAGCTGTTGCGATGATCGTGAACTCCTGGGAAACATGATACGAGACGACCCCCCCAAAAAACATAAAAAAAACTCTTGCGACCCACCTGAGGGTCGTGACCCAGTCTTTGGGAAACAGTGTTTTAAAGGGAACTGTATTACTGATGTGGCCCCCCCTGCTGGTAATGAGCTTGACATCCCCCGGATTCAGGGTAATATTTTACTCCCCGGACTTACAGCTGCAAGGATTCTATAATTCTCGCTAGTGTTAATAGTTCTTTTTTTTCATCCTTTTGTCCCAGTTCTTCCTCGGGGGGGTCATTAATGTTCGATAAATTTAAAGCTTCAGTGAGACCCGGTGGATCACTGAGACGTTTCCATCTGGACCAAATTTGTTTCGTGACAGACGATGCTTCTAAAAAAATGATGAGGTTTCGATGCAAATGCACCGTTTAGTCAACCTGGAAGATAATTCTGCTGTGGTTTCTTAATTGCAGGCAACTAAAAAAAAAAAAAACGGTGCAGATGACCATTGCTCATGTAAACGGAGCAGGAGGTTCATATTTTTTCTTACCCTGCACGTACGTAGTGCGGTTAAACAGAAACCAGGTAATAATCATTTCAAGGGTTACAAGGATCGGAAGTGGACTTGACATTATTGTTGACCTTGAACCAAAAGTGGGTCTCGTGAACTCTGGATCATTAAACTTCCAAAATAAAACTTTATTCTGTTTTTCTTGGAGTCTGAATGATCTAGTATAGTACAGTGTTTCCCAAACTTTTTTTTTCTGGGGACGCAAATTTTCAAAGTCATAAACCTTCACGACCCGAGTCAACAGACATTATTTTTAAACTCCTGGGAAACATGATGCGACCCCCTAAATAATCCTGCGACCCAGCTGAGGGTCACGACCCGGTGTTTGAGAAACAACGGTCTCGTAGGTATAAGGGCATGACTGGATTCTTTTCGGATGTAGTGAATTAGTAAAACTGAGTCATTTTTTTTTTCTCAAACTCAAATAATCAGTGCAAACAGCTAGTACATTTTTTTGTCATTTTTTTTCCAACTGATGTACAACTGAAATAAAACATATGAAATTTAAATGATTTTTTTTATAAATATTTTTTGGGCTAAGAACCAAGTCATGGTTACACTGTTAGCATCGGCTTAATGTTTCGCATTAGGCTAATACAAAAATTGAAATAAATTGAAACCTTTTCTAATATATTGTCAATATCAGAAAATACAGTTGAGTATTTTGAGTACATTTTTTCTGAATTTTCTGGCTTAATCTTTATTACATGTTTTCTGAATTTTCTGGCTTAATCTTTATTTAAAAAAAAAAAAAAAACACCACACTGCTAAGACCCCGCCGTCAGTGGATACATATTTGTCATATATTTGGCACAAATAAAAGGCGTCCATCTTGACACACTGTGACCTTACCTTTCCGACCGAGGCCGGTAATGTGACTGGCCCCAAACAAACCACCAATGTAAATCACAGCAGGTGATGGAAAACACCCGGGCTGCTGTGATTTGCATGTGAGTGGACGGGGATGAGATGAGGAATTTGGTTTTCAAAAAAGGCTTTGTGTGAGGAGGAGAAAACCCAAAAGGTGTGTTTAGTTCGAGGGAGAGAGTCGCTGCACAATGTCTTAAACAGGGATGTTTCGACTGTTTCAACCGGGGTGAAAACAAAAACAAATTCATTAATATCATCTAAAATACACGATTCAAACTCAGGCCCGGGGTCCGAATCTGGCCCGCGGTGTAATTATATTTGGCCCATGAGATCATATCAAATGTGTACTAGAGTTGCCCCCCCCATATATAGACCCTATATACTGGCAAGATTTGTAGTATTAGCAATGTATGCGCTATGTCATAGCGCATACATTTTAGGTTGTTTTTTGTTGTTGACCTGTGAAAAAAAGATTGAAATAAAAGAGGAACTGGAAAGGCTACAGATAAAGAGTCATAATAAGAAATAAGTACCACGTCTTCGTCCCATTTTTTAAATTTTGGCCCACTGTGAAATTGAGTTTGCGAAATTGAGTACGTAAAACGTACAGCAAAGCCAATTAATTCATTTAACCAACAATTTATTGAGTTCGAAAACCTGATTTAAATATTGGCCACATTTTCACTCTTCTCCTTGTGCTTCCATCTACTACTGTACAACCATACTATTCCGTTTTTGCACTTCCTCCCTGAACCACAAGATGGCACTGTAGGCTTCCTCGGCTCTGGTTGTTTTTCATGATACTTTTTTTCCTCCCCCCCTAATGTGCTCACCTTTCTCTGAAATTGGGGACAGCATTGAATTTCAGTGCGTCCCCTCTCTCCTGCTCCTGCTCTGCCTTATTTATTTGAAAGTGAATTAGGGGGCTGGTCTTTTGAAGCAGCTCAAGTGCCCGGCTGCAGAGGACAGTTGGTTACAAAAGTTAGACCTGGGTTATTGTTAAATCAATCCGGTTTAGCCGCTAATCGTTTTTAGGGGCTAGTTTAGTTGAAGTTTTCAGTCCTGAAATAGTCAGACAGTTCAGTTGTCAATCAAGATGTTAGAAATGAAACCACCAAACAGTGGCTGTCATTTAAAAATGGAAAACGACAACAGAGAAAAAGAGGAAATGGACAATAAAAAGGAGACATTAGGAAAAAGTAGCAAGATAGCATGACGATAGCATGACGATAGCATGACGATAGCATGACGATAGCATGAGGAAAACGAAAATGTCGATGAAGGAACAGTGGTTAATAGTCAGACAGAACTACGTTTAACACCCACGCAAAATAAAAGTAGCTAAAAAAAAAGGGAACTAAAGAAATTCTCAACGGTTATTTTGATATTTCAAAACCAGAAAAAAGTATTGAATTCCAACATTTGTGGCTTATTAATTGAACTAAATCCCTCTCACCTAGTTTTAATAAGTCGATATCTTCGTGGTCAGTCTTTTTTTTTTTTTTTTTTTAAACGTTTTAGTTCCCTTTTCAGAGTTCCTCTAGTCCAGTTCCTCAAACGTAACAGCTCATTTCAGAGGCAGACATTTAAATAGCATTTGGAGGAAAAAGAGAAAACGGCCTGCAGATTCTTAGCGGGCAGTTGATGAATGTGGCCGAGCAGCTGAGCTGTTCCTGTTGTTAACACATCATTATGTACTGCCAGACAGTAGTCGTGATTATTTGTGTAGAAAGACAGCAGGGGTGTTGGGTGAATCGTTGTCCAGATGAAGGCATAATTAAGGTAAAATGTAAAAATATCCCATGTTTTTTTTTTTCTTTTTTCGTGGGTAAAATAAATCAATGTTTGGGCATTGTTCCTCCGAACGCGCCAGGAAACACTGGAATCTGTGTTAATGAGCTTAACTGGCTCTGCTTGAATGTCATGGGATGCGAAGTTTGTTTTTTTTCTTTCTTTCTTTTCCCCCTAACTGCATAAGAATGAAACCTACCCGGTAACATGAATAATTCCCTGCTGCGGTGGTTAGCGTTGACGAGCCTCACGAATGTTTTCCGTGAATGTTCGATGGCGGGTCGCGCCGCCAATTTGTCACATTTACAAATGTCTCATTAAGTCAAGCAAGCGGGTTTCTATGAGTCCATTTATTATAGTATGTACAGCATGAACCGCAAGGCAACACACGCAGTCTGATTGAAATAATACACTACATAAATTATACAAGATGGCGGCCGACAGCAAATCATCATTATTACTATTACGGAATGTTAGTATGTAAAAAAAAAAAAAAAAAAAAGCTACGTTGTTTCAGTGTGAAAACTGGTTCCAGGAGGATTACTTACTTACTAACTGTGAAAAGCGACTAATATGCTACGCGTTTTAAAGTTTGTAAGTTTGCAATTCTTAGTCAGTTTTAATGCAGTACTTCTCAAACAGTTTTCACATTACGTCAAAAAAAAAAAAAAAAATCAAACTCTCGCTATAATTTGCTGTTAAAATCTGCTCCACGTATTGCATTTTTTTACGCAGCCGAAATCACGTCGACGCGCATCTGCGGTGTGTTGTGCAACACCTACCAGGCCGAGGGATTGCTCGAGGCCTCGCCCCGGTCATTGAACACACAGGAGCGTGACCTCCTGCGGAACATGGTAGTCCCGGGGCCTTTCCGCCTGGTGAGGTGCAGATAAATGTCAGAGTGGAGGAATCGAGGGTAAGAGTCCTTTTTCATCAGGTTGTAGACTTTCAGTTGAGCAGCTTCGAAGCAGGTCTTCGTCGGACGGACCATGTCCCTCTCTATGGACGTTTTGGTGCTGTAGTCTATGTTGACCTGCGGGGGAAAAAAAAATTGGGGGAATGAGAATCTCAAGAATCTCAAACATAAGGCCCGTGGGCCAAATCTGGCCCGCCTGGGGGTTCGATACGGCCCACTTCGTGAATGTTGACAATAAAAAAATTGCATCACTAACACTTAGTGTTTAATTTTTTATTTTTTTTGTATCAATGAAGCAACTCTCAGTTAAATAATTTAATTTTGCTCAATTTTTTTAAACCTATTTCTTGGCTAACGTCAAGCTTTTTCAAAAATGCTAAGCTATTCCGAGGGTACTTTAGCAGTCCCCCCCCCCATTCTTCAAGCCATTTGTGCAATATTTATTTTACCTTTTAACTATCACTAAGTTTGAGCAGCGTAGTTGTGTATATACGAACTAATTTTAGCGCTATTTTCTTATTGCTATAAAATTTCATTTTGAGAGATACGTTTTACTTCAGGCTATTCTCTGAGGCTAACTTTCATTTATTTTCCTCTAGGGCCACATGTGAACTAAGATAAATGACATGTAAAAGTCATGCGTAAAGGCTAACATGCTTTTATCATTTTTTTCTACGCCATCTACTGGGGAAACGTGGGTATTGCAGGGAAAAGGCAGAAGTATAATGATAATATAAAGAAACTATATCATTTGGATAAGTTTGGTGCTATGGCTTTAAGCGTAGTATTTTTAACTTATGCGGCTACTGTATACTTGAACCTCTCTGCGAAATGATGAAGAAAAAAAAAGAAAAAAGAATGAATTAAAAAGTGAGTGGGTGAATCGCTCGCTGTCTGTGCATAGAAAAGTCAAAACCTCGGATCTGACACCAAACATTCTCACAGTCAGATCCGCTGCAGGCTCCGAAACCAAACTGCGCGGTGGTCACGTGACGCCGCCGCGCAGAAATAGCCGCGGTTGCGTCACGTGACACGGGCCGGTTCCTGCTCTTAACCGTGATGCACAAAGGTCAAACGGCCTGCAGGGCTCGTGAGTCCGCACGCAGCACTTTTCACTTTTCACACCTCACCCACTCTTATTCTCATTACAGGGCTGTAAATATTTTAAAAGCTCAACAGCGCCTCGGTGACAAATAAAAACCACAGTCATATTTACAACAGCAAAAGGGTAATTTAGGACTTTTCAGCTCGGCTTTATGGCCTATTATGGCAAACGCTACGTCCGGCGTGCGATAAATAAACGTGTGGTGTCGTACCTCTTTGGGGGCATTGGCGTCGATAAACACTGTATAAATATATTTGGCCGTGGACAGCAGCTTTGTCTCCGAATCAATGTTCTTGTAGTCTTCACAGGCCAACCAGAACTCGATGTTTTCTTCACTGAACTCCGTCCTGAGGAACTCGGCGAAGGTTCGCATTCCGTCTGCAACGGACAAGGACGGGAAAAAGTAAAGACCAACAGTGAGAGATAACTGTGAATGATCCAGACCCGAGGACCTCAGGTGAACTGCGGCTCGCATTTGATAAAATAATGATGTATTTGTCTCCCAGTTGAAACATTAGGCGAAACAAACTCCTAATTAAGCGCACATAATTGAACGTAACGGCGAGACCGAGCGCTACGTTCAAATTAGCAAATATATCAGCATAATTACACCGCAGGGCCCGCGGATCCTACTGCGCTTAGCAAAAAATAAAAAAAAATAAATAAAAAAATGAGCACAGACATAAAACAGAAGAGATGCTAACGGCTAGTTAAAGGTTTACCTACAACAGATTAAAGTGTTAAAAATGATCCCAATTATATAAAAAAAATGCTAAATTATCTAGCTTTAAGGCATCTGAAAACATCAAACACATGCCTTTATTTCAGCAACTGATTTATTTAAGACCGTGTTCTTTGTAGTATGATTTTCAGAAAACCAAGTTTAGCGACGTGGCAAAAAAGACTGTCACAACAGAGATAAAGATGAGGCCAAAAAATATATTCATCAGAATAAGACGATAAATTAACAAGAAATTAGTTCAAGGACGAAACGTTTTCTCATTGTAATCTAAAAGATGGCTAAAAATCAGGCCAGTAAATACCGAAAGTTTTAATATTAAAATACAGCTAATGTGATGCTAAGTTAGCAACGTTAGCCCGGCGATAGATCAAATCAAACAGAAGAAGAATTTATTGTTGTTTTCTGGTTTCTAATGTGCTGCCATGTCATTAAAAAAAAAAAATCAATCTGTTCATATGCTAATGCTAACTCTGTGGTTGCACTTAATTAATGCCTTCTCTATTAGCAGTTTAGCGACGTTATCACGTTCATTAGCCGTAATGAGGTTCCACCATTTTCTGCAGTGTTTCTGCCTGCCTCTGAAGACCAACTGGTGGGATTAGGAGGAAGTTGAAGCGAATTCTGTATCATACTTTGTGCTAACACACATTAAAAGATAGTGAAACTCTCTCTCTCTGTTAACTCCTCGTTGCCTCCAGCGTTGCTTTTGCGGCTCACAATTCAAGTGGATCAGAGGGTTTGACAGCAGGTGAGGCTGTTTTTGGCAGCACTTTGACTTTGCATTTTAGTTTAGTTTTTTTTTTTTTCCCGGAAAAACTCGGAGGCGTTCATCTGACCTGAGTGCTTTAGCAGTTCTTCAAAGGAGTCACTCCATTGCAAAGCCGCCTCCGGTGAGATGCTGGAAAGAAAATCAGAGAAGCAGTCAGGCCCTTTCCTAATGATGCAGCAGAAAATGTTTAGGATTCTCGTGAGATGTCTACGAGTCATATTTCTGTACGTGTGCAGTGAGTCATGGAGGGTGCAGCAAATGGAGGTCACCAAATGAGTAATGCTCGTCCCCAAACAACACTGGCCGTATAGGAAATTAATGGCTTTTGCCTTACTTGCTGGACTCCGTATTTGTCTTTTTATGGGGACTGACGTTTTCATGAGAGCCAGACTTGGTGAGGAAAAGGCTTAGTCGACTCTTCCTCTCCTTGTCTTTCTGTCTGGAAGCAAAAAAAAAAGAAAAAATACATCACTTTCAGCATGTGCAGCTGTGGCACAATTCAACACAATCAGCAACTTATCGCAGAATTACTCCTATCAGGCACTTTCCTCCGAATGGGGCTCGGAGACACGCCATAAATCAGTCAACGGAAACCGGTGGCACAAACACAAACACGGGCCAGACAGGGCGGTTTGGGCACACGTGTGCTCCACCGTCGTGACTCTCAATCACAGGCGCGGGTCGGAGCCCAAAATATCTCAAACAAACAATCGCTCCGGTGTCAAAAAGCAGACCTAACTAGCTTTTCCTCGCCTCTTCTGTTTCCTCAAAGTTGCTCTGAATGCGACTGTCAACCTTAGAGCTACAACTCACACGAGGTACGATGTGAAACATACAGTTTTGAATGAGAAAAGGACGTGAAAAAAAAACAACAAAAAAAACAAAAACAAGACGGAGCTTCGGGAACCCACCTGTTTGTTGCTTCCTTCATCTTTGACGCTGGCAAGTCTTCTGGTCCTTGCATTTTGAAATATGCTTCCTCCTTTGGGGCCATGTAGTTAAATTGAGGAAATAG
>NC_024326.1:57927-84458 GCF_000523025.1 Cynoglossus semilaevis
GCGACAGGCCACGAATAGTTCTGCAGAGATCTCTTGGTGGGTTTTTTCTGTTTGCCGTCAGTCGTGCAACGCCGGGTTCATTTATAAACCGTGCCAGCATTTCATTTCCCATACGTTTTTTTTTTTTGTTGTTGCTCTGCCTCTTCCTGTAATGGTGAAACCGCTAACAAGCTTGAGCAGTGATACAGAAAGGCTTCAACATCCTGTCAACACTAATCAGAAATAATAACAATAATAAAAAACAGGTGTTTTCTCAGGTTTGTCTCAACTGCGTAAAAAAAAAAGCTTCGTCCCTCAGCTCTAATTCCGTGCTTGACATATACAGTAAATTGTCGTAGGCCCGGCTGACGAAGATCCTCCTTAAAGGTTAACTGCAGGAGTTTAAATTATAAAGAAGGGTGCATTGTGACCGACAGTTTCAGTATAGCCTCAGAAACAGTACGAGGGTGGCATTAAAGCACACGGTTAAACGATGTTTGGTTTCCAAGCTAAGCTAAGCTAAGCTGTCGGTTGCAAGGTACACGCGACCAATAAAAAAGTCACGGTCATCGTTTTCTTAAGTTCTTATTACCATTTAGAGTTGATGAGAAGGCATTGTTTCCCAAAGACTGGGTCGCGACCCTCAGGTGGGTCACAAGAGATTTTTTTTTGGGGGGGGTCGCGTCGCATCGTGTTTCCCGGGAGTTTACGGATAATGTCTATTGACATCGGCTCGATTTTGTCGTTAACACTGTGTTGTTCGGTAGGTACTTACATACAGTATGTGAGCTGCGGAAATTGAGTCGCGTCGCACCATGGAACGGAACACTGATGCAAGTCGAGGACCCCCTGTGGTCAAACTCTGCAAAAAAAAAAAAATGCATCAAGATATAGTAAGTTAACATTAGCTACATAAAAAACTTAACAAAAAAAAAACAAAAGCTAACCACATTTAGTAACATTAACTACATAAAAAAAACAAAAGCTAACCACATTTAGAATTGTAATAGCTACCTAAACATATCGCCAAATAGCTAAAAGTAACCTAAGAGACACATGAAGCGGGCCGGATTGAACCCCTATAGTGGTCCAATTTTGGGCCACGGGTTGTATGTTTGACACCCTGCCTTAGAGCTTATTTGTCTGTTAAAAAAAAAAATTCAAAACTCAGATTTTTTTTCTTCTCCCAGCACGGTCATGTAAAGGCACCGCTAACATTTTAGTAATTTCCCCAGGATTCCTCCAGTGGGCGCCTTTGAGATCAAGCGGGTCAGAGGAGCAGTCCAACCTATTCCACTTGCACAATGAGCAGGCCCCGAAAGTGCATGAAATAAGAGAAAAGAAATGCAATGAATAAATAAAAGGTGTGCGTGGAGGGAGTGTGGGCCTGGCTGGTTCCAGAACATCGGAGCCGTAATGGAGAACGACAAACTCAGTGTGACACGAGGAAAGCAACAGGGAATAGGTGTGTTGTGGGGCCAGATGGAGACAAATGTGATGTCTCTGTTAGAGAGACGCGGGCACACGCTGGCTACGTGTGTGTGTGTGTGTGCGTTGCCTATTGCCGTCTTGTACGACTTGTATGGATGGAAACTACAAACTACGGCCCGGGGGCCGGATGTGGCCCGTTTAGCTTTTCAATCTTTGAATTGGCTTTTGGTTAATTTATTTATATTTTGAAATAGAAATACTTAGTTACTTAGGTAACTAAGTATTAGTAACTATTTGGCTATTTGTCATTAATTGTACCCTTTTTATTTACTGAAGGTAACAATTAGCTTATAGACTTACTTTTGGCCATTGCTTGCGTAAGATAATAAATGTTTAAAAGTTTATTTAGCTAGCTAGCTAGTAAGAGTAGTAAAATTGCGTGATGAGTAACTACAAATAACAAGCCCACGGTTTTCCCCCTTTGTTTTGCAAATATTTCATATGTAATGAAGTATAATTATATAAGGAAGTATAATGAAGTATTATTGGGCCGATTCGAACCGCCTAGCGGGCCGGTTTTGGCCCGCTGGCCGTATGTTTGACACCCCTGCTTCAAAGTCCTCCCTTATGACGAGCGAACGGGATCAGTTCGAACCTCTCGAACTTTGCTTTCATTAAAATATTAAATTCGAGCAATAACACCGTGACGTCAGTCGTCAACTAGGGGGAGCTGTCTCGGATTCCCGTGGATTTGGGAGCAAGAGTCCAATAATGCCAACATAATGTCTCACAGCTGGACCTTAAATACGACCGAGCTCAGCACCAGACACACCTGCTCGGGTTTTACTTTGGAAAAGACGGTCATCAGTATCAGCAGGGTGAGCGTCGGGGCGGCGGCGGCGGTGGTGGTGTGTACTTTTACACGCCGATGGTCTTATGCCGCCGTTGCATCAGAACATGTGAAATTATACGGTGAAGGTCGAACGCTCGGGCTCGTTTGAAGTGTATTAATTACGAATTTTGCTCTCCAAAAAGCGTCTGGGGTCGTTTGATGTTCGCTGTTGACGGGGGGGGGGGGGGGGGGGGGGGGGGGGGGGGGGGGGGAGGGGGAGGGGGAGAGGGAGGGGGGAGTGAATCTGCGCACTTGAACAAATTGACTTTCTTTTAACTTTCATCCGTGTCAATTTGAAAACCTTGGATTCCAAGTGGTGTTTACAAAGTGTTCTGACAGACGACTCGAAGTCTAGCTAACACTAGCCCTGTTACACGATTACTACACATGTCGGAGGGCTTACATTTTTTTTTTCAACCTTGAGGGCCGGACACTCAAATAAAAAAAAATCAAAATCAAAATCACATTTTTGGAATGCGGTCGTGCATCTGATTCGACTCATCTGATTGGCTGGATTCAGTTGCTAACCACTACTGTATACTATGACATAGCAATAGTCACAGTTGTGTTTTTTTATTTGCGAAAGTGCTCAAGGTTTCGCAACTTCCGCATTGAGGTTTTAAGCCTGGACACCACATTTTATAGCCTGTTCAAACATTAGCTCACGCAGACACATGATTATGTAACGCTATGTTTACATCGGCGTAAACCAGAGCGGTCACAAAACACCCCCCGGCCTTCGACCATGATTTTCAAACGTTTCATTTTCTTTACCACCTATTTTTCGGTCACGGACATGGGTTGCCAGGTCCTTTCCCAAACCTCTTTCTTGATGAGGTCACCTGGCCTACGTCGGTACAAAGTTGGCAGGAGTTTGACCTCGTGTCTCCCGTTGCCCTTTCACCCACCTATTGGCTATTCCCACTGGGCGTCTGTGGTGGGGGGGGGTTGCCTGCAGTGGTCGCACGTTTTATGTGCTTGTTAAAAAGTTACGGAAGGAGTATCTCAGCTCTTAGATGGTTGCAGTTGAAGGTTGACCCAAGCTGTCAGTCACCGAATCACAGAACTTTTTTTTTTTTTTTTTTTTATTTTTTTACATTTGAGCTGTCATATTCTCATGTTGCTCCAGGCCAAAGCAAGACTTTTCTCCATCCTTCTATTGAATAACGTCACCGTGGGAGGAATCACTGTCTTTGGGATGATTTTCTTGACGACTTCACCATTTGGAGGGTGTAGAGAGAAGTTCAGACACGACGGTCTGGAGTAAAAAAAAAAAAAAAAAAAAAAGAGTGTAGGCCGCGTAAGCGCAGCACAGACCAGGCAATCTGCCTGCAGTGACAGTCCAGTTTTAAGCAGGTTCTGCTCGGCTTGATTGGAATGGACAAATCGTGAAGCGTCGGGGTAGAGTGCAGCTACACACACCACTGATCCACTAAACAGCAAAGTGCTGAATTACAGAAAAGCCGCAGCTACTGGCGCTACTGGGGTCCGTGTCAACAGATCTTAAAGATCGTAAAAAAAAAAAAAAAAAATGAAACGTCTTCCGATTGGCACCACAACACCGGCTGCATCGGCCAGAAAGACGTGCAGACGAGAGGTGTACCTCCGCAGGCCCGTTTGGCTCGGGGATAACCGAGGTGTTTCACAAACAAGAGTCGCACTTATGTGAAATCACGTGACGTGGGGTTGACATCGACTTCACATGTATGTGCACCGTGCAGACGTTTCCTGCCACCGTCATTGTCAAACAGAAGCTCCGTGGGTACAGATCACAGAGCTGTCTGGTGTTTTCTGAAAGGGGAAGCGAGGGTGTTCAAAAGTCAAAGACCTGCCATGGGGGGGGGGAAGCGAGGCACAGAAGTCGGCGCTTCCTGTTTGCAAATATCGGGTCACAACGAGAAGCTGCACTGTTTTCTGTTCTGTCTGAGCGTTCTCAGGGCGGTGGCTTTCCCGGCTGCTGCCGCTTTTATCGACCATGTCTTCACGGCTTTATGTGAAGGGTATGCTATAGAAAACAGAGACTACTTCAGAATTAGTAAGGTCAAAACAATTCCTACTAAAAAAACCTGAGCATTTTCTAATTAAATGTAAACATACTTTTCACAGCTACGACGATAATGTCTTCTATCTATCTATCCATCCATCCATCCATCCATCTATCTATCCATCCATCCATCTATCCATCCATCAGATTTGTTTTTGATTGATCGAAAAAAAAAGGTTTATTCCAGAAGAAGTATGTCAGCTAGAGAAATTAAATTTGAAAAAAAAAAATATATATATATGCGTGGTATTGTTATGAGGATCTGAACTTCAATGTTGTTTTTCTAAACTATCACAGTACGAGAGTAAAAAGTCCTAAAGATTATTTATTATTCTGCTGCAAGTTGTTGAGACAAAGCCACTCTTTATCACGCAATATCACATGACCCACCTATGACCTCAGACACACACATCCTGGCTGAGCGTAATAATACCGTACCTCATCCCCTGTCATATTATAAAAGCCTACAGGACGCTGTGACTGTAGGGGCCTCCAAATCTTCATCTTGAGCATTGATGCCATTTTTAATTTTTTTTTTTAGCAGTTTCAAAGTCCCAGGATTTATAGCCAGGTCATTGTGTAGTTGTTGACGAATGACAGCAATCCTTTTTTTAGTGTCGAAAACCAAATTGTGAAGTAGCTTTTGTTATAATTAACACCCTCCCCCCCACAGTGCTAGCTAATTTTTACTCTAAAATTAGTTGGATGGCTTTAACGGCCGCGGCCTATTGGAACGGAGAGAGAGAAAAAAAAAAAAAAAACCCCAAAAACAAACAACAATTATCCAGCACTGCAGCAAAACTTGAATCAATACCCACTTGTGTTGCTGTTCAGCTTCAGGCACGCAGTTGTACAGATGGTGTCGCTAGCTTAATGGCTCCTACGGGCAGCTCGTGTCCGCGTGCTGCGAATACAAAACAAAAAACGCAAAAAAAACACATCATCGTAAATGTAGCCTGTTGGGTATGACTGCAGCCATCTTGTCTCCGACATGAGCCTAATTAAATAAACGCACGAGCGGCACATGTGAGGCCCCGGGTCCTAAACGTGGCTCCAATATCAGAGTAAACAAACCAAGGGACGGAACCTTTAAAGAATAGCACGTCGCTAAGAAAGCTAGGTATATAGGAGGGTGTAGGGTGTCAGGAGTGTCAAATATACGGCCTGCTGGGGGGTTCAAAATGGCCGCCTTGATGAATTCTGAAATAAAAAAAAAGCCACAAACATTTTCATTGAATATGACTACGACTTGATGAATTCTGAAATTCAAAAAAATCCACAAACATTTTCATTGAATATGACTATTTCCTGATACATTTGTACTTAATACTACTTACTTGCTTACTTACTACTAATTTTGATACGATTGTACATCTACTCAGGCTGTACCAAAATGTTGACACCCTGGTATACGTGGCTAGGGAACTAGGTAAGTCAGGAGATGTAAAGTAGGGAAGTAGGTAGTCGGTATTGGCGGAGAAAAGTACGTCATTACGTAAAGTAAAAAGTAGAGTAGAGAGAGAGCGACGTAGATGTTGATAGTAGGCTAGAAGGTAGAAAAAAAAGTTGTTAGACTAGCAGGAGGGTAAGTTGGTGAAAAACGGTAAAACTGGGAAGGTTATCAGGGTGGATGTAAGACGGTGGGATGTAGGTAAAACATCTTAGACGACCGGTTGGTGAGTAGAGTACATATAGTCCATGTGGGCGAACAGATAACGTCTCTATCACGCCAGAGCACAGACATAAATCTTCCACGTTGCCGAGTTCCGAGGCTCACTGCCGCGAGGAACACGGCAGCTCCGCGGGGAATAAAGCTCATGTTTTATTTACAACTCTCGTTCGCGCTCGTGCGGGATTTCCCTCGTTACACTTCATAAGAAGGCTTCGAGCTTCCAGGAAACCAGCTTCACACTGCCGGTGACATCATTTCCCTGTCAGTAGGTCATGTCACGGATGAAAGGTGTCAAAGTCTGGCGTGAGGCGCGGCGGGGCGTGTGAAGCTCATTTTAATGTAAACGGTTGTGATCTGGGAAACGATTTATTTACACTCAAAAGGCAATAATATGATTCTGGTTCGTGGTCAGAGAGAGAGAGAGAGAGAGGAAGCGAAGTTACGCTGCGTACAGAGATTCAGGACATTTGTTTTTTTTCTTCTTCCAGTCCTCAAATAATTAGATGACTGATTGGCTAAAGATGAATCAATAATAAACACCATTAACCCAATTAATTACAAGCCTTAATTGTGTTCTTTAAGTGACTGTGCGTTTCTAATAAACAAAGCTTCCAGCTGAGTCACCCTGATGCACGACGGTCAGGAGCTACTTTGTTTTAGAAGAAGAAGAAGAAGAAGAAGAAGAAGAAGAAGAAGAAGAAGAAGAAGAAGGAGAAGAAGCTCGGTCAAACAAAGGAGACTCCTTCTCTCTGTATCTGCACTACTACCTTCAGTCCTCTCTCCTAGGCATCGACGACATATATATGAATCAAACAATATCAACTCGGGCCCAAATCCGGCCCATTAGTGGGTTCAATCCGGCCTGCTTGATGGAATTTAAAAGTAAAAAAAAAAATGCAAAAAACAAACACTTCATTGCTTGGTTCCCGCCTTCTTTCCTTCTTCTCGACTTGCCTTCCTTAAGTTAGCTTTCATAACTTTTTAGCTACAACTCTCTCGGCCGTAAAACTACATCGGAGGTTCGGAACAAAATGCCTTGTGAGTGTGTGTGTGTGTGACACATGAAGATGGCATACGTCCACACCCTGAGAGCCAGTGGCTCAATCATCCTGTTCTTTTCTGCCTGCTGTTGCAAAATGCTAACGTCTTCCTGATTACCATACCCACTGCTGGAATAATCATTTTTCACATTTTATTTTCCTTTTCTTCCTCCAGTACGGCGGGGAAAAAAAGCTGTACTGCGTAATTTTCACAGCATGTCACACTGGATTCAACCGCAGACCAGATCGCACCCGGTTTCCATCGCAGAATACGCATGAAATAATTGAACAAAATGTTCTTCTTAATCATAATCATAAATAGTCATTTGTTTATATTTTTATTAGGCTGTGATGACACAATGAACTGTCGGAACTCCCATACTGTACCAATGTCACTCAGCTACGCTAACAAACTCCCATACAATGTCACTCAGCTACGCTAACATGCTAAAATCATCAAGCTAAACATCAGAAGAGTGACTGACGTACGCTTTGGAGCCACAACGAAGGGCAAAAGGTTCCCTAAAAAAGAACGCGACCAAAAGAAAGTGAATGTAGCGCTAATGTAGTCGAAACTTCCTTCCGTGAACAGCGCCACCTACAAGTTCCTAAGCATAATTTATTTTAATGCTGTATGTCGAAATGACGGAACAAGACGTAACCGCAAAAGAAGTCGTGGATGTCGGTAAACGAGGCCCTCCTGTGGTCATGACGGGCACTTCATGAACACAAGACACACAAGAATTTTATAAACAAAAAAAATGCTAGCAATTGGTTTTCTAAAATTCTAACCAAGTCTACAGTCAAACTCTTATTAAGTTTCCAACATTTCAATGCCCCCCACCCAGGAGTCTCCGTCGGAGTAACCGAGTTAGGGCGACGTTGCCGAGACGAGACCTGTGAGGGCTTTTTCCCTCCTCTTTCTTTTGCAGTGCCCTGTTGCTTTGCGCGGACACCCTGAGTGATGTGGCTGCAAAGGGGCTCAGACAGAGCTCTTTATCATAGGTCTATATGAGACTTTCAGAGTCTCTCCAGTAATCGGGTCCACATGCCAATAGTGATGGATTCCTCGCCGCGGCTTGCTCCGTGCCAGACAACACACAGAAAACTGAATTAACGTGGGCCAAGTCCTTCTTGATCAATAAACATTTACTCCCGAGCAGACGCTGCATCTGCAACTCTGCCTTCATAATCAAAAACTTTTTCATCCGCGCATAAGGAAATACATGGCTGGGATGACCTCGTTTGGCATTTACTGCGTGGAACTTGGTCAACAATGTACAACAAAGTGCATTCTGATTTTGAAGGTTACACCTGAGGCCAGCCGCGGGGTCAAAGGAGGGCATTAAAAATTATATATATATATATTTTTAATCAATTAGTATTAGCATTAGTGTCGCAATCAATTAGTATTAGCATCGGTGTCGCAGCAACAGTGAGGTTAAACGATGACATGGGTGCTTCGTTCTTCTGTGACAGATCATGTCCGAGCTCTTCTGGATGCAGGTAGAGAGCGAGAAGTTCACTGACAGACGCTGTGATATTTCACGCTCGGGTGACTCATCTCCCAAAAAAGAAAAAAAAAATGAGAATGTCATAACAAACATGATAAATTACAACAATCCCGTTGTAATAATCTCCTGTTTCTAAGTCACAGAAAATCATTCATTATCAATATTAAAATTAAAACCTTCTGTAACTTAAGTCCATGAAAGCACAATAAATATCATAAAAAAAAAACAAAAAACAGCCTGGCCTTCAATAAATATCATAAAAAAAACAGCCTGGCTTTCCTTTGTTTCTTCATAAACCAGTTTCACTTTCTCCTCTTTTTCCTCTCTGCTGGGAGGTCAGAGGTCAGAGTCAGCTACGGGCCAGCAGTCTTAAGGCTGGTAGTGATTCAGTGTCGCGTTCAAGGACAACGCCATCGGATGGTTCAATGCAAAGCCCTTGAGTATTAAGGTCAGTCACCTTGTCCACTGTGCTACCAGGCTGCCGAAAAGTCACCTTCAAAAAAAAAAAATGTCTCTTTAAAATATAACCTACAGTTTGTCCCGCAGAGACACACCACCTACAGTACATAACATTACACACAGTATTTTGCAACGTAACTAATTGGGGAGCAGAGCCATCTGGTGGCTTCTGAAAGAACACCGAGATGACGCTTATCTTCAACACGGCTCTTTAAAAAAACAGTAAGTAGGACATTTCATTTTTTCTTTGTCCGATATTAGCTTTTTTGCCAATATTGTCCGAACACTTAATTTCCCGATATCAACCGGTTCAGATATAGGCCTGGTAATATTGATTTATTTATCTGTACAAACCACTGTAAGAGTTGCTGGCACCAGCATTCTGCATACAACAAAATAGATGAATTAAATGAGCGACAATGCTGCCATCTAGTGACTTTCATTTTCACATACAGGCATTTTTCTCCAAAATTATTATTAGGGCATTAGGGTTTTTATTATCGGAGGAAAAAAAATCGATAATGTTATTAATTCTTACGGAAAATACATCATTATGCTAATATCGCGGCGATAATGTCGGTTGGCCGATAATGTTGGACATGTCTAATTTTTAGTAATTGGCTCATTTGGATCGTATTCATGTTAATTTGATCCATAAATAAAACAAAAGAAAACACGTTGAAGCCAGTTTGGTTCTTGTAATGGAAAAATAAAAAAAAAATGTCATCTTTAACACACCTACAGCGCCACCATGGTACTGGTTGTAAAAATTGCTGCGTCATTCGTCCGCTGTGAATCAGCTCAACTTATGATTGAGTGTTGGTGCCGGTGCCAATCAGTGGAAATCACTACGTAGGACACACACGGAGTCCTATTCATGTCAGCCAGCCCCGGTCATGCACACGATTGTGTATCTAATTATAGGAGATGCATGCTAATACTTTCATTAATGGTAAATCATGACGTGCAGTTTGAGCCATCTGCTCTCACTCTGAATCATTATTGAGGATGAATGCTCCATGACTCATCATCGAGGCTCCCACCTCCCACCTCTCCACCCCCCCCCCCCCCCCCCCCCCCCCCTAGTCCCCTCCACATCTCTTTCCTTCCATCTCCTGAAGCTCTTATCAGACAGCTCAGTTCTCCTCTCTGCTCCCGCAGACGTACGAGGTGAGTCTATTAGACCGAATGATCCGGCTGACGCTCCGCGAAAACGCAAAGTACCAGTGATCAGTACAATATAAACAGAGCGTCTGCCTCGGATCCTTTGAGGATGAAAAGTAATAAATATGCAAAAAAAACCAAAAAAAAAACCCATCAGTCAAACTCCAAACTGCTACTTTACAGTACCAGTTGATGTCTTCCTATGCTAAGGTGCTAATAATCGGCATCATCATTTCTTTTGGTGCTTCAGTTTTCGGCGTTGGTTTCTTCGTTTTCGCTTTCGGCCAACAATTTTAATTTCAACTTCTTGCAAACGTATTTGTTGAATACGTACACCCAAACGTCCACTCAACATGGAGAAACGTCCGTTGCCCATAAGAACCTCCTCCCGACGTAATAACATCTTAGCTCCTTTTATTACACCCTACATCACGATGTTTACGCCGCAGTGCCCGCGCGTAGCCAGCCCACACAGCACCACATCTTATTAGTAATTCTAAACAGCTCCGGCTCTAGTTAAGACAATTCATTGGGGTCTCATTATGTTCTTAATGAATAAAGTAGTGACTTAATGTGCTACAGCGGTGACCTGCGTTGGTTTGAGAACGTCGTCGTTAGCATCAGGAGCCATCAAAGTGCCGGGGCCCCATTCTCGGCTGATGACCGTGAATGTAAGCGGTTTTGAATACCTAATTGAGTTCAAGTTCATTATACCTTGTTTATGGTCCTAATTCCAATTCTTAACTGTAGTCCACTCCGACGGAATAACCACCGAAGAACCTGCTTTTTAAACGCACTCACAGGCATTCGCCGTGAAGTGGAGGCGGCAGAGGGTTATTGGTCGCATCACGCCACGCCACGCGCAAATGAAAGAAATGATACCTAAAGATTTGGGAGAGGTTTCACAGAGAATCATTAAATCCTCGCTTCCACCACTTATCAAATAATAATATACATTTAATTCACATTCTGCCAAGGCTTAATGATACTTATTTATCCGTCATTCGGGGATTTTTTAAAATATTTATATAAAATACTTTTTGGACTTTTAAACACAAAATATTCACTTGGCAGCATGTTTTAGGACATACTCTTGCATTTTAGTGCATTTCGGGGACTTTTCGGTGATTTTTGAAATATTCATAAAAAAATACTTTTTGGACCCCCTTTTAAACACACGTAATATTCCACACTGATTTCCGACACCATCCCTTCCCAAGTGTCTTATTTTCCCCAGGGTTCAGGAATTGAAAGCCATGTCCGTGTGAAATCACGACCCAAATGTCTGAAAATTTACAGCAGATTGTTGAAATGTTATCGGGTAGTGGTCCAGTTTTTATAGATGTTAGAAAGCGGCATGAGACGATCCCTGTGTGTGTTTTTATGGAGAGGCTGTTGTGACGCTATAAAGGAAATGATGATCGAAATGATCTTTTCCGCGGCCCCGGCCACGTCCTTCTGTGGCTAAACTACAGTCATAACCACACGATGGTTATTGTTTCAGGGTTATTTTTTTTATGACTTTATGTGCATATATATATATATATAGGCCTAATAATAATTTTGGCTCAAAAGCGCATTTCTCATTTGGCACACAGGGTTTGTGTACACGTACTGTGACACGTGAGATCGACGACCGGTGTTCTCAGACGATCGGGAGTTCACTCCCACACTACTACGAGTGCCTGAAGGTTACATGAATCAGGGACACCAAAGTGCAGATTTACAGCGTTCGCAGTACTATTTTCTGTCAAAGCTTCGGATATTTATTCGCAAGGCCTCATGGTTTACGCACAAAGAGACAAGTAAATGTAGTTGTTTTATCTCAGCGTTTATATATTTACCAGCTATGGATACGGTAGCTAAGGCGCTACTGTATCTATCACGGGAGAATATATTGCGATATATTGCGATGTATTGCAACAATATATTTTGTCTTTTAACAATAAGGAAATTGCTTAACATCAGGTTACTAAAATCGGAACAGAGGGATCTGCATTTGCACGGTAATTGTTATAAAAAAAAAATCGATATAGTGCTGAAGAATATCAATACGGTATATTGCTATATTTCAGTGTATGAATGTACAAATGTACGCTAGGGGGTTCAATCGGGCGCGCTTGATGAATTTTGAAATAATAAAAAACCCACTTCAAGTTCGTTTTTACAAATGACATTTCATTATATATGACTATTTTCTAATATACTTCTTTGCAAAAAAACAAAGGGGACAAACATGGACTTATATATATACTTCTTTGCATAAAAACAAAGGGGACAAACATGGACTTAGTTTTACCTATAGCTAACTATGTTGCGATGTACTGGTGCGGCCATCTTTGACATTTAATTAGGCCCGAATGTGGCCCCTGAACCAAAATGAGTTTGACACCCCTGGTCTAGAGCCTGAAACATCAGACCACATTTGCCCTCTTTCATCATTTTCTTTCTCTTTCTCTTTGTACTTTTACTGTATCTCCATTCTGACCATCTGCTCCTGCTCGGTCTCATCACAGTGGATCCTGCGCCTCAGTCTGTTCCTTGAAAGGTTAGACGTGTTTCGTCGTCGCATCTGAACTGGTGTCGCTAAGGTCTTCTATCGTTTCTAACATTCAAATTCAAAATTCAAAGGCGCAGGGTGGACTTTGATCGACCAGGTGGCATCGCTGCAGCAGGTTAATCACAATACGGAAAAAGTCCCGACTCCAGCAGTACCAACAGAAGCACGGCTGAGCTCACTTATGAATCAGGGACTGTTTTTCCTCTCTCTTTTGTCACTGCGTAAAAAGGTCAGGGGGGGAGGTGGGAGGCAAATGGAAAAGCATCTTTGTTGGTAGTGAATTTTGCAGCAAAGGTGAAAGCCTTCAAAGCCTCGAGTTGGCTCATCGGAAAGCTGCCATGTTGCCGACTTTTCCAAACCGGCGAGTCACTTTAACTCTGTATAGAGGTGCACCTAGCTACCTTACGCCGCTTTCAAGGAGATTGGTCATTCAGTGAACTGACCATTGTGGTTTAAAAATGTCGTTTTTGATTAGTTCTTTTTCGCTCTTTAACCAGAAAAGCCCCTGAGATCACAGAGCTAACGTCAATGAGGTGCAAGAGGGGAAGAAAAGCAGCAGCACGACCCGAGACAGGGAGGCATTTACAGGAAATAAAAGAAATACTACAGTAAGTACACAGGTTACTCTATAAACTTACCAAGGCTGAAGAAATGACATACTTCACTGCTATCGTACCATCCACTTTACAGAGACTGGGGAAGGCCAAGAGAGCTTTTAGAAAGGAACCTCTGACCAAGCGGAGGGTTAGATATATTGTAAGCAAGTTTAATGAGTTTCAAGTTGCGATCTGAACATTTTCGTGTCCATTTTGTGTGGACAAAAAGATGATGTTGAAGCAGCCGGCGAAAAGCTTTTAGTAAAGCTAGCTGTCCTAGAGCTTTAGCGGGTAGTTCAGCATTGCAATTTAAGGCAGGTTAAGCTAGCAGTACAGGCTAGTGGTGCAGAAGTACTAATGGATTATAATAATAATAATAATTGAGTACTTTATTCATCCCATAATGGGGAATGTAAGTCTTTTGCAACCGATACAGGCTGCCACAAGGGGGCACCATTCCTCTGTGAATCAAACCTAGGCCTCTAGGCTTGCAAGGCAGTCATGCTAACCATTACACTATGCGACTACTATTGGTGACTATATTAACAGAAAATTGAGTGCCGCCATTTTGAATTAAATGTTAAGTGTTATGTATTAGCTAGCGATGTCCGATATGAACTTTTTGCAGATATCCGCTACGCCGATATTGCCCAAACACTTAATTTCCGATATCAACCCATACCAATAATTTATTTATCTATACAAACCACTGTATGAGTATGAGATGCTGCCATCTAGTGACCTTCGCTTTAAAATACATCCATTTATCTCCATTGTTTGACAAAATCCAGGCAAAGCGTTGACGGGATTTTATTATCGGAGGGAAAAAAAACGATTCTTACCGATATTACATAATATGCTAAGTCAATAGCTATTGCCATGTAATCTGCGGTCTCTGAGCGTTTTTTTTTTTTCGACTAAAATATAAGCAACAAAACCTGCTGTCACAAAAACATTAAGAATGGAAAAATGACATTTTTCTACACTCCGCGGCATTTGATCTGCGGTATTCATCCCTCTTCTGACATTTTGTATGATTAGCTCTGGGCGTCATAGAGGACACACTTAGTCTCCATCGTTTACGTTTGAAAATCTAATTAACAGGCTGGAAACGCATTCATACTCAAATAGTCCCTGCCAATCGTTTTAACTGCCGAGATGAAAAGGCTGGCTGAGAACACTCACGCTGAAAATGTCACTCTGTGTCCAATGGATTTTTTTTTTTTCTTTTCTTCAGCAAAGTGAATTAGTCACTAATTCTAGCGGCGTGTCAGTCAAGCACTGGATTAATGAATAAGTAATTGGAGGGGGGGGGTTGATTTCTGACACAAGAATGGATCAGTTGCAGAAATCTTGACGCTGTACAGCGTAATTATTTCAACAGCCTAATGTATATTATTATATTATTCATTATTATGGTCAATTAAAAGAGTCCAAAGTCCAAAATCGGCAAAAGATAAAAAAAGGTCAAGACAGAGTGTGATAAGAGACACACAGCAACAAGTGGTTCCGTAGTGCAGCGGTTAGCACGCCTGCCTTACAAGCAGAGATCGTCAGGTCGTCCTGTTCGATTCCCGCAGGAACAAGGGTCAGCCAGTTGCAGCAGACGTGCTGAGAATTTCCCGAGTGCGGGATCAATGAATTTCAACTTATGTAGTCATGAATTATTCTTGTGTGAAATTTTTCTTTCACTGTCTAATCCTAATTTCTGATTAGACACGGGTGCTGAGACCAATCCAGGTCGAAATGAAGACCGTCTTCTGTGATCGTAAAAAAGGAACACTTTTGTTTTTTTTCATCATTAAAAAAAAGTTTGTTTTTTTTAAAAAAAGTGCAAAACAAGAGTTTTATGTTTTTGCTGTGGGCTGCAATCCTTTTGATCATTGAAAGAGCGTGCAGCCTGGAAAGGAACCCCATTGGGAGCGTGTTGATTGCTTCACAATACGGTGCGATATAGCGAATAAAAAAAAAAAAAAAAAAAAAAAAAAAACTGCAGAGAAAAGCTGTTAATGACTGGCGTCGCCCGAGGTGAGTGTTGGCGGTTTGAGAGTCACGGGTTGTCTGTTCAAACCCACAGACCCGAAGAAACGTGTGGGCTCAGGAGGTGAAAGCAATCCGGGCGACACCGCATCGCTGGGCCGCCTCCTGTCAGTCAAACCGCGAAAACCTTGGGGCTGTTTTGAAGCGATGAAGTGATGCAAGCGTCTTTGTCATGAGGTGAAATGAGGCGCGTCGCGCAGCTACGGCACACGCTGCCTCGGATTTACAGGCAGCAGGGGCGCAGGGTCTCTGCCGACGTCCCTGTTTTTCGACGACACACATGACAAAAGGCTACCGACGTTGGTCGAAGCTCCAAGCTCCAAGCAGTCGCTCTGCACTCTTGAAAGATACACGAAAGAGCAAAGCCTTCACATATGTCACTCCTTCACTCATAAAGATACAGGAATCTCGCTGTATTCATCACAGCAGAGCACCGTTGGACTATAGGGAGAGTATGTGCTGGAGACTGAAGGACAAAGACACAAGAATTGAAACACATAAAACCCCAGGCACTCATAGACGATAAAAAAAAAAACATCTTGTATTTTCTAAAGAGCTTTGATCATACTGTATCTTTGTGAAAGGCTGTTTATGAGATTTTTCTATCAAGTATTACATTTTAATTTTTAGGTTTTTCCAAATCGTCCGAACCCAAAGAACTTATGAAAGACAACGGTAATTCAACCTTGACGCGACAAAGATACGGGTCTAGTGCGAAAGACACCCAGCAGAATTGCTAAAAAAAAAAAAAAAATTGAGAAATGTCTGTTTTTTCATCCAATGAAATTCCTCAAAACCATTCTGAGAAATTTCTGTTTTTTTCCATCCAATGAAATTCCTCAAAACCATTCAAACCTCATTTCCAGAAAAATTTCTGTTTTCTAAAATGTGATGAAATCTCACAACAGGGCCGTCAGAGTCAGACTTAGGGGTGTCAAACCTACGGCCCGTGGGCCAAAACCCACCCGCAAGGTGGTTCAATCCGGGCCGCTTGATGAATTTTGAAAGTGGAAAAAAATGCTCAAAGACTTCATGTTAGTGATGTTTGGTCAAATTATTTTTCATTAAATATGATATATTTTCTAATACTATATTTGCAGGAAAACAAGAACGGAACGAACATACTACGTACTTATTGTTATTTAATTTAATTCAATAATGTTCGTAATGATCGTACTGGTGCGGCCCACTTGACATCCAATCAGACTGTATGTGGGCCTCGGAACCAAAATGAGTTTGACACCACTGGGCTAGAGATAAGAGATAAAGAAAAGGGGGGAAAAAAAAGAATGAAAAAGAAAGGAAAAAGTTAAAGGATGGGATACGTTCGAATCCAACGAATCATGACTGAATCATTATGAATCATGAATCTCTGAACTCATCCATGGATCACATCGAAAAATCCAATAACACATTTTCAGATTACATTTCGATCAATATATAAAAAAAAAAAACACCGAAACATTGTGTTATCCCTTTCGATATAAAAAACCCACCGAAACATTGTGTTATCCCTTTCGACCGTCTCGATGCTATCAGGGCTAATTGGACAAAGAGCCGGATTCCGATTTTTGACGCACATCCTGGTATAAACGAACTCAACAGCGGGTTTGGAAAAAGTCAATACAATAGCAGTGAATCACTCAACCCCTTTGAATCTAGCGCTCTGTGCAGGACAGCTTTTTGTCCCGCACTCATTAAAAGCGATCTTTGCCGAAGAGGATCTTCACTTTCACTCGGGCCCGTAACGAATCCCAACATTAAGCAGAGATAAGGACACGGACTCTCGACATCAAGTCGGTGAACGCTGTCCCGGATATTAATAACAGAACTGGAGAACCTGGACGATAATGGCCCCAAGTAGTGACTGTGGAGTAGCCTGGAGAACCGTTGACCCGCCGTGACCCGACTAAGAGGAGTGAGAGACGAAACGGGAAAGAGCTGGGAGCAGAGAGCGCACTCGGCTGCAGCTGCCAGCCCAGCACCTCTCACGGAATAAAAATGTCCCTCTTATCTCTGATTCTGCGGCCTTGGCCTGATCTGCCGTGATCTAGAATGACTTTGTAGTTCCACAACATTATCCCGCCTCTCCACAGCCATCAGCGGCACTGGCCAACAAACAAGCATTAATTAGAAATCCATTAAAAAGGCCCTAGTTCGTCAGCAATGCAGCCATTATCAGATGACATGTCATTATTTTTCCCTTCTCGCTGCAGCAGAGAGCAGCAATGGCGGTGGTGGTGGCGGCGGCTTCTGGCAGCTTCAGTGGAACAAACAACTCATCTGGTTAAGAGCGCCGCTGTGGGAGCGTGTAATTTGTGGAGATGGGTTTTCCAGGGGGTTAATTTGGCGTCCGGCCTCACAGTATGATGACAATGGTCAGAAGTTATTAATTATATACCTTTGTGTTGTGTACGGCACTGAACGATGGGGAAAAAAAAAGAATGACACAAAACGCCGGTGAAGAAGAATTCTGTGCTGCTCTGTGTTGGTCTACGACTAATCTTTTAGTTACGTTTTGGTTACGTTAAAGTAGAAGGTGTGGTGTTTTTTTAATCATATTTTCTTTTTTTATCTATCTGTCTATCCATCCATCCATCCATCCATCTATCATCCATCCATCCATCTATCCATCCATCTATCCATCCATCCATCCACCTACTTACAGTATCTCACATATATGAAATTTTTTTCTTTCTCATCCCACTGTATTGATGACCGTTGTGTCATCGTCTTCTGTGCACATGTCCATAAAAGAGCTGAAAAGCTCTTGGACCTCGAGTGAAGATTGTTCGGTTTGAGACAAACGCAGAGACAGACACAGCATTACAGTATCTCACATATATGAAATTTTTTTCTTTCTCATCCCACTGTATTGATGACCGTTGTGTCATCGTCTTCTGTGCACATGTCCATAAAAGAGTTGAAAAGCTCTTGGACCTTGAGTGAAGATTGCTCGGCAAAGCTCAAGCCAGTCTGCGTGAGACAAACGCAGAGACAGACACAGCAATTAATCCCTTCCGTGTCTGCATGGCAAATGAGTCGCCGTTCTACAAAACACAAAGCTCATCATGAATAGTTTCCAAGGGCTCGGACGCTCGATCCATCAATTAGGAATCGTTTGTCCGGGGCCAAATCAGACCAGGTTTCAATCCTGTTAAGCAGGTGGTTTTAGGGGATGAAAAAAAAACAAAAAAAACAAAAAAAAAAACCAAGAATCAAATACATGATCTGTGAGTCGGCAGCTCTGCAGGATAAACAGTTTTAGAGTCTTTACTCTTGAAGCACCTCAATGACAAACACGCAGGCAATAAAAAAAAGCTACACTATTCATTTTGACCCAAGATGACGCAGATGGATTTTTTTTATTCCACAGGATAAAAATAAAAGGGCTAATTAGCGTGGTGCAGATGGTCACCTAAAATGAAGTCCTGTCTGGTCATAAAAATGAGTGGAATTCACATCCTCTTCAGCTGTCCCCCCCCTATAAAAGTATGCTATGGAAATATATATATATATATATATATACATGATCTGTAAATAGGGATTGGTTAAAGGAAAAGACAAGAAATGGTACAAAACATCCACAGATACTGGAGTACACACTGTGTGTGTACGAGTACTACATATTCGAAAGTGATACTACGACATTATCCAGGCCATGAATTCGATCTGAGAAAATGTTTATAACAGACAGAATATGACCATAATTCTGGGACTGGAATTTTCTTAAACCAACATATACATCTTTTTAAGTGTTTTTAGCTAGCTAGCTAGCTCGTTAACATATAGTTTCCTATGACTGACCTTATTCCTCTTTTTTTTTTATGCTCTGTTTTTCCAGCTTATTTTCCTCTAAACACTAAAAAATGTTTGTGAAAATCTGAAAAACAAAAACCAATTTGGCACTAACTCCTTTTAATCCTGTTCTTTTGAACAACCAATTTAAGTCTTGTCTGAGCATTTCTCTACTCGTAGGTATTTGCATTATTCAGAAGCCGAACAAGTGTCCCCGACAAAGTGGCCGTGTGCGTGCATGAGCCGCGGTCTACTTTAAACTGAACGTGAATCTCTCTCTCTCTGCCTCACATCTGTGTGTGAGTGTGTGAGTGTGTGAGAGTGTGTGTGTGCAGGGCCGTTTTTTTTCTCCCAGTTACTGCTGTAGCTGTGGTCCTTCGTGCCGCTGCTCATCAAGTCAAGAAACTCAACTGCATGGACTTAATTATAAGGCAATTAAATACTATTAATATTCATATTTATTTGCTGTAAATAATTAGTTCTGGTTTGTCGGTGCCACTAGGTGGCTGCAGCCATAAATAAATAAAAAAAGATAGATAGATGGATGGATGGATGGATGGATGGATGGATGGATGGATGGATGGATGGATGGATGGATGGATGGAGCAATGTCACATTACTGTGCGATACGACGTACGAACTGAATAGTCCCGTGATTGTGTTACGTCGTAACTACCGGAAGCAACTGTCACTTATCGCTCGTGCATTAATCACGTGACGAACTCGTTCGACATATAACCACTTTCAATGAAACAATTTTAAAGCTGTCTTCAGAGCACTTAGCTTTAATATCTTGCAATGTCACATTACAGTGCGATACGACGTACGAACTGAATAGTCCCGTGATTGTGTTACGTCGTAACTACCGGAAGCAACTGTCACTTATCGCTCGTGCATTAATCATGTGACGAATATATATATATATATATAACCACTTTCAATGAAACAATTTTAAAGCTGTCTTCAGAGCACTTAGCTTTAATCTCTCTAAAATGCCAAGGGTGTTACGCTTCTGTTTTTTTTTTTTTCCTTTTCCTTTTCCCTCCCCTGCCATTGTCTCTGAGGTATCATAATTGCAGCACTCTTTGGTGAATCATGCAAGTACGAAATGTCACTTTGCCCCAGCGTTACTGTTAAAATACAGAGAAATAAAAGGAGAAATTAGAAAATAATAATTAAAAAAAAAACAAAAAACAGCTGGAATATTTTTATGCGGTCTAGGATTCTTCCTGTGTTTGTTCCTACATCTGACAGGCCAGCAGAGGTGGAGGACTCTGGGCTCACTGGGGACCATGGATCTGTCAGGGTGGATAATGGCTGCTCCTCCGTGTGAACTCTGAGCAACTGGGCCACAACACAATATAAATAAAAAATAGAATATGTTTGTTTTGGGTCTACATTTAACCAGTGCTGTCAGTGTGTTTGTGGCAATGTGTCCAGATGGCTGTCAGTGGGGGGACATGTCCAGATGACCACACTGTTCTCCACGGGTCGCACTGTAAGAACCATGACAGCGGTGACTTATTAAACAGAGAGAGAAAAAAAAAAAAAAAAAAATCAACAGAATGAGTAAAAAAGGATGCTTCTCCTAGATTTGGGTAAGTTCGGAATTCATGTCTTTATATAATTATTTTTAATTTCGTTTACTTCGCTGTTGCTTGAATCCTTTTTTTAAACACAAAAATTTTAAAAAACAGCAGATTTTTATGGTTTTTGATTGTTTATTTTTGTCCTTGTTTGAGTGGAGAGAATTATTAAGACACTATAGCATTTATGTACTAGACCTGGGGTTCCAAACCCCATTTACTTCATTCACAGAGAATCCAATGATTTTTCAAAAATAAAATAATGTCAAGTCAACGAGATGTTTCATTTTGAAAATAAATACCAGTTCGTGTAAAACTTTGCTGAGATATGCGACTTTCCTAACCGTAAGCTGTTTCTTTTTCTTTTTTTTTAATTTTTTAAATTAAAAAGTGTAACGTGTACAGCGTAATGTGCCACAGAACTGCGTCAGGGAATACTGTTAATTACACAGTACATACATCACTACGAAGGCCATCAGTTTCTCTTGGCTCGGGGACATCTCTGATGGACAGGATGAAAGTGGAAACACGATCCGCGGTCGGATCAGATTCTCAGCCTCATTTGGGGGAATTGGAAATTGTATATTATCTGAAGAACAAAAAAAAAACTGCCAAGGCTGTTGACAACAGAGCGTCAATACAAGGCCCCCTTGTGCATGGATTACAATAGTGTGACATATTATAGATATAGTGTTATACTGCCTGACTGGCCTTACTACAGTCCAGATCGAGAAATGACCGCAATCATTAACAGACCAATGATTGTTGAAACTCAAATGACCACTTTTTTTAATTGGGTATGGCATGAGGTCAGTTGATCTTTTCTGATAATGATGTGGTCAGTTAAGTAGCCCAGGGAACAACAGGGGCGCTAGAGTGGCAACAATAAGACAACCCCCCCAAAACAGTGTCCCCCCCAAAACAGTCTCAATGTACATATGTGTGCATGTATATATATATATATATATATATATACTGTATATATATATATATACTGTATATATATATATATATAAATGCATACATATACCCATGTTCTTCCCCATATTTTGGCTAAATTCAAGTGTAGCACATGATAAAAGACCCAAACGAAGGCTGTAATTCATGTTCACCAGACAGAGAAGCTGTGGACCAGCGGTGCAGTGCAACATCTCCATTCATAACTGAGAGGCAACCATCTGGAGAAAGGCACAGGCAGTTGGAGTTTCATTCTCAGCTGCTTTGGCACAAAATCTACACAGTGAGGAATCAATCCAGCAGCCCGAAAGTCGACCATCACACACATGCAGTGGACAAAAAAATGACGTAAACCAGGGGGTGTCAAACTCATTTTGGTTCACAATCTAATTAGATGTCAAGTGGGCGGGACCAGTACAATCATGTTTTCCTCTTTGTTTTCACGCAAAAAAAAAATATACTACATATGTATTTTTGTTATTATCCATATTTAATAAAATACAAATAAGTGTATTTTTTTTATTTTCAAAATTCATCAAGCGGGCCGGGCCGGATTGACCACTCCAGCGGGCCGGTTTTGGCCCGTGGGCCTTACGTTTGACAACCCCAACGTAAACAGTAAGACATGTTGAGGTTTCTCGGCTTTCATCAAAGTTAGTTTCTCGCTTTTAGTCCCAAATATTTATGTGAGAGCTGATGAGTTTTTTTAATTTTTTAATCGCGTTTATGTTTTTATTATCAATGTCTGTCCTCCACTCTCTCCTGCTGCGTGCGTACATCTTCAGATGCGCAGATGTTACACCAATCGGAATGCTGTACATCAAGCCTTGCGCTCGTCCCCTCATTAAAAATATGTGCCTGGTTGACGACGTTCTGTCCTCATCCTACCGTGACGGCGTCGTCTGTTGTGAGAATCTGCGACTGTCAACCGCTCATCTGCATCTGTATTTCTCGTAGCGTCGAACGTCTCAGAATTATGAGCCAGCGCAGCAGGACGACGACGTCCTGTTTAGAGTTTGATTCATTTCGTATTTTCTTTGTAAAGTAAACGCACTTAGCCATTGAGAGGACACTGGACCGAGTTACCCAGAGATAATCAGAATGTATTTTTCTAACTGACCGGGAATGAAATACAGACATATAATCGAAGCTCTATGGGGAGACATTAGGGAACAACGTGCAAACGTGAAAGTGAAGCCAATCCCAGCAGGAAGCAAGAGCGCTTCACAAACCACGTTTACTATTTTGCCCATCGTATATATATTTATCGTGAAGAATTATTGTTGAAATAAATATTAAAATGTCACTGGCTGCAGTTTTTGAATAGCAGCATAACAGTGAGACGACAGAATGGTTCTGGTCTTCTAACAGCAGCTTGTTAAACAGCAGCCTGGGGCCTGTTCCACAGCCACAGGCCTCAACCAAGAAGAGGTGGGTGTGTGTTCCTTAACTTAGCAGCAGGTCTCCATGCAGAAGTGACCCCGTTCTCTTTGTCACTGACAATTAACTGGCGGCCCGTGGGCCAAATCTGACCTGCCTGAACCACCCCATCCAGCCCGCGACTCCAATCTGAAATAATGTTAAGAGAAAAATGTGATTTTGATTTCATTTTATTTGAGGGTCAAAAATACAGACCAGGCATGGGCAAACTACGGCCCGGGGGCCGGATGTGGCCCGTTTGGCTTTTTAATCCGGCCCGCCAAACTTGTCCAAATTATATTATTAATTTATATTATCATTATATTTCTGCCTTTCCTTTGAAATGCCCTTGTTTCCCCATTGAATGGTGTAGAAATGGCTAATAGCATTTTAGCATTTTAGCATTTATGCATGACTTTTCCATGTCATTTATCTTAGTTTACACGAACGGTCCATCTATCTGCTCCTGACCTGGCAACCCCCTGTCAAATTTTAGGACCCACCGTGGCCCGAAAGTCAAAAATTTTGCCAAGGATGTCAAACATAAGGCCCATGGGCCAAAACCGGCCCCGCTGATGAATTTTGAAAATAAAAAAAACTCCACAAAAACTATATGTTTAGGAAATGTTTTTTAAAATATTTCATTATAAAATAATTTTATAAATTTAAAATAATAAATTTATCTAACTATACTAGTTCTAGTCTGCATTAAAACAAAAGGGAAAAACATGGAATTATTAAAGGCAACTAAACACTTTTTAGCTCCCGCGGGCCACACAAAATGACTTGGCGGGCCGCATTTGGCCCCCGGGCCTTGAGTTTGACACATATGGACTATGCGGTAGACAGTCTGTAGTACAGTAATTACCCTAACACTCAACAAAAGCGGTCCAACAGTACAAGCAGTCGGTGACATCAGTTTCTCTATTTTTAGAGCTAACAAATACGACATCAAAGTGTCATAAAAGCAGCATAATTTATATTCAAGTGTTTCAAAGAACCAAAGAAAAATGTGCTGCTTGGTTGCGCGGAGCTCACGTACAATGGCACAGTGCTGAAGCCAGACTTCTGACAGGATGGCAGTTTGTGAAAAACAAAAAACAAAGACAAATACTTATCTGAGAAGAGACAAAGTAAGGCCAAAAATAAAGCATTATATAATACCCAAATAGCAAGACCTTAAAGGAGGAGGACTTGCAGGTCAATTAAAAATCCATCCGTATGTGGAAATAACAACGCGGCTTAATAATTCATAGTTAGATCTGCTTTTATTTTAAGATCAAAAACAGCGCACTGATTCAACATTTTTTTAAAACCGTAACGTAATTAATTTTTTCCCAGCTTTCTTCCCCCCGTGCGACGCTCACAGAGACGCCTTAATTAACCCAGTTTGACTAATTGAATCAGATTAAAGCAACAATCCAATCCACGCGGCCGTTCCTCCGCTGCAGATTGATATCGGCGCCAGACGTTTTCTCAAATAACGCCGTGAGTAATGATCGGAATTGGGCCCCCCCGTCACTTCACGCGCTCGTTTATCACGTCCCCAGTGGCTTTACCCACCACGGCGTCGACATGAACGACATGCTGGTCGGACTGCGGAGTGTCATTGAGAATACGCAGCGCAGGACCTTGGTTTTTGGTCCGCCACCATCTATCACGGCTCTCTCTCTCCGCGCTGATCAAGTCCACGCAGAACCCGCTGCAACAAATACCCCAGGTCTGACCTTCACCTTAGCTGAACCCGTCCATCAATAGATGATTAATAGTCCAAGTAATGAACCGCCCCACCACCAAAAAAGTGACACTCATTTTCGCTCCATGTTGTAACAGCTGGGTTCCCGTTCGACGACAGCGTCCTCTGATAAATGAGGGGTTTACGTGTCCTACTTGAATGTGATTTTGTGACTGATGGACCGACCCATCCATCACTTGGTGTGTCATTATTCAAAAAGTAGTCGAGAAACTATCGGGGAAGGGAAAAAAAAACAAAAAAAAACTGGGTCATAAGTTGGAGAAGTTTGAGAGTGGACTCAATTGACTTTGCAGATTTGTAATAGAGTACTCAGAGTGTCGTTCCGTCGCGGGCCATCCTGTGACAAATCAGCAGCAGCAGTAACTGAATTAACATTTTATGGGAGCAGAGATGGCAAGAGGTAGAATCGACTTCAGGGGGCCTAAAAAAAAAGTTAACGCATTACCCCGCGATGGAGGAATACCTGATGAGCACATGTTTATATGTATGAGCGGTCGCTGCCATGGTTTTTCTGTACTGGTAAATTGTTAGAGCAGATGGTGAAGAAAATCAGCAGGTCTACATGTTAACGTCTCTGTGTGTGTGTGTGTGTGTGTAAATACGCACGTTCGCCAAACACCACCAACCAGAGTCATATGGATCTTGCGCAATTAAAACGAACAACTGTAATTATTTTTTATCTCCCTTATGCCAAAGTCTAATTGATGCCTCTCCTGCTTTGAGTACCATAGTACTCCAAAACAACACAGATGTGCAGAGATAATCACAGCATTTACGGCCACGCGACAACTGTTAAAAGTACAAAAAAATGGAAGTACGTACAGTGGAACCTCGAGATACGAGCATGATCCGTTCCAGGACTGAGCTCGTAACTCGGGGTGCGCGTATCTCGCATCATTTATATATATATATATATATATATATATATATATATATATATTAAGTCAAAAATTTTGCCAAGGCAAAGGATATATATATATATATATTTGTATATATATATATTTTTTTTTTTTAAAAACACGACAGGAAATAACATGGATGAAATGAATGGAGTTAAGGAGATCACACCAGATTGCAAATACGAAGATGCAGACTTGACAGCGCAGCTTTTCCATGATTCAAGGTTGGCAACTCCACCGAAATAAGTTTCCGGAAGGAGGATCAGTCAGCAACAACAGAGACAACGAATGAATCCTTAAAAGAACGGCAGGATGATGTCAGGGAGAACGATTTTTATCAGAGAGGCAGAATATTCACTGGCTGTTCTGCAGAATAACAAGACAGCATACGGGCCTGTATCAGCCCCCCGGTGCTGCTGCGTGTTGAGTGACTGTCAGCACATATAGAATAATGAGCCCCAGTTTTGCCCCTGGACAGAGCAGTGCAATAATGGTGTTTGGACGGTGAGGCAGTTTTGACTGCTGCCGCATCGTGACAAACTCACTCTTTTCAATTTTTGTTCATCCTACTTTAATATTACGACGCCCCCCTCCCCTTTACGCCCCGCCCCGCTCCGCTCCGCCATTACATCTGTTTTTGTAGAGAGTTTTTTTCTGTAATATGACACATTTAAAATCACAGCCTTTTCCACTTCGTGTTACTTAGGTGTTGGGGATATTAAAAA
>NC_024326.1:103850-107441 GCF_000523025.1 Cynoglossus semilaevis
TATAATTTATAATATATTTATTTATTTTAATTTTTTCAGAGTAAAGACAGACGGGGATGTAAAAATGAAACAAAAAAAACAAAACAAAAACCCGTAAAACTACTGGAGCGATTAAGAAGAAGAGACTGTCAGCTGAGAAAAGATGCAGAACTAACACACTTTGTCATTGTACAAATAGGCTTCAGAAAAGTGTTCCTGTCAAACAACGACAGAACTTATCAGACTGTGGTTAGTCAAGTTCAAAAGTGGGGAAAAAAAAAAAAAGTTTTGTCAGCGTACAGTCTAGTGCACACCTGCTCCATTAACTTCAAAGCTACCATGTTGTTTTTCGCTCAGGGGTTCAACGACTCCTGCTGCTGAAAATAAGCACGAGGAAAGTGGAGTTGATTTAATATTATTCTAACGTCGGCGCGGAGACGCTGTAACGAACGCAGGAACACCTGATTAAAATATTCTGTTAGAGTCTTCCATCTATTATTCAGCATACTCTGAAGTATTGGGGAGTAGTAGTAGTAGGATTGATTTTGAGGGTTGAGTATTTGGGTCAAAGCTAAATCCCCTGATCTCGGACCTCGGTGGTCTGTGTATTCGTGTTCCCCTGTTTGATCTATGGTTTGAAGACAAGACGTAACGTAATTAGTTTGGCTAAAATGTACCCGGGAGTAGCATCTCTAAATGTGTAGCGTACCTTAGTGCAAAAAAAATATATATAGCACATGCAGGTTTGTTTTAAGAAGCCAGGAGTGGCAGAAAAGCACTAGGGGTGGTGCAAGACAACAGCAAGTCGTTGGTACTACGAGGACAATGTCAAAAGACAGATGTCTAGTAGTAGATCGAGTAGTTAGCTAGTAAAAAAAAGAATCTACAAAACTGGAAACTCATTTTGGGGCGTGTACTTTGTACAAGTGCTAATATCTTTAATACAAAACTGGAAACTCATTTTGGTTCGGGGGCCAACATACACTCTGATTGGACGTCAAGTAGGTCGGACCAGTACGATCATAACAATACACCCTGATTGGACGTCAAGCAGGTCGGACCAGTACGATCATAACAATAATTACCTATAAATAACATTGCTTTCATGTTACTCATAAAATGATGGTGTACTCGTACATAATTCAACAGTGTTACTATTAACCGCCTCGTTTTTACTCACAAGTGTGTATAAGTACGTAAATATAGCAGATAAAACCGTGATGCTTTTCGGGGCGCGTAAAGTGTCTCCCGTCTGCGATGCGTTCACCCCAGGATATGAATGTAAGCCGTTATATGGAACAGCTGGACTATAAAGTCGTCACGAGATCGCAGTGTCGAACATATGGTGCTATAACCTGGTGGTGCTACCAAGGAAGTGAAGCCATAAAATGGAACCCATTAATTAATGGAAAAACTTGGAAATACGTGACATTAACACATTTTTTTTTTTTTTTTTCCCCCTCCGACCCTACGAACAGAAGTCACGCGAAGAGACGGGCGGCTGCAGCGATTGTAATTGCACACTGGCCACGTTTATGATCTTTTTGTACATAATAAATACAGATTGCTAAAACCGGGGGGCATCATTGTGCCCCTTTCACATTCCTTATCACAAATACGCTCCGCAACCTTGGCACCGGATGAAAGCACATGGACCAGAGGAAAAATGATACACGGGTAAGTAAGTTTAATTTAGGAAAAAGGCATGCACAGAGTGGTTTAACATTGATTACTGCGGATGAGAAACGCTCGCGTTTTCTTATAATATCTTTCATGGTCTGGTTTCTCGGTCTTGCTTTATAATAACTGCCATCAGGTCTTTCTGCTTGTTGCATTTCCTGCTGGCACTGAGCCCCCAAACCTCTCCTCCTCCTTTTGGTTTAAATGAATTATTTGCGTGTATTCATGTCTTCTCCCTGCAGGCTCTTATTCTATAATGAATCGCAAAAGACAAGTCTTGTTGTCTATTTTCCCGGCGAATAAATGTTCATAAAAAGTATGAAGCTGGAACAAGGTGTTTATTAAAGTGAAATGAGCTTTTTGGCCTTCAGGCATCCTGGCCTTGGACACTTGTTTTTTTTTTTGTTTGTTTTTTTTTGTTATCCTATATTGAACTATATCCAACTTTTTAAAGTGGTAATTAACATGGAAAACATTTGTTGCTGTTTAATTTGAGAAATGCTAGTGGCCAAGGCGAAAATAAATTGGAAAGGGACAGAGTGGCTGAACCGAGCCTAACTCCTGAGTCATGGAAGATTTTCCCCAGAGTTTATCCCGAACTCTGGGCTCATAGTAAAAAAACGTTGTTTAAAAAAAGGTTGCGCATTATTAAGGGGACGGCATGAGTAGCTTCAGTGCATAGAAACAGAAAAGAAACTTTAGCTTACCTAAAGTTTAGAGCAGCGCCAGAAGTCAGTCTGTCTCGGGAAGAAATCAGCAGCAGCAGGGATTCTAAGGTCAAAAACAGAAAAACCAGGTTAGAATACGAGGAATAATAAAAAAAAAAACAAACGCTGGAGAGTGTTGCAAATAAGACAACAATCAAACAGAGGCGAAGTGACTGTGGACTGATAATTGAAGTCGAGTGGACGGTTTACAGGTGGGGAGAAGGGAGCAGGAACAGCAGGTGAGTAGAATAAGATGGCTGCTGAGAGGGTTGAATCAGATATGAGAGCAGAGTGATGACAAGGTTACAAACTTTTCGGCATAATCCAACAGCTGCCGGGGTTCTGACAGTAAAGGGACAGTTCAAAACAAATGCCTGTATTTCTCCAATAGATGGCGTAGAAAAGGTTTAAAGCATTTTAGCATTTTAGCCTTTATGACTTTTACATTTTCATTTGTTCTAGTTCATACCAACGCTCCACCGATCTGCTCCTGACCCGGCCCGCCGTCAAATTTTAGGACCCATTGTGGCCTGCGAGTCAAACAGTTTGCACATGATAAGTAGATTGCAATTTGAAAACTATATATATAAATATATAAATATATATATGTACATATATATGCATATATATATATATGCTTATACATCATGTAACAAACAGTTTGCAGATGATAAGTAGATTGCAATTTAAAAAAATATATATATTTATATATATTGTGTATATATATGTGTATATATGTATAGTTATATGTATAGTTTTGCAGATACAGGGGAATTTCGGCTGTTGCACATCATTGCACAACAAGCAAAAAAATATATACTTAGATAGGAAACTTCAGGGAAAAAAACCACAACTACAGCATGCCTTTAACTATGAGTATTTTACAATTATGAATTTAATTTGTTTTTTTTACCTTCTAACCCTTTACAGCTTCCAGGGTCACGGAGCTCATGTCGATCCCAGCAGTCGGCCAATCCAAGGCTTGTGGTTTACCCTGGACAAAGACAAAGAACGATTCACACTAACATTAGTACCTGTGGTCACTGATGGTCGGGTGAGAAGACGAGATACGGAGTGAGGTCAATCCTTTGTTGCTCTGTCATTGTTGCACGCTCCAACACATTTCTTATTGATTCTGGAGTTCTGCACGGCCCCCAAGCAATATTTTCATTTAAAGCCGCCTACTTTGTGTGTGCGTGAGCGAGAGAGAGAGAGAGAGAGAGAG
>NC_024326.1:107560-113346 GCF_000523025.1 Cynoglossus semilaevis
CACTGTGTTTTAGCGCTAGCTGCTTCGGCCTACGTTCTAATGAGGTATTAGCGAATGAACCTCCATAATAGCAGATGTGCTCGCGGGCAGGACGCACAGATATGTTGACAGGCACTAGGAGAGGATTCTTAATGAGCTCAGACTGGCGATTTCATAATTTAGAGCAGATATGGAGTCGGGGGGGGAAAAAAAATCCAGTCATTAGGCGCAGGAACCTGAAAAAGCCTGTGATAAGTGGACTCACCTTAACTAACTGCAGCTTCATTTACAGGTCTGTGTGGAGCTGAGTGTTACTTTCCACTGAACTAATATGTATTCTGACACCCCCTCCAGGAGTTTCACTCACTTTTTAATGCAGTGCAAGTTCAACTACATCCATCCTGGACTTCTCTCTCTCTCACTCTCTCTCTCTCTCCCACACCCCACCCTCTCAGACATGTCTACCCCAGAAGAGCCCCCCTGGGAATCCAAAGGGAGAGGAATCAATGACAGTGTCTTCACCTCTTGACCTCCGCTCCACCTCTCCTCCCACCTCTAACAGCCCAGAGGCAGGAACAACTAACCCATCTTTTAAAAAGAAAGGTTACGGAGGAGGAGCAGAATAACACAGTGAATCTGGAGTAAACTTGGCCGGGTTATATTAAAAAAAAAACCCCACCAGACTCACAACAGTATGTCGTCCATCTACATGTATATCGTCTTAGGCAAATAGGAATGACAGAATGTTTGATACAGATACCCTGAGCCGGTGTCTTCAGATTTAACATGCGCCGAATTCAAAGAAAATGCAAAGACGCAAGGTCAGCTCAACGGGCAAGATTAGTTTCGCTCGTTTCACTCACATTCGAACGTTTATCCTTTCCATATGCGGGAGGGAAAAAGATTATAATCTCAGCGAGATATGCCATCCTTGAACAAAATGGTTAATCCGACCTTAACCATTCCTCTGATCTGCTCATTTCTAATCCACTCCTGTCCCGGCCTCCTCCTTTGAGACACTGCCCTGTCTCCTAACTTCTAAAACGTTCTCCCGAATGTTAAATCTTTCCTTCAGAAAGAAGAATTATACTCATGGTCACAGAACAGGGGTGTCAAATATACAGCGCGCGGGCCCAAACTGGTTCAATCCGGCCCATTTCATGAGCTTTGAAGCAAAAAAAAAAAAGTGCGCAAACACTTCATGTTTGTGGTGTTTTGTCATAGTTATATTTCATTAAATATAAATATATTTTGCAATATATTTGTATTTATTTAAAGGAGAACAAAGACAGAGCGCTGTCATATAAGTTGAGATTTTTAAGTGTTTGACTTAAGCAGTGAAACGTCGCCCGTGTTCCCTGTTCATCATTCCTTTTGTAACACTGAACCCGCTGCTTTTTCGCCTCCTCACCAGGTCTCTGATCTGCATTCCGCTCACTGGTAGGTAAACAAAAGAACAATAACTAAAATCTAGCAGTCAACTATGCCACAGCGCGGCCGGTCATCGTGCCGGGACGCCTAATTTCAAGCTGTAAATAAATTAAAATTCCGTGTGACTGCAGTGCAAACATGCGCGGCTGTAATCCTCAGGGAAATCAGTGATCTCAGGTCAGTTATTAACTAAAGAGAGGCTGCAGAAAAGATCTGTCCACACTCATGATAGAGGGTGACTAATAGCTTAAATTTCCTGCAGCAGCTTCGGAACAATGCGTCACCAGAGCAGCTCAAAAAACAAACGAACAAAAGAGGCATCTGTGATTTTTTGTTTTGTTTTTTCTTTTTGTCGAATTTGTGCATTTGTGCGTCGAAGTAACTCAACCTGTGTCCCACAATGAACCCGTCCATTAAAATGCGCCCGCCGCAGAGAAGACAGAGCGCAACTGATGCAGAACTTCCCTGTGCTGCTCAGATTATTATGACTCATTAACCCAGGCTGAGTGTGCAGCTCTGAGACCTGGAGGCCAAACAGGGGTCTCACACAAAACAAATGAAAACACGCTAGCATTCAATAGGTTTCATCCAAAGTCTTTGCAGTGAGTAGAAGTTACGTCTTCAACAACCATGTGCACTTTATAGTGTATTCTAAGTGGGCCGGACCAGTACAACCATCACATAATTCCCTATAAATAACCTAATAAATAAACCCAACATGATGTGTTTGTGCATTTTTTTTCATTTTTCTTCCAGATTCATCAAGTGGGCCGAATTGAACCCCCTAGTGGACCGGTTTTGGCCTGCGGGCCGTATGTTTGACACCCCCTGTCCTAGATTATGCTACCACTGTGTCAGTGTACGTGAGTGACATACTGTAGGTACTTACAGTATGCACAGTATGTGAGTTTAGACCAGGCATGGGCAAACTGTTTGACTTGTGTCCTAAAATTGAACAGGAGGGGCGCCACCTATTGGGAAAATATGAGTATATAAATTTAGCGGGCCTTATTAAAAATCTGAAGGGGCCGCATCCGGGCCCCCGGGCCTTAGTTTGCCCATGCCTAGTTCAGACTGGTGGCGAAAATGGAGTTTTCAAGTCAAAGACTTATACTGACATACTACTATATTCACTATATATTTATAATATACAGTGACATATATATAGAAATGAATTTTTGTAATATCCACAAGTAATATTTGTAATATATATATATGATCTGATCACTGCGAATAACAGCACTGTGATATACCTGATATGAATATAAAAAGTAATATATTAATATATATATATATATATATATGATCTGATCACTGTGAATAACAACACTGTGATATACCTGATATGTATATAAAAAGTAATATATTAATATATATATATATTTATATATATAAAAACATATATTTCACTATATATATCTATATGTATATATATATAGACGTATATTGCCAGCGGTGTTCTTAGACAGGCTAGGGTCCCTGGGTAAATGATACAGTATATGGTCCAATGTCAGCCGTCTCTCAGGACCCTTCCAACTCGGGGCCCCAGGCGATTGCCTGTGTTGCCTGTCCGGTTGCAACAATGACTAAATAATCCATTATGTCAAGTATGGCACAATAATCTGTACGCCTTTTCAAATGCTGTATATTCCAAAGTTAACTTAAAGGTCCTATCTACTCACTCACTGAACTGGGTTAAGTGAGGACTGCATAGAATGACACAAAAAAAAAAACCATATAATTCATAAACCTGCCATCACCTCTCTCCGTCCACGTCTGTGTCTCTCTGAATGGGACACACCTCCTCATCATCCCTGGGACATAATCCTGCGCTCGTTGCCATGACAAACATTCAGCCAGAGAGGTTAATGAGGACCAGCTCCGACACAGGTGACACAAAAGCGACAGAGACAAACATTTCCATATAATGAGCAGTTCTGTGCAGACGAGTGGAACGGCGGTGAGTGAAAGCAAAAGCACCGGGGTCTCTGCTCAGAATGCTTTTAGGTTTTTAACTAATCTTTGAAAAAAGAACGTGAAGCGGGGATGTTTACGACAAAAAGATTCCTCCTGTAACAACTCAGAGTAGAGGCTGTGAGAATCTGATAAGAGGCGCAGAGATAGTTACAGACACAGGAAATGGGAGGAAAGAAGCACATAAAAGCCCAGGTGAGAGGCTTAGTGGTTGTTCAAAAGGAAACCCACACGAAACAAAACAAGGAAAAAAAAAAACAGATATGAAATCTGACAGAGCAGATTATCCCGACATCAAGGGGGTCAGGGAGAATGTCAAGACTGTCTTTGAGGACCAAACTCTGCTTCTGTAGCCAGATTTGGAACGGTTCATGGTGACAGGATTCAAGAGCAGCTACGACGGCGCGACGAACTCTACGTAAGTACCTACGTCACGCACCTATGCTAACACAGCGATAACATCATTAAGTGGTTATAAAGACATCGGACCTACTGCAAAAAAGTCCCAAAAAACAAAGACAGCGAATGTAGCACAATCCAATGTACGACGTACAACCGGCGAATGTAAACAAATACCTCTTGCGCAAATAGTTCCCCCGTGAGGACGTATTCGTCCGCTCTGCTCTCCAACTAGTTCCGGTCTGAAATTTGTTTTAACGCCATCAGTCGGAATAATGGAGTGTTCCAAAACTTTTTTTCTGGTCACCCATGTTCTAAAAGTCACAAACCTTTGCGGCCCACATGCGGGTCGTGACCCAGTCTTTGGGAAACAATGGAATAATGAAAGAATATAGTGTAATATAGTCTGTAATTTCTTGCAAAATAACATAACTATAACAATAGTAATGGTAATATTCAACTATATTGTAATATAGTAACTATAACAATAGTAATGGTAATATTAATAAAAATAATTGTAATTAATTTATTAGATAAACTATATTAATACTTATGACTAGATTACATTAGTATCTTAATTTCTTATATATCTTATATTTTTATATTTTATATGTCAAAAGGCTACTTCAAATAGAGCCTCCGAGAAAGTTTTGATTTCACCACTGTTTCCAGGCCAACAATAGGAAAAAAAAAGCTTGGTTGAAAACTCATGCATATCATTGTTTATACTTTCAGACAGTTTGAAGCCGCTGCTGGGTTTTTTCACCATGACGAAAATAGAGTGATGCCATGACATTAACTGGAGATGCACATTTGAGGAGTTACTTACAAAATGTTCTGAAAAACAGACAGACAACATTAAAAGAAATGTCAAAAGAATGAATCATAAATGTAAAAAAAATAAATTATAAAAATTCTTATTTTAACTACGTTATAACAAGAATTCCTGTCTAAATGTTCCTTAATCTAAGGGTCCCAAACCCCAGGTCCGCGGACCAGTACCGGTCCGTAGGTCATTTGTTACCGGTCAGTCACAGTGGGACACAATGAAAAATGTACTTCATTTTTACTAATTTACTTCATTCGAAGAGAATCCAGTCATATCCTTTTACTTTCCCCATTCAAAGATAATCTGGTAATATTTCAAAATAATATGTCATCCAGACGCCAATACTCTAAAAAGACGTTTTATTTTGTAAATTTAACGATCAGCCAATGATTAGGACCGGGCGACCGGTCGAGGGTACAACAAAGGTGCCTTAATGTACCATGGGAAATGTCAGAGACTCACTACTAGACTCCACAAATGTATAACAGTTGTTGCAAGTTCTTTCAGTACTATATGTTTCCGTCCAAAAAATTCTCCCTGAAGCCACAGACGTCAACGTGGGTGAAGAGATTATAAAATTGTCCTCGTCCTACCCTCCTCCTGTTATTAGGTATCTGCAGCAATTCAAAGCAGCATAATAAGAGGAAGCTATGAAGACACTAGAAAGAAAAATAAAAGGTTTATCTGGCCGGTCTGGCAAGAGGAAACATGATTTGAAGTCTGACCTTGCAGCTAGAATAGATACAGATATTATATATTCTACTGGTATAATGAGTCTCTCATGCATAGGAACTTTTGGCAACTGCACTCCCCATCTCAAGCAAATTAGCAGCAAAAACTAATCAAATGAAAGCCTGAGGTCAGGTTTTGTTTCGGGAAACTGTCACTTCCAGAATTTGCTATTGCTGTGAGATAAAAAAAAAACAGGAAATAAAAAAAAAAGAAAAGCAACACAGTGTTTGATTTGGCAAAGGCACAATAGCTTTCCGTGTGTGTGCAGCTTTTCCCCACAGCGAGAAAGGATTTATTATTGATTGTTTGGATTTGATTTGAATGTGTTGTATTCAAATGGCGCCAACATCGCAAAAGGCTTTTCAGTTCGGTCTGCGGGACAATGTTTGGGAAAAATAATTACACATTTTCACAAGTTCCGTACTGCATTCCCTGTCAAAAA
>NC_024326.1:114896-122268 GCF_000523025.1 Cynoglossus semilaevis
CGCAAATAGTTCCCCCGTGAGGACGTATTCGTCCGCTCTGCTCTCCAACTAGTTCCGGTCTGAAATTTGTTTTAACGCCATCAGTCGGAATAATGGAGTGTTCCAAAACTTTTTTTCTGGTCACCCATGTTCTAAAAGTCACAAACCTTTGCGGCCCACATGCGGGTCGTGACCCAGTCTTTGGGAAACAATGGAATAATGAAAGAATATAGTGTAATATAGTCTGTAATTTCTTGCAAAATAACATAACTATAACAATAGTAATGGTAATATTAATAAAAATAATTGTAATTAATTTATTAGATAAACAATATTAATACTTATGACTAGATTACATTAGTATCTTAATTTCTTATATATCTTATATTTTTATATTTTATATGTCAAAAGGCTACTTCAAATAGAGCCTCCGAGAAAGTTTTGATTTCACCACTGTTTCCAGGCCAACAATAGGAAAAAAAAAGCTTGGTTGAAAACTCATGCATATCATTGTTTATACTTTCAGACAGTTTGAAGCCGCTGCTGGGTTTTTTCACCATGACGAAAATAGAGTGATGCCATGACATTAACTGGAGATGCACATTTGAGGAGTTACTTACAAAATGTTCTGAAAAACAGACAGACAACATTAAAAGAAATGTCAAAAGAATGAATCATAAATGTAAAAAAAATAAATTATAAAAATTCTTATTTTAACTACGTTATAACAAGAATTCCTGTCTAAATGTTCCTTAATCTAAGGGTCCCAAACCCCAGGTCCGCGGACCAGTACCGGTCCGTAGGTCATTTGTTACCGGTCAGTCACAGTGGGACACAATGAAAAATGTACTTCATTTTTACTAATTTACTTCATTCGAAGAGAATCCAGTCATATCCTTTTACTTTCCCCATTCAAAGATAATCTGGTAATATTTCAAAATAATATGTCATCCAGACGCCAATACTCTAAAAAGACGTTTTATTTTGTAAATTTAACGATCAGCCAATGATTAGTACCGGGCGACCGGTCCATGGTACAACAAAGGTGCCTTAATGTACCATGGGAAATGTCAGAGACTCACTACTAGACTCCACAAATGTATAACAGTTGTTGCAAGTTCTTTCAGTACTATATGTTTCCGTCCAAAAAATTCTCCCTGAAGCCACAGACGTCAACGTGGGTGAAGAGATTATAAAATTGTCCTCGTCCTACCCTCCTCCTGTTATTAGGTATCTGCAGCAATTCAAAGCAGCATAATAAGAGGAAGCTATGAAGACACTAGAAAGAAAAATAAAAGGTTTATCTGGCCGGTCTGGCAAGAGGAAACATGATTTGAAGTCTGACCTTGCAGCTAGAATAGATACAGATATTATATATTCTACTGGTATAATGAGTCTCTCATGCATAGGAACTTTTGGCAACTGCACTCCCCATCTCAAGCAAATTAGCAGCAAAAACTAATCAAATGAAAGCCTGAGGTCAGGTTTTGTTTCGGGAAACTGTCACTTCCAGAATTTGCTATTGCTGTGAGATAAAAAAAAAAAAAAAAAAACAGGAAATAAAAAAAAAAAAAAAAAGAAAAGCAACACAGTGTTTGATTTGGCAAAGGCACAATAGCTTTCCGTGTGTGTGCAGCTTTTCCCCACAGCGAGAAAGGATTTATTATTGATTGTTTGGATTTGATTTGAATGTGTTGTATTCAAATGGCGCCAACATCGCAAAAGGCTTTTCAGTTCGGTCTGCGGGACAATGTTTGGGAAAAATAATTACACATTTTCACAAGTTCCGTACTGCATTCCCTGTCAAAAACATGGCGGGATACAATTCTGATGTGTTGGTAAGGAGGAATTAACAAGTAAAAATAAGGACATTTTTAAGCGACCCCAAACTTTTGAACGCTGGTAGAGCCCTAATATTTGGATTTTTAGTTTTACATATTTCCGTCCATGTGACTAGCTTTTCCAGGAACATTGTGAAAATTTCAGCTGGTCATTGTCAGCGGGGCTCAAATTGCAAAAAAAAAAAACAAAAAAAAAAAACGAAACCTCCTGTGGTTTGACATCGATTTAGTTGCAGTCGTAAAACTTTACGAAATCAATGTTTTTTTTTTTGCGTATGAAGTTGTAATCCATTTCTAATTTTTTCTTTTTTTTTTTTCCAATTTTCATTCCCTTTTTCGTTTGTTCGTCTGAAAATGCTGTGTACAACAGGACTTTTTTTGTTTTTTCACGTTTGAAAACAAAAGGGAAAGCGGTGAGTGACAAATACTGTCGACAAAAAGGAACTCATAACATCCAAAACTTGCAGTGATATTTGTTTGGACAAACAGAAGTGGCGTCGCTAATGAAGGAGTCTTAACAGAGGTGGAAAAAGTACTAACAATGTAATTAAGTAAAAGTATTTTTACTCAAAAATTCTACTCAAGTAAAAGCACCCATCTAAAAATCTACTTGAGTAAAATAAAAAAATACTAATCATTTATTTAATATTTAATTAAATACCAGACAAATTGAAGCCACTAAAGAACACTTCAGTTTTGACAGTGACAGTTCTGTCCACCGGGGGCAATCCTGGGGCAACCCTCAACCTCCATTTTTTGATCAGCACCAGCCAACAGCCAATGACAGTGTAGAGTCTGTCTCTTCGTCAACTCTATCTGGCTACATTAAAATAGTGGGAAATCCGAAATTGCCGACGCGATGTACTTTCAGTTTACGCAATAAAGACTATTCTAAAAAAAATAAATAAAAAAAATTCAGCAAATTGAAATACTCGAGTCAAAATATAGCTACTTAAAAAAATTACAAATTTCTCACAAAAACTACTCAATTGCAGTAACTTAAGTAAGTGAAATTCGTCATTTTCCACCTCTGGTGGCTAATTTTTGTTGAGGCTAGAAAAGGTGTCCTTGGGAATTTTTTCCTGCCTTGTTAGGTGTCTGTGCTTAGTGCACCACTGAGATCCTTAACATTCATTGTACTGAATAATTAAAAGCAGACATTGGTCTTCCACTTGACGGACGTGAGCCGAATGGACAATCACACAATCCTCTGAGCAGCAGTCTTGTTAGAGCTGCAACCAGACATCGCAATTTAAGAAAAAAAAAAAAAAAAAAAAAAGTCCCTCAGTCTGAATATTTTCAGAAAACTTTCCATGTAAGAAATTCTCATTCCTCCCAATCAACAATCTTCCGAGTCTGGCCTGATGATTATTTTTAAGGGGGTAATTGCACTGACAAAACTTTTTTTTCTCTAAGTAATTACATTTATTGCCCATAACTGATTTGACGTTTTGGAATTTGTTACATTTTTTGGACCCGTAATAACAGGGACAATTTTTGGAGTTGCTTTCCTTATTTCTAGTTATTTGTTGTGGAGTTCATTTTTTCGATCTTTTATTGATATATAAGAATAGAGAGGTTTTATGGCTAATATATTTTATTACTCGTATTAATTTTTTCTTAGCAAAAATGTGGCTAATCTTGAATCTTTGAAGCTAACTATGGTATTTTAGTAGATATACTTAGCTTTAACGAATAGAGAAAATGTGGCTAATCTTGAATCTTGAAGCTAACTATGATATTTTGGTAGATATACTTATCTTTAACTTCAGCTAGCTAGCTTTGTCTTAGTCTCTTTTTTTCTTGATCTAAGCATTTTTCGGAGGAAAAAAGAAATTCACATGAATTCCTTGTTTTGAGTCTGGAGCCTTACTTACATATTCTCCAGCTGCTGTGACACCGCCTGACACCGACGGTCCACCAGAAATCGATCTAAGTTCTAAAGCCATTTGTGTCGGCGTTGCCTCGCGTGAACAGCAGGGGGATCTTTGTTTTTTTGTTTTTTTTTCTCTCTCAGTTGCAGCTCAGAAAATCAATTGTCAACTTGAAAATAAGTCTTCGGATGAAAGTTAAACCGCTGAACAAACGAAAGGTGATGCAGCAGGCCCTCCCTGTTACAAGTCACTTAACAAACTGTCTTTTCAGCTAACCGTGTCGTTCACTAGTGCAGCTCACGTACCGCTCCATTCTGTTCTTTTTTCACTTAGAGAGAGAGAAAAATCAACTTCCTCGGGCCAGTATCCTGCTTTAGATCAATAATCCATCACAACAAGGACCAGAGTACTGCGTGTGCTTTTGTTTTTGTCAAGGTTACTTCATTGTGGAGTAGTAAACGGGATGTAGGCTTCTTAGCGTTTACAGTACCGCATCATGAAAGCACGGGCTGGAGTGTAGTGCTATGAGAAATCATCATATATTTATTGGATGATCAAATAAAGGAACGCAGTCCATCAATCTGAGTCATGTACTCTGCCAGGAGACGACCGATATACACCTATAATAAACCTCAAAGCTGGCAGAGAATGTGTGTGTGTATATATTTAGATACGTGTGTATGTACACATAAATATATCTAAATATATGTACATATACAGTATATTCACACATATACTTGCATGCATACATACACATTCACACATATATGTATATATACATAAATATACAGTATATTTACATATATATGTGCATACATACAAACAAATATATGTGTATATATACATAAATCTATCTAAATATATGTACATATATAGTATATGTACATATATACATGCATAGACACATACATACATATACGTATACGTATATATGTATATATACATATCTGAGTATGTATATGTACATATACATTATATTTACATACATACATGCGTATATATATATATATAACCATATACAGTATGTATGTACGTAAATATAACACTGTATATGTACATATATTTAGATATATGTATATATACATAAACACATATCTACATATATACACTTTCTTCTGGCTGTCTTATTTGTAACTGTATCCTTCCTTATAGTGTCAGACATGTTGACTAAGAACCATGTCACACTGGCGACTGGTGATGTTTCCAAGGAAGACAGAGTCCTTTGTTATTATTATCTGCATTAAGGTGTAAAGAACTGGAAAGAGCGCTCTCTTTGGGGTGGAATATATTTTCTCCCTGTACTTATTGGTCTGACACAACCGTAGGGAACATCTCCAAAACTTTTACTATTATTATGATTATTGAAATCTTGAACAACTTTCAAGCGTCCTGCACAAAACAAACATCGCATGAATCAAATCTGCGACCAAGGCAGCAGGAGACCGGTTTCGGCAAACCTCTCTTTTACAATATCTCCTGAGTGAATTCAAAAATGTTGACCTGTCCTGAAAAGGTTTAGCATAAAATGACCGTATCCATCACTTTAATAACATCTGCTGCGAAAATGATTGTGTTTTACCTTGGCTAACCTTCCCAGGAATGTGGTCAGATATAAGCCTCTCGAAATGTCTCTAGAAATGTTCTGGTCACATAAGACGACCACAGCAGGAGAGTGTCTGGAAGTGAAGATTGAATTATCCAGGCCAGTGATGCTGTCAGATTTGAGTGCGGAAGAGAGAGAGAGAGGGAAAAAAAATGAGAATCAGAAACAGCATAACTTTATTGATCCCTGAGGGGAAATTCTTTCGGACATGATGAACCTAAACTAGTTGTCAGCCTTTCACTGGGCCTCATATCTGTGAGTAATTTAAGAGCCTTATTTTGGATCTACCTTTGGAACAGTTGGCCGTTAGTTTCACCATCGTTTAAATACTTTCCAGACATACGGATACTGTTCCTATGGGTACTAGTTTGTTTGTTTTCATGCAAAGAAGTACGAGTATATTAGATGTGTATTATTATTTATATTAAATGAAATATCATTTTACAAAAATACGTGGGCCAGATTGAACACAGTGGCGCACCGGTTTTGGCCCACGGGCCGTACAACTAACACCCCGGTCCTGGATTATGATGTTAACACTGTGTTAGCGTTAGCGTTGGTGAGTGACTGAAAGGTACAAATCGCTCAGATCCTTAAAATCCAATAAAAGGTACCGTACATATTTTTTCCCCACAGTGTTAGGTGACACGCGTAGCCTTAGCTAATCCTAGCTAGTGGCACAAGATCTCCCAATTGTATTAACTGTATTGTGCACGTGGTTTTCAGCTCTTCTTTTTATCCTAACATGGCCAAAAGCTGTGAAACATCTCGGAGTTTAGAGCAGGATTTTTTTTTTGAAATGATGAAACTGCTGCACCTTGTGAGTGTCCTTGTGTCAAAAAAGAAAGGATCTCAGTTGGAGAAATATGATCTCCTTCTGCTTTATGTCTAAAGACATGTTTTCCAGAAGGTTGAGTTTTCTTTCATGGGCTAACAATACAACAATCAACGTTAATATGATTCCAGGTTCATGGTGACTGCTCAGGCTCAGATGAATAAAGACCTTCATTATTTTAATGGTGTCTTTTTCTCGTGAATTGCCGGAACATTGTAAAAGGTGAATGTGGATGTATTAGAGTTTAAACTATTTCTGTTTACTCTGTTCTTTAGATGCATTTATCACGCGCTGCACTGAGGAAACACGTGTGAGCGGGTGTTGTAATTACATACAGGGCAGGAATTGAATGCCTTCACAAGAAATTTAAATGACTCTGTTAATAAAATTAAAATTAAAAAAAAAAAAAAAAGGCAAACTCATTATCCGGGAGAGGGGTTGGTACTGGGAAATTGACTTGAACTCTGCTGCCTAAATGGACAACCCAGTAAAAGAGCTCCATTTACATAAATTAATTCGATTCATTCTCCACTCTTTGACTCCTCCGAGGGTCCAACAGAAGGCTGGAGACACCCCCCAGCTTCTCAGAGAGTAGACCAACTGGTGGTAGAAGAGGAACCGTGCTACTGCCTCAGTGGAGTCAGATAAAACCAGGACGAGTCAAGTCATTTTTTTTTTTTTACATTCTAACATTCATCATTTCTTTAACATGCAAATCTGAATCAAAGTCCAGATTTGAGAGACGACTCAAATTTCCATTTATTTTACATCCATCCTAACTACATCCTGTACTTTACTACATTACTGTAATGTAATAGAGTAGTTTTTGTAATTTTTTAATTACAAATTACACTAACTAGGTACATTTCCACTCAAGTATTTTACTTCGCTACATTGGAAAAAAAAAAAAACCTGTTACTTAGTTAAAACCTGTATTTTAATACATCCGGGTAACGTTGGCTAAGAGACCGACTCTAGCCTGTCATTGGTTGATGGCTGGTGCCGAACAATAAATGGAGGTTGAGGATTGCCAAGCTGAGGAAATCCTCGGCCATATCTCGGCCAGCTCTTTGTTTTCAAATGCAAACGAGGCAATAACTTTATCACGTGATGTCAAATGTGACTGCCCCCCGGTGGACAGAGCTGTCACTGTCAAAACTTAAGGCTTGAATTTGCAGCGTGAAGTGTTCAAATGAGTCGTAGAATCCTCAACTTCTGCCACTTGTATTTGAATTGTTGA
>NC_024326.1:122416-154887 GCF_000523025.1 Cynoglossus semilaevis
AAAGAAAAGGAGAAAAAAGGAACAGGGAAGCAAACAATATGCATAAACTAAAGAGTCTAAAATAAAGGCTTCAAAAAAAGCAATGGAAAGAAAAAGGCTTTATGTAATATATGTCAGTATATGTACTGTATCTATGAAAATCGGACTTTATTTAGCGCTGAACGGATTTAAAAAAAAAGAGTAAATAACTACTTTGAAGACATTAACTTACATTACAGACGGAAATACTGCATATGCCCAAAGTATAGCATTAGAGGTTATGACGACTACCAGCGCCTCATTCATGTGGAGCAGACTGACGAGTGGAGCACTTAACTGGGGGGGGGAAGGGGAGAGGGGTTGGTGTAGTAATATTCATAAGCGCAAATGGCCTGCAGTGCATTGATTAACACTGCAATGGTGAGGCCATTTGTTGAATAGAGAAGTCCTTCCATCGGCCGCCGCTACTTTGGTTTGGTGAGCACTTCTCTGTGCGCAGATGTTGTGTCCTGTTGTGTGACAGGCTTTCAGTATTCTAGGTCAGCTCTGCCATGCTCCAGTGTGACTCAGGAATAAAGTGGCATGCACAGGGAGGGGAAAGGCAAAAATAGAGGTAAGGCCACCAGGAGCCGAGGCTCTGACAAAGCCTCAGACATGTGTGTCGCCTGACCTGAATACCCAAAAGCTCCTGGTCGTCCAAGGTAGACCCCACACAAGTCATGTTGAAGTACCCCCGTTGCTCTCATATCTACGGCATCTTTGCTATTTTTTTTTTTTTTTTCCATTGAAAACAACTGCTGAGATGATGAAATTTGTTTTGCTCTCAATCTAAAACGCTGAACTTAAAGCTGTGCGGGGATGTTAATAAAAAACAAGGCCGTTTTTTTTTTTTTCTTCAATAAATGTCAGTAACGAAAGGATGTTCAACGTCTTTACTAACCACTAATGTTGTCGAGTTTCTTTCCCCCTTTTTTTTTAACTCTGGCTGCTGTATTGTTTCCTGGGATTTTTTTTTCTTCTTCTTCTTCTATTTCCTTTTAAATTACTCACTCTACGGTGAGTTTTGGATCAATAAATGTCTTCATTAGAAGGTTACAAGGAATTACCGAAGCGTGGACCTTATCATCGTCGTCATCATCATCATCATCATCACCATCACCCATCACAATTATCACCACCAACCATTACTTCCCGCAAGTTTGTTTTCCCTTCCGGAAAGCAGTGACGGCAGCTCAACGTGACCGTGATTACGCTCTGCAGTGAACTGCCAGCAACAAATCAGTTTATTTCCCACAATAAAAGGTGCAGAAGAAATAATTACTCTGTGAAAATGTGTTTGTCTGCAGCTCCCGTATCGTCTGTTATCATCCGCAACACAAAGCCAAACGCAGGAACCATTTGGGGAGATACTTGATCTGTTGCGCGAAATTGCTAATTTTTCCTCTTCATTTTAACGGAAACAATTGCAATTTTCCCTCACAGACGTACAGACTTATGCAACGCCTTTTTATTTATTTTTTTTTTCGTTATTTTCGTCTTTCTGTTGCTTCGCTTAGTTAGGTTCCCAGAACAGCGAATCAACAGATTTTTTTCAAATTTTTTTTTTTTTAACATTATTGCCATTCAGTCATGTAAAATTTCTTTTTTTTTTAACATTATTGCCATTTCCAATGCAACCTTTCCCATTTATACAGATTTGCGAGCAGCAAAGGAAACACACACACACGCGCGGTGGATCCCCAGGGACTAGGAATGATGTGTATGTTGGAGCCACAGTGAACAAGGCTGCTCACTGGGGAACTATTTTTACTTTATTTCCTGAAGGTTTATTAAGCCTGAACTGCAATTTTTAATTCAATGTTCTGTATACGCTCCTATAGATTACAATGAGGACTTTTTTTTTTTTTTAACTTGCCTGCAACTCAATAAGCCTTTGATCCTGTAAACGAATAATAAAAGAAACCGCCTTTATGGTAGCAAGAAAAGTCACGTCCTCTTGCCCCGGCTTTTGAGGAGGAATTTTTTAAAAAAATACGGAGAAAAGACGAGGGAAAGAATATTTCAAATCGGAAGCGCTTCACGGTGTCAGAACAGTCCAAACTAAGTATCAGTCACCACAGAGAAGTTGTCTGTGTGAGTAGAAGGATGGGGAGAGGCTTATAACACAAAGAACACCATCCCCGCAGTGATATTATCGGCCCGGTAATTAGCATAATTATTTATTATCTGTAAGAATCGTTATCTTTTTTTTCCTCCGATAATGGTAACCTGATAACGCAATGCCTGGATTTCGTCAAATGACGTGTGCCCTAAAAATTGTTTTAGGGATAAAGGGCTGTATATGTATATGAAAGTCACTAGATGGCAGCATTGCAGCTCATTCAGGGGTTTGACTGCAGAACGCTGATGCCAGCAACTCATACAGTGGTTTGTACAGATAAGTAAATAAATAACCAGGCCTTTATCGGTATCGCTTGATATCGGAATCGTAAAATTGTTTGGGCATAATATTGGCCATCCCTAGATTTGAGAATACTACAGTGCATCCGGAAGGATATAAGAAAGTATGACAAAATTAATAGATTTTTCAAAATGTCCACGAAGCAAATGGAAAGTGCTAGAGATTAACTGCAGCGTCAGAAGATGAAAGTCAAATTTAGTGCAAAGTTCCTATTAAAATTCTGGAAATTTAAGTACAGGGTACTACATGCCAGCCAAGCGTCTACTCCGGAGAAGCGTTGGAGATACGCCAAAGTTATGAATGTGCTGGAATATTTCAGGGGAATTGTCCCAAACATGCAGAACAAATACATCAAATGACTGCAGCTTGTAATAAATAATAATTAAAAAAACCAAACAATCGTGACAATCTGAGGGAATACATCTTGTCCAAATAAAGACAATCGTGACAATTTGAGGGAATACATCTTGTCCAAATAAAGCAATCGTGACAATCTGAGGGTACACATCTTCCAGTGAAATGATTTAGTACAAGGACTTCATGAGTTTTTTTTTTGTGTATTATAGTAGACTATAAACTGAGACTATTTTGAATATTTTGTAGGTTTGGTTCGTGCCAAACAGAGACCGGGATCGAACCCCCCGACGTTCCACGGGAAGGCAACTAAACCCACTGACACTCTACACAGCTACTGTACTTCCAATCGTGAGACAACGCGCTGTTGTCATTCCTGTCTCGTGATCACTTTGTCACGGTGCATAGCGAGGCAACAGGGATATTTATGTCGCGGGCACAAGGATGTCTCAGTCATGTCAGGACCTTTCACATCATCATCATCATCTCCCTCTGAACAGGTCTTCCCGACTCTGTCTCTCCTTTGCTCTGGTCTCTTTGAAATTCCACAGATGGGCGGAATGATCGAGGGCGAGAATGATCAAAATGGGCTGCTGTCATCCTGAAGCTCAGCAGGCAGTTGAGCAGCGAAGGAGAGGGGGAGGAGGTGAGAATGAGAATGAGTCAAACGAGAGATGACAGGGAATTTAAATTGAGAGGAGAAGGAGAAGAAGAAGAAGAAGAAGAAGTAGCAAGGAAACTGACGAGAAGGAGAAGAAACAAAGAAAAGCTGACTGCTGGTTAAGATAGCGTGGGGAGAATTTTTTCCAGAGTTTTCAGATGAAGAAAAAGAAGCAGCGAGGACGGAGATGGAAAACCAAAGGAATGTGGAGGGGAAGCAGGGGGAGAGTATGGAACTTTTCAATTACAGCACACGGTGAAAACAAAGACTCATCCAGACTGCAGCCCGGAGGGAACATTATATTTAACCTCATTCTTTTACCCAGTACTTCCTTCATGCAAATTACGACTCGCAGTCCTTCATCTGCCGCTTAGCAAACACGGGCTTCTTATCGCGACAGATGTCCCGAATTCCAGGGGAGAAAGGAAACCTGGCTTCGCTAACGTTGTCGACACCACTGACGCCGACTCCAGCTATTGAGCCTTTGAAGATGTGACCCTGCCATCACTGAACCGGCCATTTATTTGAGCTTATGTGCTCTGGCTATACTGCAGCTAGAGCCAAAAATAGGGAACCCATATGGATCGCCGCGGCGACGACAACAGAAACTCTTAGACCATTTAGACCAGGGGCGTCGAACTCAATTTGCGTCACGGGCCGCGTAATAACTAATTAGACGTCAAGTGGGCCGGACCAGTACAATCATTACCCTAATTAACTAGGTTATGATTGCAAGTATATTAAATATGTATTATTATTTATATTTCATAAATATAACTGTTTCAAACATTTCCGAGCGGGCCGGATTAAACAACCCAGCGGGCCGGGTTTTGGCCCCCATGCCGTATGTTTGACAGCCCTGATTTAGACTTTGAGACGTTTGTCACTCAGATAACATGATAATGTATGACAGGAAATCAGACTCACCCAGGATTTGCAGGTGCTACGGCCCAAACATCAGGCAACAGTTCCCTTGGAATGTTCAACTGTATTTTCCCCCACGGCTCGCATCCTAGAAGTGACAGAAGAGAAGAGTTTAATTAGAGATTTGTTTGCTGCACCTGTCAACCTCTATACACACAGGCTGCAGCCACATCAGCAGGCTGCGGTGACTCATACATGGTATTTGTTGGTAAAAGTGACTCAGGTCTGATTTTTTTTTTTCTTTTTGTCACTCTGGCCATGAAAATTAAAACAATGTTTTTTTTGCAGGGAAGAAAGAGTATTGTTTTATTGCTGGAGTTTATTTGTTCTTGTATAATAAGTTTCAAGAACATTTCAGATGGGAAATTTTGCTGGCCTGTATTTAAACTAAGCAATTTGTAGTTTTTACTTTTTTTTAGAGGATACTTCTTTCTTTCTGGACTTTAAGTCACATCAGAGAAGAAAACATATAAAAGTCACACCAGTGCCCTCTAGCGGCTGTCAGTGTGAAAATAACGAACATGTAAATTTTCAGTGGTACAGGAGTAGCAGATACTGGGATACAAGCCTAGAGTGCCCTCTAGTGGCTGTCAGTGTGAAAATCATAAATATGCGAAATTATATATTTCAATATATAAATCGCATCTGAGTGTAAGTCGCAAACTGGGCCGAAGAATGAAAAAAGTGCGACGTATAGTTTGTTGCATGTGCGACGTATAGTTTGTTGCATGTTTTCTTACTTTACTTAACGTTACGTACAACGAGTACCATTTTTGTCGAGACTCTTTTAACCAACTCTGCGTGTTCATTTGATTGGCTAAAACACGAATAAGGTGCTACACGGTGTTTTTAATTATAACGCACTACTGCTAAGCTCACTAAAGCTCCGCTCACTTTCTGTGCCGTTAAAGCCCAGCAGGTGAAAGGGTTCATGGTTCAGTACTACAGTACTACTAAGATTATTATTAATGTGTACACAAATGAAAAAAAAAACGGTTCGTTTTGTAAAACATAGTCGTGAAACAACTTTTTTTTTTAAGTTGAGCATCCACAAATAAATGAAGCTTATTTAGGCTAACTGGCAGATTTTCTTTGACAACGTTTTTTTTCATTTCAAAAAAAAGAACTGCAGGAGCACAGTACAAGTACACTGAGTGGGGCAGCATTAATTGCCTGCTTATATGTTTCTGACTGGTAAGCAAAACAAAATATATTTTCATTTCTTTCTGTGGAAAGTGTTACGTTACATTACAAACCAAAGAGATTCGTACCGGAGAAGAGGGAAAGGAAGAGAATTTTTTGTTTTCTTCTTAACAGTAAACAAGTACTACTCTATCCTCTCCCCTCAAGTCAGATACTGCCTCCTCTGCAATTTTCTCCCTGGAGCTGCGATCGAAGAGTCTTTATGAATGTTAATCAAACGCATCTGTATTGAATCACACAATGAACGCCGTTCTACAAACACATGTCACACGTGGACAGATCTACATCTCTGGAGTCGGCATCAAGAGGTTTTAATCGAGAGGATGGACTCCACACCTGCTCTCCCATCACTGACAAAGCGGCTCCTAAATACTTGAGTGCGGGTCAATCTCCCATTAGAGGTGACACGGCAGGTACAGTCAAACCGTAGGGAGGTGGAGGGGTACGTTAGTGAACTTTAATTCCATCAGCCAAGAAACCTTGTTCTGGGATAATGGCCCGTGATTTGTGCACACAGGAAAATGCTAGCAGAAAACATTATGGAAATACACTGGCTGGATAATCAGCCTATTACCAAACTCTGCCTTTAACACCTTAAATGTGCTTTTTTTTTTTTTTTTCCTGGGGAGAGTGGGTGATAATGAGGATGAATTATTTGGAGGTAATGGTTAATGATCAACAGTGGAAAGCCCCCCTCCCCCCTCCCCATCCTCACCAGGAGGCACTCGCTCGACCTCGGCTTTCTCACTTGGAGAGAAAAGAAGTGTGTGTGTTGCAGCAGGCGCTCATTCACCCAGCTGCTCACTCACTCAGCACACAGACAGACAGACAGAGAGGAGGTGGCGTTCGGACGGTCACCGCGTACGCCAATTCATGGGAAGTACGGAGGAATGACACGGGCGATGAAGGAGTCTACATGTTTGCATCCAAAGGGTACGGGATTATTCTGAGGGTTTGCGGGCAGCTTCGTCAGAGTAAAGTCAACTCATCTGTCGTTCGTCGTTGTTGCTGCCGCCGCTGCTGCTGCTGCTGCTGCTGCAACTTCTCACTGCGTGCAGAGCTTTCGGATGCTGCCGGATGGGTGATGCCTGAGCACTGATCCAAAAACAAAGTTAACGAGTGCGCATAAGAAATGGCGTCCATTTGGAGTGAGGTGGTTTGATCGTATCACGTGAAGAGACTGATTCGTCTTAAGAGCGCGCCTCTGGTATGGTCAAGTGTGTTCCCTTTGCGCACTTTTTACGCATTGCACTGGCGACAATTGCGCATTCTTAAGTCGCTTACGCTATTTCAGCGTCCCAAGTCGGTGCGCCACGCTACTTTGACAGCCAAAATATCTATTCAGCATGTAAGTGCCCTCCTCCTCCTCTTCCTCTTCATCCTCATCCTCATCCTCCTTCTCGTGCCAGTTGGGGGAGAATGTGGAGTCTCTGGATGCAGCATGAGCTGTCAGAGGATCCGTCATAAGCGGCTGTCTCTGCTATGGGAGGGGGTAGCATTCACCCTCTGGCTGTGCTGCTGCTGCCGGACCTCCGGGGTCGAAGCTGCCGCCGCCCCTGGAGCCGCAGCCACAGCTTCCTCCACCACCAGCGCCGGACAAAGCGACGACGTTGCGGGGACCCTGAGCTGGCTCCTGTCGGACAAAGGGCCCTTCCATCAGTCATTTGAGTTCACGGAGGCGTCAGAGAGATACCAGCAGGGTTACACCACCAGATACAAGATCTACAGGTGAGACGCACGCCACTCTGTTCACCTGAGACCCCCCCCCCCCCCGGTGGTCACTTTGGTGGGTTACACCTATCCCACTAAGGCAAACTTCATGGGTGTAAACTTGAGACAAATTGCTGGAAATAATTCGATTAAAGATGGTAGGGGTGCTGATCTTTTGGAATCTTCCTCTGTAGAAAACCTTGTCTGGGGTTTACAGTTCCCGTGGAAACTCCAAGCTAGGGAAAAGATTGAGAAAATGTTGTGTGACGTAATGGGTTTAAAGTTGTCGTAAGAGCAAAAATGCGAAACATCTGAACTGGAAATGGCGTTGGCATTTTCTAGACCGAGTTCCCAACTACCGGTCCAGGGACTGGGGGCGGTCCGTAGGTCCTCAGGTACCGGGCCGCAGTGGGACAGTGAAGTCTAAAAAAAATGGTTTTAAGAAAATTTAATGATCCTTCAACGATGGCATGGTATGACCGGCCGACCTGGTACAAAAAAGGTTAGGGACCGCTGCGATGGAATACCTTTTAAGATGGAGTTGAAATGGAGATTTATGTTCAGTTGTGATGCTTTTTTTTTCAAAATCAAATATATATATAAGTGTATATAAGAAATCAAATTAAAAAATATACATTTTTCGAAAGGATGGGCGGTACTATGAGAGAGGGAGGAGAGAGAAGGAGAGAGGATGCCTTCCAACCACAGGTTGCCTTCCAACAGTATAAATAATAATGATTGTAGTAATAACAACACACTCTCACCGTCCACCTCTTCGGGTTGTTTGGTGTCAGTAATAAAGTGGCCACATGACCTGCTGCCGCTGCGGGGCTTGACACGGTGTGCACTCAGGGATGGATTCCCGCAGACCTTGGTTGTCAAGAACGATGATTAGAGCGGCTGTTGCCTCTCCATCATCCGCAAACACGCGTATCATCATTCTCCTCTGACCTCTGCCATCAATGTTGTATTTTTTTGTCCCCACCTACTGTTCACTGAATATTACATTCTTCAAATAGTGTTTGTTTTTTAAAAAAATAAACTCAGGAACACCAACAGCAACACAACATCATCATCCTGGTCTAAGTTTTACTGGTAGAGACTTATATTAGCGTTTGGATCGACGGCCCAGTCCTCGCCCCCGGGGGGGGGGGGTTTGCAGGTGTATCGTTTAATCCAAATATACCACTGAATAATTTCACTGATGAGCACTCAAAGCTCAGGAACTAATCAGAAAAAGCAGATGCCGGGGAGTAAGGAATGAAAACCTCAGGATTGGCCTCACAGGTATCACACCTGCACCACATTAGTCACAAGCTGTTGAGCAAATCTGAAATAACCACTGCAGCGAAGCCGAACTCACTCGCAGTGTGTACTATGTTTGAACGCTGACGTGTCATCTGAGCAGTCCTGAGACATTACTCAGTGATTTAACAGGCAAGGAGTGGCACGTAAAAAAAAAAATAAAAAATTCCGTCTTTTTAACATGGCGCCCGAGAGGACGGCGAAGAAAAAATGGATAAAATTACATAAATGCAAAAACAAAAAAAAAAATGTTTGGATTTGCTGAAGGGCTTATTAAAATAAATGAGCGGCTAAGTCATTCATGCACATTAAAGGAGCAATAATAATGACAACAAAAAAAAAGAAGAAGCAATAATCATGACTCTTGTTTGCTAACAGCAAAACAAAACTCTAACTGGCAGCGCTGTTTAATTTCGCTGAGTGCAAACGGGGTAATTGAGGGTTCATTTGGTTCCAAGAGCGCTCCCTGGTGGAGCATTTGGGTACCCAATTAAGACAATTGGTTTCAATCTGGGCTTGACGGACGAGAACCTAAGGTACACAGACATCATTTCAAAGTCAGTTAAAAAAAACACAAAATCATTTGTCTCCCATTTTCTACCTTTTTCTACCAACAGCTTCTGTAGCAACCAGCGCTGCCCTCCTTCAAAAAAAAGCATTTGATTGGAGCCGGCCTGTACAGCCCATCTATGTGACTTTCTGATCTATAATTTTGTAACACATAATACATTTGCTGTGGAGTGAACGACTAAATCCACCGAATCGCGCTTCAATTACTCTTAGAGAAAGAAACATTTACTGTGTGTTTTAGGGACAAAGGTTTTTAATGGATGTCCCTGAAAGCCAGGGTTTTCAGAGCCAGACCCTGCTGTCCAGCTGGAGCCAAACCTGGAGCCAAAACTGCATTTCTGGATGGTTTTAAAAATAAGACGTGTACAGAGAGACCCATCTTTTATAGTTATTACACAGTCTGTAGGTCAAATATTTAGATAGGGGCCTTATTACCACCAAAATGTCCCCAAAACTAGAGCAGTGGTTTTCAAAGTGAGGGTCACAGCCCACCGGGGGTCACCAGAGGGGGGGAAAATTGCAGGGATGACAAGAAGAAAAAAAAAAATTATATATTTTTTAATCGAACCGAACAACGCGTAAACCGCCCTAATTGTTGGATTTCCGATGGCACGTGAACACGCTCCTCAAGCTATCGTGTAGCTAGCTAACGAGCGCAAAATGGACAGGTTCGTGGGGTTAATAATTTTCGAATGCTAAACAACTGTTCAATCATGATCAAAAGAGTGAATAAAAGTAAGTAATATTTTGTTGCGTTGTCCGTGGGTTGGCCCGAGGTAGTCGCTAGCCTGAAGCTAATTCTGTTTGGGATTTCCTGGACTAGCATACATCCATGTGGTTTTCCACGCTCACGTATCAGTTCCCACACTCCGTAGCTCTACTTAACCGCTGTCGTATCAGTCAGAAATAATCCTCATAAGGCTCTTTATTTTCACGCAGCGTTTCATCACTGAAGTGACAGCCCGCAGTTTTTCACTCAAACAAACAGGTCTCAGTTCAGATATAGCTGGAGATACACTGCACCGTCTGAGACGTCTGTGCCGTCCCTGCAGTCGTCTGTGGTTTATCGATGCCACCGGCCTGTAGCATTACGTTTCTGTCTGTGTTGGGTCTTGCCGAGGATAAACAATCTGTTGTTTGGTGCCAAAGATCTTTTTAGAGGGCGGTGTTTATCTCCTGAGTGACTCCTCCATTACTCCGGTAGCTTCTGTCAGTGTCCATATAGTGACCCTCCTCCCGATCTGGCATTTTGTGTATCGCTTTGAAATGATAATGAACTTCTTTCGTAACTCTCCGTCTTGTCGTAACTGACAGCTGAGACTCGGCTATACAGCTGGGTGTCCGTAGGCGGGGTTGGCCACGTTCCGATTCGAAACTTTGCTAGTTTCACTGCCAGTGTGTTCCTGGGCAGGAGCATTTTTGGCAAGTTGCTTCCTGGCAGCCGGTGGAAAGATATAAAGGATATATGATAGAGAAGTGCTCAAATAGATGCACTTTAAGAGCGTGATTGAGTGGCTGTGGGGAAATAAGTGAAATGTTTTAAGTAATTAGCAAAACTAGCTTGATGATATACAATTGGTATATACCGTAGGTACGCACCATAGTCATTTTTCTTCCATCCAAGTACTGTAGCTTTAACCATATATGCATTTAATTTGCAACGTCAATAATAATATGTGTAGTAAAGTTTGGCTGATTTTAAGACGCTAAATTTCACAATTTGTCTGGCTACACGTAGGTTTAAGAGGTCTATTGTTTTCACGGAGCTGTTAAACAGCCTGCAGTCTCAAATTGCCGTTCTGCCCTTTTGACCTCTATAATCGCTGTACTACCGCCATGAACTTCACGCGGCTATAACTCATTCAGCGCGCGCGCGCCTGTGTGTGCGAGCCGTCTGTTCGTCTTTAACAGCCGTTCAGGTTTCCTTCTCACCAACCGTATGCTGTTGCTTTTACACTACCAGTGTAAACCTGCGCGTGCGACCGCTCTATCAAAAGACCGGAGTGAACGTCTGGCAGAATTCTGATAACATAGCTGTGAGCCAAGCCCCGGGGCTGTATTCCTAGTGCCATCAGTCCACCGGGGAAGGACACAGAGGCTGTCCCCTAGTTACAATGATTGGCTGTAATGACACACTCTTCACCGGGTTCCGTTCCCCAATTATTTCCTTGTCGATCGTTTCTCTCCTGGCAGTTATTTGATTGCCTCCCAGAAGTCGAGTTATGCACACAGAGGGCAGCAGGCGGTACTGTAGGAGAAGTACATATCAGCTGATATATGGAACAATGAAAACGGAGAGAGAGAGAGGGAGGCTTTCAACTCGGAACAACGGGTGAGAGTGCTGTCTGAAGGGCACACGCACAAAAGAGATTTGGTCTGAGGATGTGGAATTTTATTTGCGCTTTGTGCTTTTGTACTGCAATATGTTCTCTTCGTCTCACTTAATAGGTCTTAAAAGTTGACAAAATCAGTCGAATATAAATATGAACCTCGCCTATATGTACATATATACACATATATGCAGTGGACCCCCGAGATACGGGTTCTACAACAGCGATCGTGTCTCGATTCACTCGTATCTAGATCGACATTTATCCCCATTAAAAATAACTTAAAAAGAGAGAGAATTTCCGAGTTAAATCATCTTTTAAAACTCACCCAATTATAAATCACAGTGATTGTCAACTGGCAAAAAAAGTTGTGGGCCTAATCCCACCCCCCGGGATCGTCCAATCGAACGAAACGAAGAGCTTTTCCACTGTACATGGCTACAGGTGTGGCCCGAGGCTAGTCCATATTCCTTTGAATGTGATCTCTGTAACACCATGTCGTAATACCGTCAGAACCAGCATCGTACAAAAGACTCAAAAATGATATAAACAGTGATTGGTGCTAGTGCTAGCACTATACCTGTATATTGCTTAGCATTTTATATAAAGACGTGTATGATTAGTCGTAGATTTAAAAGAAAAAGGACGGCTTGGTTATGAATGGTACATTCAAATCTAAAAAGCTGAAATAACTAGGTTTAATAGACAAATCAATATTACACAGTAGCCTTGGCCTTGTCTCCAGCGTATGCACAGTTTAACTGCAGTATAAAGATGTTTATCCCCTTTGAGTACACACATATATATATATATATTTATATATATATTTATATATAAAAACCCTGCCTCAAACAAAACTGAAGTAGAGATATGAAAAGATTTGAAAGAAAAGATAATCTCACCGAAAAAGTCAATAATAATAAAAATAAATAATAACCAAAGATGTTTCTATTTATGGATGAAAACACTGACTGATAGAATTCAATAAAATTGCACCGAGTCCGAGACCTAATTCTCGAGGGGTAGCGCAGCAACTTCAGCTGAGTAAGAAAAACAGCGCCTCTTCTTCCATGAAGTGTTTTTTTTTTTGATATGCAAAAAACCATACAGTCCAAACTGCACTCACTGGAAAAAAAAAAGTTTTTCAAAAGATATGACCTTCAAAAATATCTAGAGACTGGCTGGAAGGCTGTCATTAAAGTATGAAGGAGCAAACAAAGAGAAGTGAATTCCACCCAGGTGCTAGAATTCATTTTTATAAATAACATTAGAGCCATCGTAGGTGGAACATTATGACTGATGTCATTAATTTGACATTGTGCCAAAGGGACTCGATCCATTACTGGACGCTGCCTTGATTACAGTAAGAGTCAGCACCGGGGTTGCGGTTTTGGAAAATTATTGATAATTGAAAGTAAAAGACTGATTGTCGCCGAGCAACAGCCATTTTGTCGTATATAGCATAACGCAAAGAGCTAGCAAAGAGCAGAGAGTCCCGGATTCGATTCCCAGAAAAACTACTTGGCCTTGATAACGCCTCCCGTGGCAGCCGTTAGCCTGTGAGTCGCAACCGGGTACTAAATGGCGCCCTCCTGTGGCAGCCTGTGTCAATTACAACAAAAAAGACAAAAAATGTTCCCATTGTGGAACAAATATGGGATTATTAATATTATTAGTAGTAATATTTAGATGTTCCCATTATGGAACGAATATGGGATTATTAATATTATTTGTAGTAATATTTACTATGCTACTTGCAATCTCTGACTGTTGAAAATATTACTATTCTACTCTACAATATCTGACTGTTGAAAAGGTTAACATTTAAAAAAGCTAATATCTATAAAAGTAGAATTGTGAGTGTGTGTGTGAATGTGGATTTTTTTTCTAGTGCATTAACACAAAGAGGCGAAGGTCAGGCTAATTAAGGAGATAGTTCAGTTAATGAAAGGGGGAGTAGCAGCCTCCAATGTTTTGATACGGTGAATTTTCATTCGTTCTTGAATCCGTTTTCAAAATCTCACATCTCGCACAACCTCATCGATCTGAAACCCACACTCATCTTGTACCGCCTTGGTAGTTATAACTGCAAAATATTCATCAGAACACGTTATGTCAACGTCTGTGTGTGCGCGCGCGATCGGTAACAAAACGTTGTGTGTTTGTGTCCAACGCCAGGGAGTTTGGTCGATGGAAGGTCAACAGCCTGGCACTGGAGAAGGCGGACAGCTTCGGTGGCAGCGGCGTTCTGGCTCCACCCCTCGACCCTGACTTTGTTCACACCATCCGCCAGCTGGGGAGGCGTCCAGCTCTCCAGGCCATTACGGAGAATCTCATCAAGAAATACGGCACACACCTCCTCCTATCTGCCACTCTGGGAGGTACAGCAAATATTTCGTTAACCTAAAATATGGTTTCGATTTGCAAAGAATCAGCTGTACATGTATTTTAATATGTATATATTTTGGAACAAAAAGCAGCTAAGAACTGAAAAAAAAACAGCTTGTACCAGTTGTTGCAAGTTTGGAATTGATGCTGTTATTTCCTTTGACAGACGCAACCAACACGCAACATAGACACATGTAATTATGATGCAACATCTCTCTCTCTCTCAGTTCTCCTGCTCTGCCTCTTAGACTTTCAGATTATGGGTGACAAAACAAAAGGGAAGCTGGTTAAACTTTCCGAATCCACTGGTTTCTCCTGTTTCCAGCACTTATCAGTAACATCTTCGGCTGCGTCTCAATCCGACTGCGGCTATATTTGAAGACAATTGCATCACGTTGCTATAATAATTCTGTCCCATTTCAAAGGCTCCCCTTGAAAAAAGCTTCTTTTTTTTCCCCCTTTCCCCCGGCAACAGTGGCAATCGTGGGGCAATCTGGTGAAATGACAGAGCAACCTTCTGCACAATGCATTTAGTTCCTGTAGTTGAAAAACCATGTCCATAAATATGGCTTTTGTCAAATTCAATGTGTAATAAAAACAAGATAGATGCTCAAAATGATGCTCTAACTTTCATGGAAGAATATAGAATAAAGAATATATCCTTTGGAGCCCTCACTGGGCAAAAAAGGTACTGCAGCCATCCTCAAAATACAGTTGGATTAAAATGGGAAAAGTCAATATCAAATGTCAACTCTAACAGCCCGTCCGTCGCATTATCTTGGTGTTTTAAGACTATGTGTTATCTAACTATATTACGATAAATATTACGATAAATATTACGATAAAAAAAAATTCAGTTTGTGCTTACAAAAATTTATTTTGAATTTTTTAAGAATTAATAATGAAAAAAATTTAGTTTGTACTTAAAAAAATGTATTTTGAATTTTTTAAGAATTAATAATTGGCCCAAAATGTGGACACATTTTTTTATGTAATAAAAAACTTCTCAGATTTAACATGAGAGATTTTCAAGTGTATGAAGGTTTTCTTTTTTGGCAAAAGTAATTAAATAGATGGAAAAAGTATTATTAACCACTGTTTGAACATATATCTGCGGGGAGTCTCAACAGACGGAAACCCAATTGGTTCATTTCTTTCATCCAATCAGCCAAACACGGAGTTGCTCCTAATTGCCATTAACACTTCTGTGATTTCATATCAGATCTGCAATCACACTAATAACACTGCTGCTGCGTCTCCGTCTAACAACGCTCCCCTTTTCCCCGTGCCTTATCACCAGGGGAGGAGTCTCTGACCATATTCGTAGACAAAAGAAGACTCAGCCAGGAGTCTTCGACGCTCTCCGGAGCTGAGGGCAGTCAAGGCAGTGACAGGAGTTCCAACAATACAGGAGCAGCCACTCTGGAAGCCCTTCACCAACTGGCCGCCTCCTACTTCACAGACAGAGAAAGCACACTACGCCGGCTGCACCACCTGCAGATCGCGTCCACCGCCATACGGGTACGTGGTCATCAAAGGGTTGTAAACCTTTGAAAGATTAATAACCTCCAGCAGCTAAACAGGGGGATGGATGGATGAAGAAAAAATTAGCGTTTTAAATTTAAACATATGAGGTAAAATTTTCCAGCATGGAATATAAATTTGAATCAGGGGGTTCCACTCCATTCCAAATTTGCGTTTGAACTCATACGTACTGTACCCATGAAAACATCAGAAGTCTGACTTACCTGTGCGAAATAATTCCATTTTTTACAATCAGTTTGAACTCATACGTACTGTACAGGAGTAGCTATGTAGCTTTCATAACCATGAAAACATCAGAAGTCTGACTTACGCCTGGGAGCCACAGTGAAGGGCATAAAGTTCTCAAAAAAAAAAAAACAACACAACAAAAAGTAAGCAAATGCAGCACAAATACAACGTATGGCGTACAATCGCGAATGTAAACAAAGACGTCTTCCAGATTCCAGATTTTCTTTTTCTACTTCCTAAATCATACACACTACAAATGGTCATTGGTCCTCAGAAAGTGTTGAGCCGCGGCCCAATCTGGCTTTTAGAGGCAGAGCCAATGATGGAGGCTTTATTTGAAAATATTTTCCTTTTTCAGTAAATGTGTAAATATTGAAATAACGCAACCGTTAACCGCGGTAAACCTTTATCGATAACGCTCCGCTTGAAAGCTAAATTTGATCGTAACTTGCACGATCCGACACATTAAGGCCTCGTGAAGGAATCTCACTGAGACAGATTGCATTAGGAGTAAACGCTAATTCCAGGGGAAACGCGAACGATACACGCGTGTTTCATGCGCGGTCTGAAACGGAGAATACGTGGATCCATCTGTTTCTCTTTTCTTCTAATTTTTACAAGACAGGAAATTATCACAGGATACCATTTGCAGGAGGCAACAAAAACAAACAGTCATTTGATTTGTCAGAAATGTCTCTCCTAAAAGCCCATTAATGGATAACTAGGAAATTTCAGAGCAGAAAAAAAAAACCATCCCAGCCTTTATCTCCCCTGGCTTTAAGGGAAAGAAGAATGAAGAAGAAGAAGAGCGCCGCAGCAGTCGAGCGTTCTGTTGCACAACTCACAAATCATCCATTTTACCACCTGAAGTGCCTATTAGAGTGTGTGCATTCATCAGCCAAAGGGGCCAATTGTGGATTGTAGATTTTGGACTCAGTTATGAAGACAAGTCAACTACTACCTTATCCCCACTCTGAAAACGTGCTTCTACGTCCATACATCATATCGATCGATGGGTGATATTATTCCACTCATTTGCAGGGAGACTTGCTTTTATTCATATGTCACTTTACAGCGGACATTTTGTGTGGGATGTGAAGTAGCACACTGTGCCACAGTTGTTCACTAACACCACACATTATGTTGGGTTTTACTTAGAAAGCCATAGACTCTGAACGTATTTTATGCAAATGTCCTGTGATAAGTGATTATTTCCTGTCTTGACATCGAGATTGATTCGTTTTAAGAATTGAAAGCTGATGTGTGGGGTTTTTTTTATTCACGATTGACATGGAACTTTTCATTTTTATAAAAACTCAACAGGGAATTAGCTAAGTTGAGTCATTTCTTATAGTTGAGCCTCTATTGAAAATCATTCACAGTGGGAAATGTCTTTGGCACACATCAAGCAGAGCTGCAGTACATCACCACTTATGTGTGTCTGACAAATGGTGAACAATAGTCAGATAAGAGACTGCTTTGTTCCATTTTTTTTTCCACACGTGCAGGTGTCAGAACCAGAACTGGACCACTAGGATGCAGTAACTATGACAATCTGGACACGGTCAGCTCCGTACTGGTGCACAGTCCAGAAAACAAAGTTCAACTACAAGGTAAATTACCTCCATAATCTACATTTGTCCTTATCACCTCTTCTTGTGTATAGAACACTGCTGTTACTGTAAAGACCCAGTGAAAAAACAACATGTTTTGGTTGACATAATATACATACATTTGTCCAAAGTAGCGGACAACAGTACAACATTGTTTTCCAGTGTGAAATATTAAGCAAAAAAGCATGTACGAGAGTAATTTGGTAAAATATAATAACATATAAATAAATATCACATGTAGGTTTTCCATTGTTTTTGCATTAACTTTAGCTTTTCCTCTGAACCTTTTGGGATTCTTTCCATTTTGATTCTTTAGAGCATATGTGTCAAACTCAAGACTGGTATTCTTTTTTGGACCACATGGTTTTAATTCCATAGATAATTTTTTTTTTTGCCTTTTTACCCTCCTCGACAAGAACAGATTAATTTGTGATTTACCTTGAGCTAACCGTATACAGTGTGTGTGTTAATCAAAGTAAAAGTCCAAGACTCCAAGCTTATTTAGTCAATAAAGAAAATAAACTTCCCTCCAAAAGCAACAGGTGAACAGTGGTAGAGTTGACAAGAATTTACTGGGGACTGACCTGATCTTGTTTTTCATGGTGCACAGGGCTGCAGGTCATCCTGCCCAGATATTTACAAAGCCGCTTCATTCAGGCAGCTCTGGGCTACATCGGCTGCAAATCCGAGGGCCGGTTTGTTTGCCAGAACGGCGACTGCTGGTGTAAGTGCAGCACATCCTTTCCTCAGTGCAACTGTCCTCACTTTGATCTGGACACTCTGCAGAACAACCTCCTGCGCATCAGAGACTCCTGGAGGCTGAGCAACCAAGAGTTTGAAGAATCTGGTGAGTGAGACGGGTCACAATTCACAACGACACTTAAAAATGCCACATGTCAACTTGTATTTGATTTCATTTTTTTTTTTAAATATGGAACGTGACATTATATCCAAGACAACTGAACACAAAAACCCTGCTTGTCAATGGTGATTTTTCCAAGCCAAACACCGACAGCTGCTCGCGAGTAAATCACGAGTGCTGTCAGTCATTCTGTCACTTCAAATGATGTTTCTGACTGCACCTAGATGGTCAGGGTCACGGTGGACGGGAACATGAACATCAGACATTTTAATAACATCAATTTGTATGTGCCACAATAAACCGAAGGACCTCAAGGGGAATCAAAAGCAGGGTGAAAGGCCTTAGGTTTTAACACCCATCACTTGGAGTCAGCAGGAGAGACTGACACCACTCATGTTCCTATCTGCAAATGTCAAACGCACTTTGTTACTGTGCAGAGAGCAAAAATAAAATAAAAAATAGGGATAATATTTGTGGCGCTTTGGCCCAGAGGCAATGTCTCTGTCATTGGTGTGGAACTCCAGGGTTCACCTCCTGGGCAAGTTCGAATCCCGGTTAGGGCGGTTGGTACCTTCCAGTGGACTCACCACCCGCAGGAAGGTTTGGTACGGTGCAATGTGATTTGGGTGGCGACTGCCGCCCCCGCAACCCGGTAACGGATAAGCGGATGAAAATGGATGGATGGATGGGATAATATTTATGAGGTAGACACATGTGACAGGCGTCAAATGTCTGGAATTTACATTATTTATTATTATTAATTTTTAATAGAATAACAAGCTTAATTTAGTGTTAATTTAACTATAGGGGGTTTACATAACGTACAGAGCTTCAATTAAAAAGTCATTTTTAAAAGCGTTATTTAAAAGTTGTTGTGTTTTTGTTTTTTAGTTGTTGTTTTTTTTTTTGCATTATCTAACAATTTAATTTACCCCAACAGGTGTAAAAACTATTGTCAGTTTAGTAAATAATAAAAGCAATAAAAGTCAATAAAAGCAATACAATTCTCTACGTACAGCACGTCGGAATTCTGTTACTTCAGCGCTACGAAACATTACCAACGTCACTCACCTACGCTAAAATATAACGTAACGACATAATGTACGAGTTAAAAACATCTCACTTACGCTAGGGAGTCATAACGAAGGGCGAATAGGACAGTCCAACGTATGGTAAATAACTAGAATGTAAATAAAGCCGTTTCCGGTCAGTCTGTCGTTGTCTTTGCTCGTCGTGCGTCTCGTATTGCGCAGCAATTACGCAATTTGCGCACGTCACTCAGAAGGGACCACCTGCGCAATCGTGGTAATTATTAGTTGACACCTAAAGCTCTGGTACGTTAAAATACTTTCTGTTTTTAGTAGTGCATACTCTATTTACCTCTGTCCTTTGAAGCAATATATATATTTATGCATAAGTGCACATTTTAAGAGCTTGAAATGGTAACACGCTGTAGTTTTCGGTTTTAAAGATGGGCTATAACGACCGTGAATGCACTCTTAAAGAGTTTACTTGTCTTTATTGCCAATTATGCAACATTCCGAGCAAACATTTGCATTTAATCTCTAAAAGTGCGCCGGGAGAAGCAGAGAGAATACTGCTGTTTTGTCGGAAAGACAGGAAGTGGTTTTGTCACAGGCTAATGCAGAGTTTAATAAAAATTGCTGTTTTTTTTTTGTTTGTTTGTTTTTTTTTTCTGGCTTGTATTCATGACAATATTCAGTATAATTGCGAGCCTACTGTTTATTGTCAATATAGTGAATTCTTCAGAGTTTTTGTGTGTGTATTTTTGGGTAACTTTTAGGTTAATTGGTCGAAAGACAGTCATTTGAACACCCTTTAGTTACTGTAACAATATTGATGGTGTTTTTAATTAATTTTGTATTTTAAACTGTTCCAGGCTAATGCAGAGTTTAATATTTTAGGTTAATTGGTCGAAAGACAGTCATTTGAACATCCTTTAGTTACTGTAACAATATTGATGGTGTTTTTAATTAATTTTGTATTTTAAACTGTTCCATAATTTTAAGTGAATTTTAAGTAATTTTAAGTAAATTTAAAGTTTGGACACAGCCCTGCTATTGTCTGACTGTTTTTTTAATAATAATAATTTCATAACTATGTGGTTTTCTTCCACCAGAGGAGTACTGTTTTTTTGTTTGTTTTTTTCTGGTTTGTATTCATGGCAATATTCAGTATAATTGCGAGCCTACTGTTTATTGTCAATATAGTGAATTCTTCAGAGTTTTTTTGCGTGTATTTTTGGGTAACTTTTAGGTTAATTGGTTGAAAGACAGTCATTTGAACATCCTTTAGTTACTGTAACAATATTGATGGTGTTTTTAATTAATTTTGTATTTTAAACTGTTCCATAATTTTAAGTGAATTTTAAGTAATTTTAAGTAAATTTAAAGTTTGGACACAGCCCTGCTATTGTCTGACTGTTTTTTTAATAATAATAATTTCATAACTATGTGGTTTTCTTCCACCAGAGGAGTTCCAAAACTTTATCGAGAAACTGCCACGCCATTACGCCGTCAACACATCTGCCGTCGAACAGTTGTGGAGGACAGATGCCAGGCTGCTCCACCGCTACAAGCAATTGGTGTCCAGGAGCGGCCAGCTTTTCACCAAGGCTCGTCGTACCGCTAACAAGCTCTTCAGCCTCAGCAAGAGGTGCAGAAAACAGCCCGAAATAGTCCTGCAAAGGCCAAGGTATCATCGAAAAACAAGAACAAAACGGAGGAGTATTTATACTTCAGCCCGTTAACCCAAGGTGCTCCCAAAAACTTATAATTATGAGAATGATTTATGCGGCAGTCAGTGGGGGAAAAAGGCAGCGAAGTATGACGGTGTTATTAGAAGGCACTTGAGAGCAGAGAGAGATTTGGGGGGAGGTGAAAAGTGCTGACAGGAGGGAATATTCCTCCTCCAAAAGACAAACCAGATCATGTTTGGCCAAACAGACACATCTCACCACGTCTGCAGGTTTAGAATGAATCACGATCGATCCCGAGTTTTCAAGTTCACATCCAGGAATGAAAGCAGCCCCGGACATGACAGTAATACACTTCCCTCAGCTCATATCTATTCCAGTATTTCTTTTTACTGTTATTGCGGGCCGTATCGGCGTAGCAGCTTCCACCTGCCCGCTTTATTTCTGCAGCCTATCAGAGTCCAATGTGGTCATAAGTTGTCTCAGATTTATGCCCCTCTTATGAACACTCCATGTTGATAGCTATTTCTGGCAGGGAAATTAACTAAATGACACAATCCATCAGTGTGCTAGTCAGATGCTAGGCTTTGCCTCCTCAGTCTACAAAGCAATTACATTTCTTTATCGCCCCCTTCCCTCTTGTAAAAAAAATAAATCCAGTAATGGTTTACACTGGCCGGGCTTGCTTTATTCATTTTCCCTTTGCGTGTTTTTTTTTTTATTAGATTTACTTTTCAATTCATATCCTGTATTCCCTGCTTGATAGAAAACAATGAATTCATTTGTTCAAAAAAGAAAAAAAAGAAAAGAAAGAAAGTGTCATTTGTATTGAACATTGAAAGGATAAAGAAGAAAAGGAACATAAGAACAGTCAAAATGTTACTCTTAACTGCAGGGAGGACACGGCAGGGAGTGAGTGGGAGGGCGGAGGGGCATGCGGGGGAGCAAGATGCCTGAGATTCATTTGTAAATTTTGAAAGCTCAAATCATCTGCTAACATCTTTTGGACTGGTCGTCTGGTATCAGCCGTTACTGCGGATCGGTAAATCATTTACCATCATTAAATTTTCAAAATAACTTTATTAACTAAACTTTATTCTGACTCCCACATCATTAAATTTTTCAACATAACTTTATTAACTAAACTTTATTCTGTTCGTATCAGAGTCTTTAAATGAAAAAGTAAAGGGATATGACTGGATTCTTTTTAAATAAAGTAAATTAGTAACTGCGGCCCGGTACCAAATTACCTACGGACCGCCACCGGTCCCCGAACCAGGGGTTGGGTACCCGTCCTAAATAATAAAATCATAATTTACAATCAAAGTATACCATTAGGATTGAGCATTAAAATAGAAGCCTAATTTTGACGGTTTACTGTTAAATTGAAAATTTTTGTTGAAAAAATTCTTATAAAAAATTAAGTTAGTTTTGCTGTTGGCAAGCAACTGAACAAATGTATTTATACACTGCTTTGGCCGACACCAAACTAACCTACAAAATAACAAGAATCAATCTTAAGGAAGTCGTGTGTGTGTGTGTGTTTCTAGCATACCACACAACAGTTGTCAACAGCTGTCCAAAATGTTTTTAAATGTGGAAAAAGCAATAGTCATACCTACCAGTCTGGCACCACGGGCACTTCCTGTTCCTGTAGGTAATGGTCGGGCATGAGCCACTAAAAAGAGTAAGGAAAGCAAACTTTGGAGAAGAATAATGTGAAAATGTGCCAGAGGAGGTATGAAGTATAGGATTTTACCCTCTGCAACTTTTCTCATAACTCATGTATCGGGCATTGATTTAGCTCTGCGCCGTACTGTACCCAGGCAACTGCAAAAGAGAGCGAGAATTCCAGGAGAAAATTAGGGAGGTTGTCTGTATCAGATGTTAAATCTACCATTTCTTGTCGGGCTTTATTGTATTTTTTTCCCCCCACTTTAATGAATCACAATTTACAAAAATTGATCTCAGGTTCTATGAGAGAGGCCATAATCTCCTCAGGATAGTGTTACCCAGCATTACAAATTGAGTTAAAAGATGATTTTTTTTCTTTTCAGCACTCAAGGTCTTTGACTGATGTCTAGTGAAGCTCCCTCTATTGCTATACACATTCGGTGGTTGGTCCAGATTCATCGAGTTTAGGAGTCATTTGAAAGGCGGTCGCAGATGCTAATGAAGCAGAATGTGAATACTGTTCTCACTTCTGTCTCTTTGAATAATCACATTTAATAATAATTATTAAATGTCACATTGTAAACTGGACTAGCTTCCCAGCTTCGCCAATCCTGCCTTACAGAGTGCAGTTTAATACACGAGAGTCAAAGTAAGATCCCCATCGCAGATGGAGGATTAAGCTATTTCAAATACTCATTCGGATCTGACCGTGCTTCTGTAACTGGGTTTGATGCTGGATCAAAAGAATTAAGGCTGAAAAGGAAATCATCTTAGATGAAAACATTCGTTTAATTGGACGGTCACACACTCATGAAAGGAGCCTAAAAATGACAGCCAGGACACAGTGTAGCAATTATAATTACCACATTTTTTCACCACTTGTTCTTTTTTCTTTCTTCTTTTTTTCTTCCATTAGGTCTCTGCACTTCTGGTTGAACTACGCCCTCTCCATTCTATACTGCAGCGAAAACAACCAGGTCGGTGTTTACAGTGAGGTGAGCCGCAGCTGTTTCTGTCCCTTCACTTACCCTTCCTGTCAAGGCGTCATTCCCTGCTCTCTGGGCGACGGCGTTCTCTGTGCCTCCTGCTCCGCCGACAACCGTACGCGCTGCGCCGCCTGTAACCCCGGTTTCGCCCTCACCCAGGGCATCTGCAGGCCTGCGGTTCCTGACCCGACTGACCCCTATCTGGGCATAGAGAGCGACCGAGACCTGCAGGATCTGGAGCTGCGCTACCTCCTCCAACGGTGCGACCCGCGCATCTATCTGCACGCGGTATTCGTGAGCAACGACGTACGCATAAACGCGTGGTTCGACCCGTCCTGGAGGAAAAGGATGTTGCTCACGTTGAAGAGCAATCGGTCGAAGTCCAACCGCGTTCACATTCTTCTCGGACTCTCGCTACAGTTTTGCCTCACGAGGAACAGCACCGTGGAGCCGGCGCTGTCCCTCTTTGTTAATCCCTTCGGAGGCAGCCATTCAGAAAGCTGGACCATGCCTATTGGCCAGCATGGATATCCCGACTGGGAGCGGACCAAGCTGGATGTCCCCATGGACTGCTACAACTGGACACTGACTCTCGGAAACAGATGGAAGAGCTTTTTCGAGACGGTCCACTTTTACCTGAGGAGTCGTTTAAGAGACTCCGGCGGAGCAACGGGTGGCAGCAGGAACGCAACGGCGTACGACGAGCCTCTGGACGACGCCGAGCCGTCCAGCAACGTCGGCTACATGAAAATGAACAGCATGCAGCTGTTCGGATACAGCGTGCACTTTGACCCCGAGGCCATCCAGGACCTGATTCTGCAGATAGACTACCCGTACACTCAGGGATCTCAGGATTCGGCCCTGCTGCAGCTGGTGGAGCTGCGTCACAGGGTAAACCGCCTCTCGCCACCGGGGGCGCCGCCCGTGGATCTGTTTGCCTGTCTGCTCCGTCACAGGCTTAAACTCTCTGGCGCGGATGTGACCAGGATACTCACTGCTCTGCAGGCTTTCGGCGCCAGACAGTCGAGCCGAGCGCAGTACGAGGCTAACAAACTGTGCAGCTAAACGGACGCGTTTTGATGTTTTGTATTTTTCATTTGTCCCGGACGGGTCGTTTTAATCGCTGTCGTACGGATTTACTTGTGCCCAAGTGTGTGTGGTGAACTGGTCCAAGCTCTGTTGTACATATTGCACACTTTCAATTAAATTCGGTGTTTTATAAATTCAGTGGAGTTTTGTGAACGGACCCTTATGTTTCCAGACTCGTTTCGAACAGTTTCTCCATAAAAGGTAGCGAACGAGATTTAGGTTTTTACCGATCTCTACGTTGTTTTTGGTCTTTGCCTGATTTCTAAAGAGTTGCGATGGTTTTCGTAGCTTAGAAGTTGTTTGTTTTCTGTTTCCTTGTAATTTCGACAAAATCCAAACCAGAAAGCCTTCAGAGTTTGACCTGGACGTTTACAACGCATCTCATTGCACAGTCACAGCATCGTCTTCGTTGGGGGCGGGGGGTGGGGGGGGTGGTTTCTGCCCATCTGGAGCGCCGGTGCACAAGGTCTCCATTGTTTTTTTTGAGGGAACAGCCTTGGCAGCGTTTTACGAAGTACGTAGTGAGAGAGAGAGAGAGCAGCGTTCGGGGGGCGGGGGGGCAGTCTTCCTACTCCGTCCCTGTCCGCCATTCACACTTACTGTGATAGATGAGAAAGCGAAACACACAGACATGCTCAGCATCACACAACAGTAAGCTGGATATCAGGGACAAGAATAGTAGCCTTGTCCGGCACCAGAGCAAGTGAAATCCTCACAAGAGTGACTGGAGTTAAAAAAAAAAAGGGGGATATCAGCTCTAATCCCCCGAGGCCTGTCAGCGGCGTAGCTGCGGCTAGCAGCGTGGCAAAGCTTTAGATTAGACCGGCATCTAAAGAGCCTGTGGTCAGGGCCGAGCTTCGTCCAGATTCAAACCGGACGCATTTGTCGTGAGATTAGAGCCCGACACAATTTACCGTGACGCTATCGCTCAGGGTGAACGAATGTGAAGAGGTCGTTGATGCAGTTCCGTAGCCTTCTGCATACAAGCGCTTCAATGACACATCTGCCAGTTTTAGATTACTGTAAGAAACCCTTATGGTGCAGTGTGAACAGTAAAAACGCTGTCTAATTAGTTGGATAAGACGGAGATTTGCTTAGGTTTGCTTACACTGCACTAACAACATTGATTTTACAATAAATCTTTTAAAGTTTTACACAGGTTTTTTTTTTTTTTTTGGTGCTCCAGTAGGTGTGAATTTACTCCGTCGGGTCATCGCACTCTAAATCAAATCGAGCTTCGGTAACAGTTTCCATTAAACCAGTGTTTCAGATGGACGACTCTCCTCGTCCCGACGTCCAATCACAGCTGGAGTTTGTTTTACTGTACTTACAGAAGTATATCTAACTCCCGTGCAGTACAGTTGATGTGTACAGCTATTTTTGGTTGACACACTGGCTACAACTACCTAACTCAATGTTTTTGAACCTTGGGTTCCCGACCCCATGAGGGGTCGCCTGGAATTCAAATTGGGTCGACTGAAATATCTAGTATTTTCTTAAGTACTGCTTTAAGGTATTGGTTTAATTACAGTTTTAAAAAACTCCGCTGCTGCTATGCTATGCTATGCTATGCTATGCTATGCTGCCAAGTTAATAAGGGTTGGCTAACAGCCAAGTGCAGTTCGGTGTTTTTAATAGTTTTGTAGTATACGTCTGTACAGAAATATACTCACAGCCGGACAGCGCAGTCGAGTGTAGTAGTATCAGGTACACGTTAATCTTCCTGAAGTATCTCTAACTGCATGGTCTGCGCAACAAACAATGTAATTCCTTTTTACATTTTCGTCAAAACAACTGCCAAAAGAAAAACTGTCCTCTTCGGTCTCTATCACAGTGAGCTTACGTACTCTTTATTTCCCATTTCTGCTGCCCGGAAGATATTTTTAAAAATGTACATGCCGCAAGTGTAGCTTCAGCAATAACAAATAAACAGATTCCAGCTGGGTTTTAGTCGACGGCAAAGAAAATGCGTATCAGTGGTATGTCAAGTCTGGATCAAGTCCCGGCGGAGGGTTAATAACTTTAATTAAAAAGGTGAGCATCTGGTGTGATTTTTAAAAATCCTTTTAACAGGCAAACAGTCTGCATCTGGGAGTGAAATAACAGCTTGGTGTTGTTGGAGGCCGTCCAGTTTGCTGCAGGGACAAGTCCGATTCGGTGGAAAAAGACGGAGAATGTTAAGAGCACTTGGCTCAGCGGGCAGGATTTAGTAACGGAGCGACGCGCCCGCCTGCCTTTCTTTTTGCACATTTCGTAAGAGTCAATGTCGTTCGGCCCCTAATTGCATATCTGTCATAGGTTAATGGACGAGCACTTTGAGAGAGGCGCTGCATTAGCATATTCCGGCGGGGAGCAATTACATGAAAAATACCGTACTGCATTAAGCAGCAACTCCGAGGAAGCACAAACACTTCTGAACACTCAATCATAGAGAATTATAAAATTAGACATCAGCAATACAGCGCTGATTTAAACCAAGAGGAGGCGCACAATGCAAACATAGGCTTATTCGCCAACATGTGGCAAGAGTGGATTCAAATACTGAAAACGTTTTAGATCAACAACAAGAATAAATGTGTCAAAGACTGTAATTAGCAGCACTTGACGCTAAGGTTACGTGACTTTACCTCAGTGTACCTCAGAGTTTTTACCTTCGAGACAGACGATACAGTAGCGGCTAATGGCGGCATGCGCAGAGGAGGAGGAGGGAGGGAGTGAAGAGAGTCGGCCCGTACGTAGATACTTGATTCCGTAGTGTACCTTACACGCACTCTAGGTAACTTAGAATTAACTTAACTTACGTCATTTTTTTTTTCGATTTGTATTCTTTCTTTAGCAGGCACCGCGTTCTTATTTATCGACAATTTCATGCTTTATTTCCACGGCCGTCGTGCGTTTCTTCTTCTCACTACCATCCTTACCGCTCACTATCTTAGGACTCATTACTATGATGAAGAATAATGCACAAAATAGAGAGAGAATCACGTAGGGATGCGTACGAGTGAGGCGGCGTGGGCTAATCCGAGTCATCGGCTCGGCCACCTAGCGTCGGCGTCTGTAAGCGTGCTCGTATCTCAAATCTTTACTCGTATCTCGAAGGAAAAATTTGCTTGAAGGATTGCTGGTATCTCGGAATACTTGTGGGAGAGATGTTCGTATCTCAAGGTATTACTGTATTAGTTGTGAATTATGTTCTTGACGATCCCACCGATGCTAATTAACACGCTAAGTGCTATTTCAAAGCTAGCTCAGGCCACAGCCACATTCATCACATGTACTGTAGGTGGAGGTTTAAAAAAAAAAAAATGTAATTTTGGTAATTGCACTTCATGATTCTTTTATTTAAAAAAAAAAAACGTAATTTTGGTAATTGCACTTCATGATTGTGTATATTGTTGTAAGACGTGGTCCTGAGGACTGCGGTATAAAACGGTATCAGTACTGAAGCAGGGTAAGGCAGCCTGTCAGGTGACTAGCAGGTGGCAAACGCAGAACAGACAAATATCCTTGGGAGGGCACCGAAAATGTTGCTGCAGGACGAGCAGACTGTGACCAACTCCTGGATGACAGACAAACTGAGAAAAACACAGAGAAGGGATGAGATTGAATACTGATTCAGGATGAGTGAACGCTGCAGGCGAAGGACTGCGAAATCCAGCAGCAACAAACAAAGTTACATTTCTGAATTACAGAGAGAACAGAAAGAGACGGTGGGAATGAGGAGGCCATTACCACAGATGTGATTGGAACAAAGGGTGGTTGCCTGCTTAGGTTTTTGGAGAAAATATCAATGAATAAGATTAGTCTGGGCGTCTGAACGTAACTATTTCGAAAAGAAATGTGCAAACTACTCTGCATAAAATGCTCTTCCTGGACCAGGGATCGCAAACTTTTTGCAAACTTTTTGTTTTCCTAGATCAGGCGCGGGGGAACTTTGTGACTCGCGTTCCGCAGTTGTCGTAAAAGTGAACACGGGGAGCAGATAGGAGCAGATAGATGGAGTGTTCGTGTGAACTACGCCACCTATTGTTGAAACGTGGGTACTGCAGGAGTACAATGATAATATAAATAAAAATATATATAATTTGGAAAAGTTTGGCGGGCTGGATCACAAAGCCGAACGGGCCGCATCTGGCCCGCGCGCCTTAGTTTGCACATGCCTGTCCTAGAGCTAATTTTACACACATTTACAATATGTTAGTGTCCACATATCACATTTAGTATTAGAACATATCTGCAGTGTTATTATTATTATTATGACTATTATTATTATTGTTGTTATTATTGCATCCCCTGTTACTCTTTGCCGCCCTCTAGGGGAGGTGCGCCCTACCTATTGACAGTTTTCGTCTAAAAAGCCAGGATTATCTGATCAGCTTTGGTCAGAATTCAGGATTAGAAAAATATTTCTTATTTAGAGACCACATCTTTGTTGAATGGAAAATTCCATAAATTTTCCATTCACCGGAACTCACAGAAATGAATGTTGATGATCACAGGTAAAGGTCATTCTGACATTTCAAACCCCTGTTGCCTCCTCATATTAAATCCGTTGAAACGGCACCGGAACATATTTTATGTTTTAAGTCGAAGAAATAAATGTGTGGGTAGAACGGAAATTCTTGCTCAGCTCTTTTGAAGCTCAAAACAAACAGCGTGGGCTCAAGAGGCCGGATAACGCGTGGTACGAAGACGAAGTAGACGCACTTATGTGGGGCTGAAACATGATTACAGCCGTGTGTCAAGCCCTCTCGTACCAAACACACTGTCACACAAACAGACTGGCTGAGTAATAAGCCGGAGCACCGGCGCGACAGTCGTGCATGTCTCGGCGGGAACATGACTTAGACGGATGTGCGTCTGCCTAACTAGCACGCCGTTGATGGGCGGCGTGGGTTCCATGAAGGAGAGGACTTTATGGAAAGGACGTCCTCACGGGAGACATCGGGGGGGGAAATTACAGACGACACGTGACGTCAGCCCAGGCAGCTTGATTTAAACGTCAGAAGGGAGAATTCACCGCGATGCTAAATGCAGAGCAACGGTGCAGGGCGCAGATTATTGATCGCTGTGTTTGTGCCATAACGTCGTGTAATTTCTCGTGACATTTGCGAGCAAATTGGCTGGAGAGTCGATGCGTCTCCCATTCGTGCTTCGACGCGCTCACAAAAGGAAAAAAAGTCCCAGTAGTTAGAGACGTTCAAAGTGATTTTATTTTTTGGGCTCCATGAGCGCCATCTGTCAAACGTCTGGTGTTGTTTTAGTTTGACTGATGCTTTTTTTTTTAATGAGTCGGCAGCAGCGAGGAAATGTTCAAACTAAGGTCACACTATTCTGTACTCATTTAGTTGACGCGTCCTCGTTTTTGGTTATTAGGACGAGCATGTATCGTATCTTCTGGACTAGAAGTCGCTCCGGAGTATAAGTCGCACCAGCCAGCTAGAGTGCCCTCTAGTGGCTGTCAGTGAGAAAATAATGAACATGTAAATTTTCAGTGGTACAGGAGTAGCAGATACTGGCACACATGCCTACAGTGCCCTCTATTGGCTGTCAGTGAAAATAACGAACATGTAAATTTTCAGTGATACAGGTTTAGCAGATACTGGCACACATGCTTAGAGTGCCCTCTAGCGGCTGGCAGTGTGCAAATAAATATCTAAATTTTCAGTGGTACAGGAGTAGCAGATACTGCTACACAAGCCTAGAGTGCCCTCTAGCGGCTGTCAGTGTGAAAATAATTATAAATAAATAAGTTGCACCTGAGTAAATGTCGCAAACCCAGTTAAAGGATTTTTTTTTAAAAAGTCCGGAAAATAGGGTACTCTAGCTGTTAAAGGATTTTTTAAAAGTCCGGAAAATAGGGTACTCTAGCTTGTGTTAAATTAGTAATTTGTTTAAGTACCGGTTGATACAGCCGTGGATGGGGAACTAGAAGCAGAAAACTGAGAGATCAATGGTAAGCAACAATTTATTCTAGCCACGTAGATGTGCAAGAGTCTCTGGGAGGTTGAGGGTTCAGCGCTGAGGCCAAGTCTAAGAACAAGGCAGCGGGCAGGAATCCTAAACCAAAAGCTGCGTAAAACGCTGTGGCACTGAATCCATGTGGAGATGGAGCTTAAAGACTGCCCTTCTTTAATTGGAGGCCACGCCCTCCAGGGCTCTGGCTCGTCAGCTCCGGATTGAGCGCAGTCAGTGGAAACGAGGAAAGTAAGAATGTTCTAGAACATGGACACATTAATCTGAGACTTGCCAAAATTTAAGACCACAGGGAACAAATAAATTAACAATATTTTAGTATTAGCAATAGCAGCTTGAAAATATGCTAATACTCGTAGTTAATTTAAAATCAAATGAAATGCTAATTGCTAGGTCAGAAAAGACAAAAAAATAATGACTGATGTGAAAACATCTAAAAGCAGGGGTGTCAAACATAGGGCCCGTGGGCCAAAACTGGCCCGCTTGGGGTTTCAATTCGGCCCGCTTGATTAATTTTGAATGTTTTGTGAAATTATATTTCATATTATATGTTTTTATCTATGAAATAACTAAATATAAGCTAAACATTGTATGTAACATTTTTTTTTTTGCTAACGGTAGCCCAGATCCTTCAATATATACAGAGCAGACAGTTAATATTATTGTTATTTTTTTTTCTGACCCCCAGACCAGAACTTGAACATATCTAAATCATGACTATAAATAATAACGACGTTTTAAAAATAACAGCAGGAAAATATCTGATCATTTAAAGATTACGAGAACGTGTTGCCATGGGGACGCTTTAATCACATAAACAGCAACAGACAATAATAACAATAATGGAGCCCGGAATACATCTTGTGTTAAGGTAATGGCCGCGTATACATCTGCAGACAAATATATATCGCTTTGTTTTGCTACTCTGCGAGATTGTCCATTGTGCGATAAAACTAAATGAAGTCACTGATTAGACGATTCAGAATAATTCAGGCCGGCCCATTTGCTCTCCACTATCGGCCACAATCAACATCATCATCTTATTTCATTCTGAGAGCCGTGCGCCGCACAATAAAATGCTGAGGGGTCGCTTGAAGATTAACAACAAGATAGCCTTTTGGATTTCCATAAAGTCCTTCCTATAATGAGTACTGCTGGCACCAAAAAAAAAAAAAACCCCTCCACCCTTCCCCTCTCCAACCTTTTCCCCATAACACAAACACACACACATACGGGAGGCAAAAGGTTGCAAGTTCTCCACACTCTCATTATTGCTGCAGTGCCAGTGACGCAGTGAGGATCAAGGTGGGTTTTTTTTTTTTATGAAGATGAAAGAGGGAGATGCAAAGGATTTACCGTGCTTTCCAGATCACTTGATAAAGCCCAGCAGAAACAAAACTCTGCCTGGAGGTTTTAACACCACCAGGGAGTTGGGATTTAGTCTCTTTACTCGCCATCATCTTCTATAAACTCCTCAGCTCACGGAGGCCCCGGACTGCGGGGAACGTGGAGGAGGCCTCCCAGCAGAGTGACCAAATGCCACCACATCCGGAGCAAAACCGCGCCGCGTAAAAATTAACCAGGTACATAACGGACCTCGTGGCCATGAACTCTTTCATCGCCTGTGCTCATTATTTCACCGCCCGTGGAAAGCGATGCTCTCGCTAAGTGGTTTCGTGGTTTCCCGCTATAACAGTCCATTAATCAGCAGCGCGGGAATACTTTCTCAGAGGATTCGTGAAGCGCGATCATGCTCCGCGATGATCGTCGCCGGATTTCTTCCCGTTGTTCGCTGTATGAGAAGAGCATCAAAGAGAGATTAAAATTTGCCATGCATGAGTATTTCACTGTCTCATTAACAGAAGCCAATATCTTTTGTGTCATCTTTAACAGCTCC
>NC_024326.1:154942-165182 GCF_000523025.1 Cynoglossus semilaevis
AACTCTCTGCTTCTGGCGGGGATAGAATAGAATTCCACAAAAGTCCAAATCAACACTTGCCGACGCCGTTAACAACGGATGCGCAGCTACGCCAAACCCCGGTGCATATTTGTCCCAAATGGTGATTTTGCCTGACAGACTCATATATTCAGTGTTATTAATATTTCACATCATAAACAAACAATTAGTTCTCTTCACATATTCAGCCGAGTCGGCTGACACCTCGGAGCCTTCCGGCGCTGTAACAACTCCCCGATCGCATTAATCAAACCGGGGATGACTCACGGACACACACACAAAAAAAAAAAAAATGCATTTTGAGACTGTTGGGCAATAAAGACAGAATAAGTTCAGCGATGAAAGCACTTGGAATTAGTACATTTTCGCAATGTGCGGTCTGCAGAAATGCAATAGCTGCCGTTACTGAACAAAGAGCGATTTCACGGCCGAAGATTATTCATGGGTTGTTTTTTTTATTTTTTTTTTTTTTTTTGGACAAAAATGTGGGCGCCAGTTTGGGAGAGATGGAGTCATTTCACTTATCTTTTCTCAACGGCAGATGAAAACTTACAACTGCATATTAGATTTTGATGTCTGCCATTGCACAAACCTCACTTTCAATCTAGTTTAAAATTGAGTTGCTTTTCTTTTAAATCGCAACATGAACCAAAGCCTGAAGTTTGCTTAAATGTTTATATATACATATATACGTAGATATGTGTATATATATAAATACATACACATAGATATATGTATACATCATATCTAGCCAGCTAGAGCGCCCTCTAGCGGCTGTCAGTGTGAAAATAACGAACATGTGAATTTTCAGTGGTACAGGAGTAACAAACCCGCTTGGGGTTTCAATTCGGCCCGTTCGATGAATTTTTACTAAATCAAATAATACACAAACACTTATGCAATCAGAGAGCTGTTTTGTTTTTGTTTTTTTAAGATCTTGCAGATGAACCTCAACTTTTCAGCACATGCTAACTGTCGTCATCCTTGGATTGAGCCTCACACCTACACAACACTTCACCGAAGCTGTTTTAGTACATTATGAGTTATCTGATAATAATCAAAGACCTGGCAGAGGAAAATAACCTCTGGAGTGCAGGTAATTAGATGTGACACCGTTCCATACGAAATCAACACAAAGAAGAGGAGCGCTGGCATAAACAGATGCAGCAGCATAAATGTCTTCAAAGATACTTTTTTTTTCCGCAGGCTGACAATGTTTTATCTTCAGGGTAAAACATCACTTGTCTGAGGATTTTGTGACACTCCTTTAGACATTTAGGGAGGCAAGATTAGAGGAAAAAGAGAAAAATAAATCCAAATGTTCCAGCCGTCAGATTTGCACAAATAACATTAACATTAAGAGACGTCTTTGATGTGTCAGTGTTTTTTCGCGATGTGGGCCGCATTCAAAGTGCAGCAGCGCTCGAGAGAAGTGTCATTTGTTTTACAGGTATTTGATCAGTAAACCATCAAAGAAGACAAATGACACTTGTGCGCCATGACAACGCCAGATGAGTCCTAGGAACGTTAGGAAAGTTGTTATCAATATTAAAGATAACGTCACTATATATTTACAAACGATGTGTGGCATACTTTCACTCATGGACCTTATTTAAAAAAAAAAGAAAAAAAGAAAGACAAACACGTTACCTTTAGTAAAATAGTTTCCCGGCAACTTACAACAAAAAATTCAAACAGGCAATCAAAATAGAGAATTAGCAAACAAGCAACATGCTACATGGTTCTTTAATCAGAAGGTTAGGTGGATAAAGGTTGGCTATGTACTAGCTTAATTAACACAATTAAGTTTTGGTTGCAGCTTATGGTTTTTGTGCTTTTTTGTGTGTGTTGAAGTATTAAATGATCAGTTAAAAGTGTTTTCATTTTTATACCAGCTAATTTAAGCAAAACAGACACAGAGCGTAGATATTCATATTCAACGAAATATAACTTGACAGTGGTTTTGCATTTTTGCTGGATTGAACCACCAAGAGGGCCGGTTTGGCCCACGGGCCTTATGTTTAACACCCCTGTTTTAGACTTTATCCTGTTAGTATCTAAGTCTGGATGACCTATTGTTTTGAAACCTACGGACCAGCACCGGCCCACAGACCGGAGGTTGGGGACCTCTGCCCTAGGAGCCGTATTTGGACATAAACAAATTTTCAGATGTGCCCTAATTATTTTCCCCCTCTGTTCTTGGAATCAAGAATGTTTGTAATCTCTTAGGATATAGACCAGAGCGCCACCCAGGGACAGATATTTCCATTTCCTGGAGGAACACCAGTAAACTATATACTATAAGTGACTTGATGAAACTCGACTGGAGCTGCAGTGACGGCAAAACCAAAAGCGCTGTCTTTGAACTAAACTGTAGCTCTTCGCAGCTCCTCCCGCCTCCGGTGGAGCCGCTCTTCAAACGCTCCTGTGCCCTTGTTGAGCTCCATTGTGAGCCTGCCAATCACAGCCTTCAACCTTAATTTCCACACACATTCATCAGACTCAATAACAAGGCTAATTTGGGGGTAAATAATTGTCACCTGCCCGGGTTCCTCTCGGTGGGTGGCTGCGTGGTGCCGTTAATGACTCGTCTCTCTGCTTCCAAACACTGCAGGAACCAGGAGGGAGCGCTAACAAGAGAAGTATAGGGTATATTCTTTGAAAGTAGAGTGCGTGATTCTTCCCCGCAGGTAAACGCGGAGCATGCACAGTCTTCACAGTGATGATGAAAGAGCAGTTCAAGTTTGCCTCCAGATGAAAGAGATGCCTGCGCTTTGCTTTGGAGTCATTTTTCTCAATCCAGACGCCTTTTTTTAAACATTCTATTCTTTAGCTCTTTGCACACTTCCCGTTCATTGCTAATTCGCCTGAGCTAGCGCCTCGGCGCTATCCTCTTCGCCCATGTCCACTAACTGGATCACAGTGATGCATTGTCAACTTTAATGACTGAAATTGAGATAAATCCCCACTCGCCGTTGCCCCTGATTTTTGCTTTGCGGTAACTTTGAGACACTTAACAAATAAACAAATGCTTCATGTGATACGTTTTCACAAAGGCACACATTAATACACTGAAGGTCAAGTGGGTTTGGGTTGTTCCTCGGCAGCAGGCCAACAACTGTCGTTGTCGCTTTGGCCTCCGTAGGAGAGTTAAAGATGGTCGTCACAGGTGAATGTGACTGAGCAGAAGTCTGAAGTGAATTCGTAAAGAATGTCGCAATTGGAGGAGGAATCCAAGAAGGAGACAAGGTCAAAACTGATCGAACTGACACAGTTTCACTGATGATATCCTGAAAGGAGGAAAGGAAAGGAGAGAAGGGGAAAAGGAGAGGAGGGAGGGGAAAGGGGAAGTGGAAGGGAAAGAAGACAGGAGAGGAGAACGGTCTATTTCACGGATCATAAAGCATCAAAGACATGCAGGATGACAGTTCTGACTAAAGACATCATCCTCATAAATCCTTGGGAAAATGATTAAATGAATCAAGAATCACGAGCCCAATTTTGTGAGAGGGTATCTGTTCAACAAGTGAATGAGACGAATGTTTCGGTGTAGCGACGGACCGAGTGATTCAGATCCCAGAGGATACATGCGTAACATCTAGCACAGATTTCTGATTTGATTCCAAGCTGAATTGATGACATAATAATACATTTAGGAATTTGAAACCAGCCAACAAGCCACACGCAAAGAAAACATCAGAACTCTTTTATGTTTCCGTGGAGAAAAGGAGCGTGAAAAATGAAATAACACAACACAACAAAACAAAAGCTAAATTAGTCCATTAGTCCCCGTCACAGGAGAGCACGTAAAAAGTTTATTTATTGAAACCGCTGCAGGAAACGACTTAGCGAACAGCTCAGAGGAGAGTATCCAGTAACATCTCTAGTTATCTACCGAGTCAACAGCAGTACTTGTAGGAGTTAGGTACCTGTCAGAAAGAGAGATTGTATTTGACACGAGGAACAACAAGCAAGGCCACGTCTGACAGTCTTCACAGACTTAGCTTTACATTCCACTAGAGTTGGCCTGTTCCTCCAGCTTCAGCATTCCCATGAAGGTGTAAAGCAGGGCTGTCAAACTCAGTTTGGTTCAGGGGCCACATACGGCCTGATTAGACGTCAAGTGGGCCGGACCGGTACAATCAGGATATAAATATTTATAAATAATATCAGGTCTATGTTTTTCCCCTTTGTTTTCATACAAAGAAGTACAAGTATATTAGATATGTATTATTATTATTATTATGTATTTAAATCTAACGAAATATAATTTTACAATCTGGAACATAAGTCGCACCAGCCAGCCAGCAACATGTACATTTTCAGTGGTACAGGAGTAGCAGATACTGGTACACAAGCCCAGAGTGCCCTCAAGCAGCTGTCAGCGTCAAAGGATGAAAAAAATATAGTTTGGAAAATATAGTCTATATATTTGTACTCTTTTTTTTATTTTCTTCAAAATTCAAATTCAGGGCCGTATGTGTGGCACCCTAATGTAGGGTTTATTTTTCGTAAAAGCTAAAATGGAAATGGGATTAGTGTTAATTTTACAAATCAATAAAACATATATATACAGGGCTATATGTATATAAAATATGATTGCTGTGTGGGTTTGTCCACCTGATGTGGTTCTACACAGCGACTGGACTGATTCGACTCGGATTAGACCTGACAAGGTGTCCACATGAATTTTTCATTCGTTTTTTTAGGCTCAGACTCAAATCCACACAGCTGGACCTTATAACGATCGTCAACGAGACAACTCTAGGGGGTACCACACACTCCAACTTTTTATTCAACACCTACTGTAGATTATTATATAAGAATTTGTTAAATAAAAACGATGTTAAATAAATAATGTGTCAGCATTTGCCCCCATCTCGCTCTAACCCTCGCTCTTACATAAACAATCACTAACTTTATCTCCAAACTGCTTTCAGCTTTCACTTCCAGCCAGCTTGCTACTATCTAGGAGGAGGGACATAATAGACTGTTAAAAGGGCAAAAAATTGTAGCATTTGTGAGCAAATTAGAGCTGGAATTCTTCTTAATTTATCATGAATTCATATACTTGTTTAATTTGTGTTGTGTTGTTTACACGTGTTTGTGACGAAGTTAATTGCATGCAAATTAAAAATTCAATATATAAGAATTTGCATTTGAAACCCACTACCTAGTGGATGGATGTGACTGAAGATCTAAAATGTTATTAATAAACTTCTCATATGTTCCCTATTTATTTCTGTTTTTATTTTATTTGTCTAGTAATCTATTAATTTATTTATTAATTATTAAACAATTTGTTTTAATTCGTATTTATTTTACACACCGATCTAGAAATTCGTTCACATATTAATTAAAATTACGTCATTTCCCCTTTCTGGTTTCCGCACGTGCAGCAAGAGCTTTTAAATTATACCGGAAATGAGCGCTCTCGTTTGTCGAACAAACATTTTGTCGTCGTCGTCGAGTGTGTGTGTGGACGTCACGAGGGGAAAGATAACTTGATACAAACAAGCCTTTAACGTTTAAATTACATAATGAAGCGGTTTTGTGTGATATTCAGCCATTTTGTGGGCACTAGTGCGTTAGTTTTTTTTTTTTCTCGATAAACTTTCTTTGGCGGCAAGTTAACCTGTGAGTGTGCGGTGCAGCGTTTTCATCTCTGTGGACACTCAATGAACGGCGGGTGGCTTGTCCAGAAAAGACAAATGTGGTCGAAAGGTAAGAATTAAACTTTGAAGATGAATTTCTGTTAGTTTCTATTAATCACGTAATTTCATAAGTTCAATTGTACAGTCTGCTTTTCGTTCGGGTTAAATGCCATTTCTTCCGAGTTGACTGTACTGTGATACCACAACATTGTAGCTTTATGTTTATATTCTATGTTTTTGTGTAATGTTGTTAATTATCTATTTTATTTCTTTGCGCATACATCTACAAATCCCTTTGCATTAACGGTCATCTGAAGTACGGCACCTTTAAAATTACGTCATGTCATCTCGATAATTTGCGCATGCGTAACAAGAGACGCCATTTAAATTAAACTGGATATATTGCTCTCGTTGATAAAACAAACATTTAGTCGTCCTAGAGTGTGTATGGAAGTCACAAGAGGTGATGTAGTAACAGTTGTGGTCCAGGTGGAGCTTCAGTTGTTGATTTTCTGACTTTATGTCAAATATACTGTTGGATTTTATAAACAAATTAACGGGTTAAGAGTTAAAGAGTTGTAGTATTCTCTCTGAGTTTGTAAAAAGACTGTCTGACTGTATTGTTCAGGCTGAACTACAGCGTCTACTACCATATCAGTATGCTCTTGGCACCAGTACGTCTTAAGCTGTCATTAAGGTTTTTTTCACTCTCTTCTCTCGTCAACAGTACGTCGTCAGTTATCATGATGGAGACGTGTGTGGCTGTCCGGCCACGCTTATGCTCTGTACCGACATCTGGCCAACGGCGGAAGTTGTGGGTGTGACAACACTCCTGTTTACACTGACCCAGGTAAAAATGAGACATATTTCACACATGTTAAACAGCTTACATTCAAGACAGACCACAGGTTGCACAGTTGCTGGTAAAGTGTTGTTACAAGTTGCTCTACAGGTTCCCGTGTGATGTCGTAGAATTTGATTTACCAGCCACACCGGGGCGCTGTGTATTTCAGAATCTGGCTGCAGCTCTTGTTAAAAAATTATGTAAATTATGATTGTATTGGTCTCTGTCATCATCATCACTATGTTTGCATTCTTAATGCTTTACATATAATAAACTTCTGACCTTTTGAAGGTACTGGTTTGATGAGTCACTAAAATTGAAAGTGTACCACAATGTGCCTTCATTCTAGTTTAAAAGCATCACTGACATTTTGTGATGTGGATATGAAATTTAATATTCCGTGTAAAAAGTTTCATTGCTCACTGCCAGCAGCTCTGCTCCACCTTGTCTTTGTTTATGAATAGCTGTTTACAGTCGAACCTTTGACGCTGCCTACGTATAATAATGTGAATGTGATGTAAATTCTGTAATCTATAAATAAAATATTAATTGTATTAATCTTGTGGCTACACCCATGTCCTATAGACTTTGTACTTTATAAGAAAATAAAAAGTTGTAAATATAAATTTAGTTAAAAGAATTTATATTTTCATGCATTTAGCAGGTACTTTAATGGAGGGGACTGTCATAAAAAAGTAAAAAGTTCTAAAACAGACTGAGCCTAAAAACTTATTTATAGAGACTTTTGACTTTTGCATTAGGTTGCAATCTCCTTCTTTGCTACTAACTAAAAAAACTACAAATGTTCTTATAATTTTAGAAGATGATAAAACATTTGCAGCACTTGAAATTGAAGACCAGTTAAAATGACATCTTTGTTCTGATTTTTTTTTTAAACAGTTTTAAAGGAGTAAAAAACCTGATCAAATTAAACATAACAGGTCTATCATGTGTTTTAGTTCAACATAGATTCTGTCTTAGAACGTTTTGTCTTGGCCCAGCACATGAGATGTCTTTTCTGTTGGACATTAATAATGAAGATGGACAGAAAGGGTTGTTAAACACAGCAAATATCTGCTTAAGACTAAAACACGTCCTGTTTTTACCTTCTTTGTCCCCAGAGACCGGTGGCATCTGCATTTCGTCCAGGCCTTCACAACCAGACACAGAGGTTGACCCAGGTTGACCAGGGATGTCCATGAGACCTATTTGGGAATAAAGCCAGTGCTCATGGACACTGAGGTACAGTTCTTAGGGTTGGGATAGGGATAGATTAGTTGGGATTAGGGGGAGGGATAAAGTAGTTGGTACGCCAACGTTTGATCACAATAAAATACGATGCTAATAAGATCCTGAGCCTCAAAATACTTAGCTTTGTCCATTTTTGTGGTTATAATTAAGAAAAAATATAAGTTTTTGTTATGTCAACTTTTGATCATAGTAAAATACTATACTAATAAATTCTTGAAAAAGTCTCCAAAAATAAAACTTTCCAAAAAAGTGAAGCTACAAATGGCAACACAACTCTGCTAGTCAAGTAGCAGAGTAATCCTCTGCAATTGTGTAACAAACATAAGGCTATATGCTCTATAGTGTGTATGATGTGAAAATCTTAGGCCTTAGGGACTTGGGCCAGTAGAATTGATTTATTTTCATTAAAATTAAAAGGAAAGTAGTGCAACATAGATTTCTTCCTGAGGTTATTGGTGGCGCCAGTAATGCAGAGCAAACTAATAATTTGTGAAGAGAAGCCATGATTTATCTTCAACAATGTCTCTCCACACAGGTGGCCAACGTGTGGACCGACTCGGTACAATCCCTCAGAAGTTCCAGCACCAAAACAACAATAAAAACACAAATGGGTAAAATACATTAAAATATACACGAGGAGCAGAACACTGTCAATAAATATGGGAAATCTGAACAGTGGATGTTGGTAGAAGTAGATGGATAGATTAGTGTTAGTAGAATTAGTAGGTAAATATTGTTGTGGTAAGTAGGTGTGTTGTTGTTGATGGCAATCTCTATTATTTACTATTATATTTCAGTGATACCATTGTTAACAATTACTACACAATACTACATTAAGCAGAACTAGTATAATTATAAGGATGTTATGTGAACAGGTATATAAATAGTTCAAATATAGGAACAGTATAAATAGTTGAGTAGTTAAATAGATAACTTAGATAAACAGTTAGCTATATAGGCAGTTTCGGACCAGATTTATACAACCATTATTACTAAGAGCTACTATGTATATATACTAATATATAGGATAGATATTAGTACTATATTTATACACAGTATATAAGTTATACAATTGCATATATATATATATATATATATATATACGTACAGTACATATGCCTATGCATACATATGAACAGACATACACATACGTCAGCATTGTGTGAGCATATACAGTATATATATATATACAGACATACACTTATAATAGAATATAAAATAAAAATACAATGGTATGTTGAAATACAATAATAATGTATTTGGAGATGTTGTTGGTTATTGCACTGAAATTATTGTTGGGTTATTAGGACACTTACTCCCCTATCCAGTAGTGGTTTGTTCGCCCTCCTCCCAACCAGTGAACAAAGGGGTTTTTGAGTCTGTTGGTCCTGCTCTTTGATAGAAGGAGCCTGTCACTGAACAGACTCCACTGATTGCTGATGACAGTGCACAGTGGATGAGTGGCATTGTCCAAGGTGGCGAGCAGTTCTTCCCTGCCACCGTCCCCAGAGGGTCCAGGTTGGTGGCCACCACAGAGCGAGACTTTCCTGATCAGTTTCTCCAGTCTGTGTACGTCCATCTTTGATGCGCTGCTCCCCCAGCACACCACAGACTGGTGAAACATTTTCAGGAGCTTCCTGCGGATGTTGAAAGACCTGAGCCTCCGCAGGAAGTACAGTCTACTCTGGGCCTTCATGTACAGCTGCCTACTGTCGTAATCCTCATCAGAATGGTTTCAGTAGGTGGGTGATAGGTTGTGTCTTAGCCCACCTCCTCTGTTGAGTGAAAATGTCATGTCCAGTCACCGAATGGAAGTCTTCAACAAAGAAAAGAGTTATTGTTGTCCTTTAAACTTTTGGATTTGTCGTTGGTTATATATGTATGTGAGGTGACCCTCCAGTAGAACAACAGAAATAAGTGACTAATAAATGTATTTGAAGATATTCATTGATAGTTTGTTGTACAAGGATGTGTAAACTGGAGTAAACGTTGACAGTTTATTGGTGGTTATAATACACCACTTACTTGGAGTGTGTGTCCACTTGTTCATTTATTTACAGAGACATTTTCCTTCAGTCTAGGCGTGTTGGTCAGTCTGTCCACACCTACAGACCTTGTAATGTGAATCCACTGACTTTAGGAGATTTGAAGTACATCTCAGGAGTAATGAGTGGTACAGTTAGAAACCAACTGTCTGTGATGGTTTTGTGTTACTTTTGAATGTTGACAGATTGCAGTCCAACAAAGCTAAGTGACTTGACTGTCTGTGACTTTAAGGCCTTGAAGAGAGATGAGCGCTTGAATAACAGTTTGCTGAGTTCAAAGCTGACAAAGGCTCTACGTCAGCCGCCCAGATAGAAGAGAATAGTCTTTATTGTCGTTGTAACACGGGGGTACAACGAAACTGAAATGATTTGTCTTGGAGTCCAAGACGTGGACTGATGATGTTGTTGAAATGACTCAGTGCCATTTC
>NC_024326.1:169113-169496 GCF_000523025.1 Cynoglossus semilaevis
TTCTCCTCTTTCACTTCCATGAAGTGAAACAAAATAAATGCAATAACACTACTTGTTCTGGCTGTAGTTAATCTTGTCTCTAGTGGAATTATCCAGTTGTCTCTTACTCTTGTAATCAACACCAATTAAAGGCTTAAATCCATTTCTTTTCATACCTTTAGTGAGGTTCAATCAGCTGCACACTCAAAGACCACTGCACTCAGCTGGTACATCTCCATTACTTTGGCCATGATCTAAACCCAAGACACATTTAAAAAAATAAATAAAAACTTGTCCACAGTAAAGTTAGGGGGGGAAAAAAAACCCCAACTAAATCTCACAGTAAAACAGACGCGGTTTTTTTTTTTTTCCTCTGGGCTTCCTTGGGTTTGGACGGGCTGGAA
>NC_024326.1:170048-172796 GCF_000523025.1 Cynoglossus semilaevis
CGGAGGGGTTGAGCAGCGTGGAGACGGGTTAAAACAAACAGTCCACACGGTCTGTGGAAAAATTGTCCTTTACATGAAGTGAAGAGAAGAGAACGATAGATGGAAATACATACCGTCGTAATAATAGCATACCTTTTTCTCTGCGCCTCAATAAAAACGTCCTCTTCGCAACCATCACCGTACCGGAAAGTGTTACGACGTCCTTCCGCTTTTAAAGGGCCAGCAGCGCCTTGTTATCCAATCAGCGTCCTGCACGCCCTTACAACCCAGGTGACAGCGCATGCTCATTAGTTTGTTATTGTATAGAGAGTCACTGCACACTATTATCAGTGCAGATAAAGGAAAATTCCAGCAACTCTTATACTGTATTATGCTGCAAATACTGATTGCATCAAATTTGTGCAAAATGTTACAAAAAATGGCCAAGAAACGAAGCAGCAACTCGTTGTTTGGAGTTATGGAGTAATAGATCATTACAGTATTTACTGTTAGAAGAAGGTAAAAAGAAAAAAAAAACTATTCAAAATATAGAAAGTAAAATCCAATACATATTGTCCTTGGATTTGTTTAAATTATCAGGGACAGTAAACAGGCAAAACAACACAAGGAATTTTAATTCTAGCAGGTTTACTGGTCTGTAGATGTCAATGTGTAATATGTTGTAGTAAAAACACATTAGATTATTGTATGAATACCTGAATAGAGGCTAACATCTAACTGTTAAATTATTATGTGAATGTCTTGATGGGAAATGTTCCAGAAATTATCTATATATAAATTAAATTAAATATATATTTTTACTGAAAAATACAATTAACAGTTGACAAAATATTTTTAACCTCCATGATTCCCTTTATTCAGACCTATTTTCTCATTATATTCTATTATTTGTCTAATTAAAAATGTGTTTTCATTTTATAGAACCAGTATAATATATATAACTATATATCGCCGTGTTTTAGCAATTAGCTTGTGCATGGACACAAACGTAGATTTTGAATATATATGCACTTATAATATCGTTATTTACACATATACTACATAATTAAAGTTATAAGTGGATGTAAGTGAAGTTATATTATAAAGCAATAGAAGGAATAACGCGAGATACAAAGTTGTATGCTTTACTAAGTAATATTTCGGAAGTAAAATAACGCCATTTCTGTTATATATTATATATCTGTTATATGTGTGTGTGTGTAAATATATATAGATACAGGGAATGCACCAAAAAATTAAAATTATAAAATGATTTACAGAATAAAAAAATATTGTAAAATAAAAAAGTAAATCATAGAAGAAGATCGCCTGCTTAACTTTTACCAATTCTTTAAATGAATGAAGGTAAAACTAACAGCTTTTAATTTTAATTTTCCACAAAAAGGCAATTTCCCCCTAAACATCTGAAAATACCAGTTGAACATGAGACTTGGATTAAAATCCTGGCCTTTGACGACATCGAAGTGTACGTGTTCTGCTAAACAACATCAATCTTTCAAGACAACTATATGCAGACTGAGGACCCTGTGAGCGTGTGTTCAAATCCTGGTGTCGTTGAAATCTAAATCGTATCCTTTAGAACAGTAACCTTTCATGACAAATATACGTTCTGCTAAGCTCATTGTATGACGCGTGCGCCCGTTTCTGTTCCTCAGCATATCGCCGATGTGAACTTTCCAGAAATATTAGTTGTACAGCATGACTCTCTACAGTGTCTTTAAGAAAGGCAGCAGGGGAGGCAGGCAGTACTCTGCCTCAGCTCAAGGGCGTGTTTGACGGTCAAAATTAAATTTGTACTGCACTCATCTCTATACTTTAATTTTTTTTTTTACAATACATTTGAATTGCTTAGACACCAGAAGGGTGCTCCATCCATTTGTATAAAAGAAACGGTCTTTGTAGGACAAATATGTTCCTGTGTATATGTTTGTGTTGGTATATGAGGCGTTACCAGGTGATGCTGTTGGATGAATAGTGAAATAAGATGCTCGTTTTGATTCTTACAATTGTAAATCTGACTCCAGAGGAGTCAGTGCCTGACCAGTCACGAACCTCGTCACTGGTTTGAGTTTGAGGGTGAAAAATAGGCTACGAAGCTCACTGTCTCAGGAACTCTTCATGTTGATAAACACAGAGAAGGAAATTCTCATGTCTATAGACATTGTCATGAATAAACTTGCAGAAAACAATGCTTTGCTTAGGAGGATTTTGATGCTGAAAGTAGCCCACTAAATATGGGTGCAGCTACTTAAGAGTTTAGTGTAAACCTAACAATAGAAGACCTTTTTGTTGGGAAGGCAAATGATAATTTTGATAACTGCTCCTGTACAAAATAGATAATTTTGATAACTGCTCCTGTACAACAATAAATACATTTTCTTCTTTATCAGATATTTTTTTTACCTTTAAAATACTTATTTTATTTTAATTTAAAATCAGTCATTGCGAAAGTGAAGTGTTTTCTTTTAACTCATACCCAGTTAAAAGGCATTGTAAGAGCTTCCTGCTGTTTCATTTATCCAAATTCTTCCTCCATAGCAATATACAGTAGATATATGGTATATATATATATATATATATATATATATAGCTGAAACAATTACCAACTAAAAAAACATTTGAAATTATTTTAAGTATTTTATAGTAATTTATAGTATTTTAAGTATTTAAGTATTTATTTTTGTAGATTTTCACCAATGAGCGTTTCTGTTACAGTCGTCAAAGCACGTTCTTTCTATCAAAGAAAAA
>NC_024326.1:173403-174069 GCF_000523025.1 Cynoglossus semilaevis
CAGGGCCACGGACGGTCCATCACTCTAATTAAGAACAACGGAGAAGGTGACCTTCAGTTTTCCGTCGCTAAAGACCCAGTAAGTGACACGAAATGATTGTGTTTAACAAGTGCCACCAATGACTATAGGATAGTAGTTAGTTTGACGTTAAGAATATTGAATGTCCAAGTGGAGCTACAAATGGCGACACGACTCTGCTAGTTTTGACTTGCAGTCGTGTTTCAAACATAAGGCTAAATGCTCTATAGTGTGTATGATATGAAAACCATATTGTAATTATGAAAAGGGGACTTAGGCCAGTATAATTGATTTATTCTCATTAAAATTAAAAGGAATGTAGTGCAACATAGATTTCTTCTCTCCTGAGGTTATTGGTGGCGTCAGTAATGTAGAGCAAACTAATAATTTGTGAAGAGAAGCCATGATTTATCTTCAACAATGTCTCTCCACACAGGTGGCCAACGTGTGGACCGACTCGGTACCTTGAACAGACACATGGGAGCTGTGCGGTGCTTCGACTGTGACTGTATCCTTTAGTGTTATTTAGCTCAGTCTGCTGCCGTGTCTTCACAAGTTGATATCACTAATAATTAGTGATATGAAGGCCCTAACATTTCCTGAGTAGCGTCAAAAAAATATAACCAACGTGAAACAATACACTCAATA
>NC_024326.1:174181-174569 GCF_000523025.1 Cynoglossus semilaevis
TGACAGTTGTTGTACCAAGTAAATGTGTAATCATGACACAGTTGACCCTAGCCTACGCTACATGCTACGTTCCCTAACTGGCTCTTCTCAGGGGGACACCAAAAATATTTCTGCCAGGATCAGATGTCGACTGCGAGACCGGAGGGTGAAAAGAAAATGGAGGTGTTCAGATAGAGGGAACCTTCTGTGAATCCCTTGGGAGTTCAGCACCAAAACAACAATAAAAATGGGAAATCTGAACAACTGGACATGAAATGTTCTCAAGAAGACGTTTGGCTTCTCATCCAAGAGGCTTCTTTAGTTCTAACTGGTGGAGGGGAGTACAGCTAATATATACTGTGGGTGGGACTAAAAATAAAGCTACTTCAGGTCCCTCCTGTCGGGTGGG
>NC_024326.1:176047-177438 GCF_000523025.1 Cynoglossus semilaevis
AAATTAAAATTAAACACAAAATTAATGTATTTTATTTAATGATTTTTATTTTTTATTTTTACCTTCTTCTAACAGTAAATACTGTAATGATCTATTACTCCATTCCTCCAAACAATGAAACCCTGTTTGTTTGTGTCAACCTGTGGCACAGTGACGTGTTCTTCTGATCTGCAGGTTCTTCCAAGCTGCGTACGAAGAGGAGTTTGGCAGGAGTCAAAGGTCATTTTGGTCCCATCAACTGTGTGCCTTTACACCCTGACGGCGAGAGGTAAATGAGACCAACACAGCTTTTGATTGTTCCAAAAAATAGTGACATGGAGGCCAGGGTTAGGGTTTGACCTCTCATCCAAGAGGTGAAACCCTAACCCTGCCCTTGATGTCACTGTTTTGGTTGTGTCATTCATTGTATGCTATTGTCATTGTCTTAACAGAGAGAAGACCTGTGGACACAGCAGCTTGGACTCTGCCAGGTCAAGGGAAGGAGCAACTCTACTGGACTGGACTTGTGAGTGTAATTGCTTGTTTTTTAGCTCTGTTAAGTATCTGACCATAGGATTAAGACACAATGAATGGAATATTCATTGTGCCTTAACGCTATGGTCAGATACTTAATGGAGTCACTTTTTTCTGAGTGGCTCAGTCGGTTACCGTGCTAAACAGTAGCCTGTTTTATAGAAATGAAATAATAAAGGAAATAATGACTTACAGACAGACAGCATCTTTTGTAGAGCTTGTGATAATGAGGAGCTTTTTTTGTTGTTTATTTGTCAGTATTCCAGAGAAGTCCTGAAGAAAGCTGAGCAGCACAGCAGGCACATCGACGACACCCAGACGTCTGTAGACCTCACCATGTTCATCAGTGCCTAAAAGGACAACACCGCCATGGTGAGAACTATTCTGTAAATGATTGATGTGGTAACAGTTGTTGAAAAATCTTATACAGTGGTATGAAAAAGTTTGGTTACCCCCTGATCATTTTCAAGAATTTCCTTTATGTATCATCGGTTGTTCGGAACAGCAATTTGAATTAAATATATCATATAGCAAACAAACACAGTGATATTTAAGAAGTGAAATGAAGTTTATAGGATTTACAGAAAGTGTGCAATAATTACTTAAACAAAAGTAGGCAGGTGTGCTTTTTTAACACTTAGTCTTTTTTTAATGCTTATTCCATTCATTGTGCTTGACTTGCTGTATTTCCTTGCTTCTTTGTAGTTCATTGTATGCTTTTTCATTGTGCTTCTTCCAGAATAAAAAATGTTGTTGGAATATTGTGTGTGATTTGCATTCATTTCAAGAAATTGAGCAAAAAGGGGGAAATATGAATGGGATTTATCATTGCCTTATAGGGCATACATTGTCAAAGTCAAAGTCAAAGTCAAAGTCAA
>NC_024326.1:181027-191919 GCF_000523025.1 Cynoglossus semilaevis
CGTAAAGTATATTTTATTACTGGACCATCCATTACATTAAAGATATTTTTGGCCATTCTCATTTATTAGTCCCTTTTTTATTATTTAGAAATCCCTTTAAGTGAAAGGAAAAAAGAAACAAAGCAGCAACACATTGTTTGGGTCTATTTATTTATAAATCTTCAGCCTACAATGAGTTAATATTCTTAATTAGCTACTAAATAAATTAAGGCAAGCCTATAAAAGTAAATTGAGTTTGAGTACAAAGATTTAGTTAAAAATTTTATTTTTAGAAAATAGCCTTAACTTAGCATTAGTGCCAAAACTTTGGCTACATTTTGCCAAATAATGTGGCGCTAAAAGTTCAAAGCTTGCCGCACAGTTCGGGAACAGTTAGCAGAACAGAAATACCCGATTGTTAGCCAGAAGTTATATGATTGGAAAAGCGCTAAAATGGACCAAAAGTATCGTTCAGTCAGCAAAACTTTCTTCTCCTCTGTTTTGATATTAACTTGAATCTGTCATACCTGCAGGAGGAGGAGCTGCAGACCAGGCGACATTCCAGTTAAAGAGTCTAAGTCGGTGGTTGACAAACATACGGCCAGTGGACCAAATCCGGCCCGCTGGGTGGTTCAATCCGGCCTGCTTGACGAACTTAGAAAGGGAAGAAAAATGCTTAAAGTTTGTTGTGTTTTATCAAATTATATTTCATTAAATATATATACGTATTTTATAATATACTGGTGTTATTTTATTTATGGGTAACTGTATGTGGTACCATTTCATTTTTCTCTATTTCTCAGGAAACCGACAATCATATCTGAAGGATTTCCAATATATTACCATCTAATTACGGTTCAATCACAGCAGGAGGCGCAGTCGGCCCTGGAGCACTTTGACACAACCCATCTGGCTCTTTAGCTTTTAACTAGTGGCTACTTTAATTAACCCGTCAACTTTTCACATCCCATTAGAAAACAGCCATCAGCAGTGTCTCCGGTTTAAAGAACTCGGAAAAATATGCTCCCTTCCATTAGCGAGAGGTAACTCCTAATTAAATCAGTGCGGACAAAAAAGTCCTTATTTCTGTCCTGATAATGCCTGAGATTTCTCCTTCTCGGCTAATGCACCGGATGGATCGCCATCAAATTTTTTTTTTTTCCAGGTCTGATTTCTCCGTCCTGTCCTTGCGTCCCTACTGAGTTGAAGAGGACGAGCATTTGTATCATTCCGTGGCCGTTAACAGCTCTCCAGAGTGAGCTTTCCTTTCACTGCAAGCTTCAAAAAAAAAAAAAAGAAAAAAATTTTTTTTTTAGCAGTGTTGAAATTAACTGCTCACATTTTGGGTCGTATCGTCACGAGGACCAGTACCATATGTTAGTTTGGCAGCTGAAGACTTGGGGAAAATGACTTAAGGGGAGGGAACTATACTGTGTGTAAGTTTTATCACCGCTGTGGCAGATGGTTAATGAACCTCTACGATGATAAAATATTTTATAATGATCAGAAGCTCAGAACTGCAGGTGGGGCTGCGGCGAAGAGAGCGTTCGAAGACGGATCGTACAGCGGCAGTGAGTCTGTGGAGAGATTTACTTTAAATCAGGGCTGTCAATCTCATTTTGGTCAATCTCAAGTGAGTCGGACCAGTACAGTCGTAAAGTAAATACCTATAAATAACAATCAGTCCATGTTTTACCCTTTGTTTTCATACAAATAAGTACAAGCATATTAGAAAAAAAATTAATCAAGTGGGCCGTATTAAATCCCCAAGCGGGCCGATTTTGGGCCACGGGCCGCACGTTTGACACCCCTGCTTTAAATACATCATCATGTTAAGTCGTGTGGTCACGCAAGTTTCCGTCTTTGCCTAGAACCCAATATTAGTAGAAATAAAATATACATAAGTTAGCATAAGTGGAATATCAGTTGTTTACGTTCGCCCAAAATTGAATTCTCCCTAATTAAAAACCATCCTTTATGTTTGCTAAAGCACTCCCCGGGCCGGCAGCGTGGCCGTAAAAGGATACCAGCTTCAAAAGTTACTGCTGTTTGCTCACAGTTCTGTTAATGTTCGCAATAAACAGATAAAAGCCTTTTTGGATGGATTGCTGTTTTTTTTTTTTTTTTTTGCCACAAACACATATATCTCGCACGAAAACAGTGATGCATGAACTGGTGTTTTCCAAGCGCCTAACTCAAGACATGAATGAATTTATTGCAACGGCGTGGGATAGAAAAACTATATATATATATATCTTAGTTTCAGCCGATAATAAATGTAGTGGATATTCATATATTCGGGGCGGCGGTGTAGCGCACAACTCCGTCTTCCTTATTAAATAATTAAGGCGCTAAATCTCACGGTCGAAATGATTCATACAAATTCTTTAAATGATATCGAAACGGTTTTTGTCTTAATCCTGTGTGTGTCGCGTCCCGGGCAGAAAAGTGCAGCGTTGATAAAAGCAAAGTAGCACTCTTTTAAATGAATATATGGTTTAACTTTTACGTTTAGAGCTTTAAACTAAGTGAAGAATGTCCGGTTAGAGTTTGGCATCAATCACCGCCCACGAGAGTTTTCTAATGTAGTAAATATAGATTTGATCACAGTGGACTATTAGGAATTATAAGCCATAAATTAAACAACATTATTTGATATGTTTTATATATAATACAATATAACGTTATATTATAATAAACATGGCTGTAAACCTATTAAAATGTTTTTCTGTTCATTAAAAGTTAGAGTTTGGTAAAAGTCCATAGTTTTCTGTATTAGATAAATCTTGAAATATATAATGAAATATAATTTATCGAAACATGAATTTTTATATATTTTCAAAATTCATCAAGCGGGCCGAATTGAAGCCCCCAGCGGGCCGGTTTTGGTCCTCGGGCCGTATGTTTGACTTTTTTTTTTTTTACAGGATAAAATTAAACTGGCATAAAACAGCAAAAGGTTAAGTCAAATAGACATGAATTTAAAGTTAATTTCATAATAAATGATAAAAATAAAAACAGGAGATGAACAGGAAACAGCCAAACTTGGACAGGAAAAAAAAAAGAAAAATAAGCAACTATAGCTAGATGTTAGGCATATTGGATTTTTTTTTCTTTCATTATTTTAGTTACTGCATAAAATCCCCCAGTAAAATTAGAGCAGGCATTGAATGTTTGATTAAGCTAAAAAGTAAATAGTAAAACCCCCAGAAAAGCCAAAAATAGTCAGTGTAATTCTAACTTCTTCCTCTACTTTCACCTGACAATAAAGCACAAAAATGTTTCAAAAGAACTACATCTAAAACATATTCCTGGTCACTAACTTTAAAATGACAATAGTCAGTAGGACTAGTCTTTGGCGAGATAATGAGATTTCTAAAGATTTATAACGGTCAAACAGAGGACCGTCCGGGGAGATCGGGCCTTTTCACAGACATCACCGCTTAATCTGCAACCCTTTTTCTTCTACTTCTGGATGAAGGAGAGAATACTAATCCCAGCTTTCATCTTTACACGAGTGTTCTTTAGGCTATCTTCCACTTGTGTCAGGTCTCGGTGACCCTGCTGGACACAACAGGTATAAAAGAATGGCTTCCTTATAGCAAGGATGCATCCAACTTTTCTTTAGCGTAACGAATTCACATGAGATTTTTTTCCCCCCCTCTTTTAAGTACAGGCAAGCGGGAAGAGAAACATCTAAGGCGTAGATAAAATAATCAGATTTATCTGAATTTTAATGTTGGCAAAAATAAAAAAATCGCATTCACAGATGCACCCGGTGGATAACGCATGAAATCTCTCTCGTCTGCTGTGTAAAATATAAAGATTAATGAGGAGCTTTGAGGACAAACATAAAGGGTGATTTTTTTTTTCCGAAAAACAAAATCGGCTCACTTTCCCCCTTCATCTCCCATATCTGCGGAAAACTGTTTCGAATATTAAAAACGAGGCGCCCTTTAGCTGCTCGCAGACACTCGCGCTCTGCCAATCCTATTATAAATAACGTTAACGTGTGCTAACTGTGTCGAAGGCCCTGAAGTTAATGGTTCATTTGTGCCAGGTACCCAGAGTACAGCTCAAAGCCAACAGCTACAACAAGAGGCAATTTGCTCCTTAAGACGTCTTCGTCTTCTTCTCCAGCACAATTGAGAGAAAACACAGCCTAGTTCTTGTTTTGTTTTTTTTAAATACGGCTGCGAATTCTTCTGAATTTAAAGAGACCGAATGTAGCTGACAGATCGTTGTCACGGAAATGGGAGGTGAGAAATGGCCCAGTAATGAGAGACCGTGTCGCAGGGCTGACGCTGATTGCAGCCGACAGGCACAGATGGGGCTCTGCTGACACCTGCTGGATGGAAACTAAATTACGGTTGCAAATATAGGGAGACGTTAGGAACGGAAGGGAGTCGAAGCGTAAAGTCACTTAAGCCAGTAAAGGTAATTTAGATTAGGTCAGGTGTCCTCAACCCCAGGTTCGTGGACCGGTACCGGTCCGCAAATCATTTGTTAACGGGCCACAATGAGAAATGTACTTTATATTTACTCATTTGGACTGGACACCAGCCTGGACCGGCCAAAAAATGCATAATAAAGAAGAAAATGTATATAAGTCGCTCCTAGGTGTACGTCGCAACAGCGCCCTCTAGCGGCTGTAAAATTAAAATTTTAAATTTCAGTGGTACAGGAGTAGCAGATACTGGTAAACAAGCCCAGAGCGCCCTCTAGAGGCTGTCAGTGTGAAAATAAAGAATGTGTAAATTTCCAGTAAATTTTAACATCAAACCTGAGTTTTTTAATAACCAAAGAACACATTAAAAAAATCTACATAATTGCAGTCAGCCTCGATTATATAAAAAAATAGGAACTGATTTAGAAAAAAAATATTGTATAAAACATTTCCTATGTTCTTTGGTTCGTCTTTAAAATTACCAAATCACCACATCTCACATTTTAAAAAATGTAAAAAATTAAAAGTGACACACGTGAAAGGAACTCTCCGATGATGTAGAGGCGGGACTTTGTCGTTTTTACGCCTTCTCTGTTAAGATAAACACAGTTTAGGAAAACCAGACAGTCAAATGAGGAGACAAAAATCATTGGTAAAGGAATATTTCAGATATTCTTACTTGTTGGTTTTTGTGTAAAGGTGATATAGGAGTAAACCAGGCTTCCGGCGATACTGTGGAAAAGATTTATTTTAGAGGTTAAAAAAAAAAAAAAGAATTACATTTTCAGATCAGAAAATATCTGGTCCGCCGCCTCCTTACCTGACGTTCAGGCCGATAAAGTTGGTCCAAGTGAAAATATAGTCTCCACCGAACACCATCCCGATGTAGGTCACGACAACGTTCTGCAACGATCGCACAGTCAGTCAGTCAGTGACATCGATCGCCTTCATGATCGGACGCACCTGCGACTAATGACTCACCTTGATGCAGCCCACGATGGAGGTGGTCAGGGCTGAGTTGTACTGGGTGCACAGCATGATGGAGTACATCAAAACAAAGCTGCGGGACAAGAGCGGACGAAAGTTAGAGGAGGCACGCCGGGAAATATAAACGTGGCAGTGAGTAGTTTTACCCCATGATACAGGAAAGAACGAACTGCATCATGAACAGCACGTCGGACCATCCGGGATAATCCCAACCCTGCGGACAAACGGGAAGGTGGAGCGTCGATTTAAATCTTTAGCTACACATTTAAAACACTTCACTGAATCTGAAGAAAAAATAATGTCAAAATTCAGAGGATAAATTACGACGTCCTCAACCATGGAAGTCTAGTTCCATCAGCCCGACGTACGGTGTTAAAAGTCGACAAATATGTTACATGGTGCTGTGCATAGAAGATGCCCTGTGCTCCTAAGCGTAAGTCAGACTCTTCTGATATTATTATTATTTGTACGGTGTTAAAAGTCGACAAATACGTTACGTGGCGCTATGCATAGAAGTTGCCCTGCGCTCCTAAGCGTAGGTCAGACTCTTCTGATATTATTATTATTATATTATTATTATGTCCTAGATCAGTAGTTTTCAATAGGTGAGGCATGCCTCCCCTGGGGGCGCCAAAGAGTCATAGGGGAGGCCTGCATGAAGTTAAATTATTAATTGTTGATATCTAGCCATCCATCCATCTATCTATCCATCCATCCATGTCTGGGTTGGGACAGGGAGCCAGGATTTGGGGTGGGGTGGGCTCAGGTGTCCTTATCTACTCTATAAAAAAACTCCTGTCCTGGATTATGATGTTACCACTATGTTAGGTTCCAACAAAATGACTTAGAAATCCTGTCCTACCTTTTGTAACTCTTCTGAGTAATACGCATAAGCCACAGTAGGAAAGATCATGATCAAAGCATTGTAGTACAGAAGTCCATATTTCCCCAGATCCTATGAAAAAAAAACAGATTATTAACAAGAAGAGGCAAAAAAAATCATGATATAAACATTCACCGTTCACCTTAGAGTCCAGTTTCTTCATGACATAAGCGCCGTTAGCTGCTGTCAGGACATTGTTCAGCATTATGAATACGTATCCTTGAAGGTCAAAGGCTAAATCGTCACTGCAGGGGACGACAAAGGTTTGGAAATCTGACACACCCCGTGGGTTTAATTGGTCTGAGCGTTTGGTTCTGAAGTTCTTACCTGGCGGCAATAAAGGCGCCGAAGATCATAGTGAACACTGTGGCCTTCACAGACATGGAGAAGGTCTTTCTTTAAGGGGAAATAATAGAGCGGTAGACGTTATGCTGATTTTTGCGCGTATGCCAGATGTTCGGTTAGGAGGTGAGGTGAAGCGAACCTACTTTAGCAGAAGTCCCTCAAAAATCATGGTGAGAAGAATACTGAACCTTCGAAGGACTGTGAACATTGGCAAACTGCAATATGAAGAACATGGTGACATTTATTAGTTTTTTTTTTGTTGTTTGTTTTAAAGGGTAATAATGGAGAGAGTTCTCACTTGATCCGCTGTGTCCCAAACAGTCCTGATATTTGATTTCCAACGTACAGTAGAGGCAGCGGAAACATCTGGAAATGTGCAGATAGTTCAAATATTATAGCATTTATCTTGAACAACGAACCACATATTGACACACCTATTGGCTCACCTTTTTTGGAATACTTAGATCCATATCCGGGAAGGAGATGATTCCAATCATCTTTCCAATCCTCAGAACCACAATAGTGGCTAACATCTGAAACGAGAGAAGGTAAACAGTGAAGAACTGCAGTGTTTGTCAGGAGCCACTGACAACACGTCGTGTTCGTCAACTTACTTGACCGACTCCAAGACATGTTGATGATGGAAATCTTTAAAAGTTGACCCAAGCATCGTCAACAGTTGGGAAATAAATACACAAAAGTTACCAAGTCGTAAATAGTTAAATGTTAGTCAATTGGATATAGCCTGACAATAACTAGAGCTAAAGGTTGGTTCAGGAGTGGCTAAAAAGTAGCCGAACTTGTCTTGTAAGATATGGTAAATATCAACAATACTGCAACGAAACACAATTGAAAGTTAGTCGTAAATACAGTATCTTAAAAGTAGTCCAAAGTACATAGACAAAACTAAAGTTCCCCTCGAAATAACACGTATATGCTGAGGCAATAACTTCGTATTTAGTTTGACCAGTTAAGTCATGTTATGTACATATGAGGGATATTTGTACAATACTTGAACTTCATGTAGCTTGTACTTTGCACCTGTAGCTGGTGAGGACACTTTTGTTGACAACGACGATGAGAAATGAGCTCAGTCCGTAAAACCCCGCCGCCAGAAGCTTCGCGAAGACACTACGGGACGCGTCTTCTGATGATGAAGCTCCTCTGGAGGAGGACTCGGCAGCTGACAGCCGTGTCACATCTGTGGCTCCATGTCGACGTTTGTGTTTCTGCGCCATCTCCAGGTAACTGAAGCTCAGTAGCGCATGCGCAAACGAGTAACAGCTTGACTTCCTTGACAGGAAGTCAAGCTGTAGAAAGCGGAAACGCATAGAAATAAACAAACATAAAAAAATTATGTCCGTAATAGTTTTTCTGCTTAATATATTATTGGACTCAATGGAAAGCGGAGTTTCCTGTAAAGACTTAAAAACTACAAACTATCGCAGGGCCACATATACTGCCAATCATTTACACTCACATTTAAACGTAACGTTAATTTCAACTAACTCAGTGGTTCCCAAAATTCGTAAGGGCCAGCATGGTGACTAAATATTGTATTAATTTTTTTTATAATCTCTTAAAAAAGAACGTCTTCGGACCGTTAGAGGAACAGGGGGAAAAAACCTCACACAGAAACAACATGCAACTTGAACTTTTTTTTACATAGATCACGACTACCACCTTGTGGCCAATAAAGTTATTGCCCTAAAACTACCACAAGTTGCACTCAAGAATGTGTTATGCTTGTATTTTTTACAGATTTTCCAAAGATATAAATATAAACAAATAGAGAAATGAACCGTGTCTTAATGTTAGCTTTGGGATAATGCCAGAAATTAAAAAATATATGTTTAAGATTTTAGGATTTGTTGCAATAAAATTAAACTGCTTCAATTACTGCAAGTGGAATTGCTATAGGTTATTTTAACTCTAACCTAAAATTCAACAAAAAAGATGCAGAGCACACTTGATATGTAGGACATTTCCAAGAAAATGAACTTCTATTCTATTCTTCTATTCGCCCATGCTCACCTTTTAAAATACATGAATAATTTGTTTAGGTTCAAAGATATGTGAAATAAGCTAAACTGGACATCAATGTATGCGTTTTCGGGTATCGTTAAAACATTTTTTTTTGTACTTTTAAGGTACTGTAACGCCTTGAAACCAATAAAGAGTCAACAGCATAATTGTTTACACTTTTTAAAATCACAGTATTGAATTTGAACACCCCAGCAGCCACTGGCAGAGTACATTTAACACCTCTAAAGCGATTTATTAGAACAGGCATGTCTGCAGAGAAAGTTTCACTGTCATGTGGCTCAAACCGTTCCTACAATTAAAAAAAAAAAAAAAAGAAAACCCTGCTCAATCCGTCTGTGTCTGCGTATCTTCAGTGGGTCTGTGCAGCACATGGCTGCTACAATGTTTAATTCCCTCTTAAATATAAGTGAAACCCTTCAGCCCCGCCATTTTCACCCTCCCAATGAGAATTTAAATCCTCTCCATCAATAATCCCGCTGAACACAGACACAGAGGGCTGCAAGCAACAATATCTCGCATTACATTCTGTAGCTTGTGACGGCTCCACAATGACAGCAGACATTTCTTTCAGATAAATTATGCATGGATGCTGCTGCTTGGATACATTTCTGGAGGAAAAAATAAAAAATAAACCGGGCCATAACAGGCAAAGTGAACAAATCAGAGGGTCGATACTGAACAGGACTGTCACTTTTCATTCAGTGTTTAAATATCAATATATCAAGGTTGGTGCAAGTCCGACTTTGGGCGTCATACCCCGGATAAAGTACACGTCACCTTTAACATCAAGCGCTGGGGATCAATGAAGTATTTCTGACTCGGAGATAGTTACTGAGTACGCCAGCAGAGAGTACTCTAAGTGCACCTGGAGATTGAGACTCACTCCTTTGACTGGTTGTTGTTTTGCTGTTGACAAGCAAGTCCTCGTAGAAGAATTGGTTTGAACTTGATTTACAGAAAAGTGACGACCCTGGTACTAGTGCTAAAAAAAAACCTAGTGCTTTGTGAGCTGAAAGAAAAAAAAAATACAGATTATCTAACAACTAGATATGTCCACTATCTAAGACGTCCACATGTCTTCCTGCAAACACTTCTCAAAAAGACGCTATGAACTACTTCAGGTGAGAACTTGCGGTCTACCGTTTTGAAAATTCGCAAGTTCGTAGCAGAGCAATACTTAAACCCTAAGGAACTATTCGTCAAATTCACACACATTCTCCCACACGCTGGTCTGCACATTCAGTCGCTCAAACGCACACACACACACTCACTCTCTCACTCACACACACATTACCAAGTTTGCACAAACATCCTTAACAGAAAATACAATATTTGCTTAGTGGTCCTTAAGTTACAAGTAGTACACAGTCTGTATCGCCTACAGTAGAAAGACCAGCCAAAAGTATACACTGGGTCCCGAGGACACCCTAAAAACACAGGTAGCACATCGGAATCAGGGAATAGAAAGCATGATGAGCCACTGGTCCACTAAAAAGGCAAGCCATCAAAAATGAAAGCAAAAAAAAAAACCCATAAAAATAGCAAAACTTACCCGCTCCGATCCCCCCCTCCCCACCCTGAAAAAAAAAAAAAAAAAATCCCCACCCCGAAAAAAAACCAAACAAACCCCAAAACAAAAACCATTTACTTTCACTGCACAGCAAGCAGAAAAATACTAAGCTACAGGATGAAGTCTCTTCTGATGACCCATCCTGAAATTGGGCATCACAAAAGTGATGGATAGTCAAGAACGGAGAAAATATTCTTTAAAATGGGCTGGAGCCCATACTTCAGAAATCTAGTACAAATGTCCTCTATGTAGTGAACTGCTACCACGTCAGTGAGTCTTACTGGAAATTGGAAAAATTCCAGTAGAAAGTATTTTCTAAGACCCCATAATACTGAGCTGAAGTACAAGGGGAGAAAAAAAGAAAAAGAAAAAAAAAGGGGGGGGGGTGAGAAAAGACCCTTCAGTCTAAACGGAAATTCAAGCACAAGGAAAAAAAAGAAAAATCAATGCATAATCTTGGAAAAAAAAGAAAGCTAAAAATATGAAAACATCCCTGCTTTCATGTTCCTAAATACAAAACTTCAGTGTAACAAGAAGTCCTTTCTCCAACTTTTTGTTCTTCTTTAAAACAGGTAAAATTTAAAGTCCTCTGGTGGTGTGGGTGGCATGGGATGACAAGTATTTTTTTTTTTTTT
>NC_024326.1:192450-193698 GCF_000523025.1 Cynoglossus semilaevis
TTTTTTTTTTTTTTTTTTTTTTTTTTTTTCCTTTCTTTTCTTATATACTTGGAAGATGTGGTAAGCATGCAAGCCTCGTAGAGGAGGGGCCCCCGGAAGGGCTGATGGGTGGGCTGGTGTTGGAAAAGGTGCCTCTCAGGCCAGGGCTGGGAAGGCCTCGGGATCATCCACGTTGGGGACTGATGCTCCGCTGGCCTGGAGGAGGAAACATGAGAAGGTCCAGTTACCTCGGGTGGATACAATGTGCTACTCACGATTGATCTGTGTTTTTCACCGAACGCTTCTAACTGAATCGTGTTACAAGTTGCCTGACCTCATGGACGGCCGGCCGGGTCTGAAGAAATTTAAACGTGCTTTGTTCTCAACCTGACCATTCATCATAGTCACCAAGTTAAAACATTTCCTCAGAATGAGGAACAACACAACAACAACAAACAAGCCTAGTCCATTATTTGTTATAGTGTAGAAAGTGTGACCCGTTCTCAGAACAAGACTAAAAGACCATGTTGAACCAGTGCAGGTTAAAGGAGAGTACTGACATGTATTTCAAAAAGTGGATTTCCGTTTATTTTGGCCAAAAGATTTTAATCACCGAAACACCGCGGCCAAAACAGGATGTTGTGATAACGCGAGCAGAAGCTGCAACTATTCAGATCCTCTGCACTTCACTGCAGCTGTACTCCTTTTTTAGTGTAACTTGCGGGGACTGAAAAAAAAGCAACACGCGGCAACATGTCGTTTTCGTTCTATTTGATGTACGCCTAACTTGGTTAATATTTTCTGCCACTATTCAGGGAATGTTCCGATCAATTGGTTGTAACGCTTAATATCGCAATTAATTGTGATATCGAGTAATTGTGACACCCTAACCTGTTACATCACTGGTATATTTAAGTGCAAAACATGCAGTTGCTGTTTAGTTCTTGTACACAGTCCAGAGCAGACACACGAGGCCCTGGCTGCCGTCATTGGATGGGCCTGTCAGTTTTGTGCCTTTGAGCCTGTATTCACTGCTGTGTTATTTTCGAGGCCTCTGTGTTTTCCAAGTCAGTGGTTTTAGAGCCAGTGTCCACTCGCTGAGCTAAATCCTCGGTCATAGACACTGCTGGCAGCTTTTATTGTTACCTTTTCAGAGCGTCCTCCCCCGCGTGTCACTCGGCTGCCTCCCCCGCCGCGGCCTCCCCTGCCTCCACGCCCGCCGCCCCGCCCGCGCCCCCGCCGGCCCCGGCCCCCGCCCTTGCTCCCCAC
>NC_024326.1:195323-196384 GCF_000523025.1 Cynoglossus semilaevis
CAGCTGAGATGTTATGTCGTTGGCTGGTTTGCGGAAATGGTGATCGGCGGTCTCGTCAGTGGCGTGCTACAAAGAACAGACGTGGGAGTCAATGTACACTGAACTGTGGCCATTAGTATTACAACAGATAACAGCAAATATATACATATTTATATGTTTATAAATATATATATGTACACTGAACTGTGGCCATTAGTATTACAACAAATAACAGCAAATATATATATATATATATATATATTCAGTCCAGTGAATTTGTATATTGTCAGCTTAAGTCTACATAGGCCACATGGATGAAGGAACGCCGTACCTTGTACGATGGGTGAGACTCTGGCTCCACCTCTGGGGCGTCGATCAAACCACCGACAGGCCTCTGGAAATAAAACACCAGAAGAGTCGACCGTCAAACACTCGTCAACCTTAATCCTTTCTGTTGTAGAAACAATACGACCTCAACAACTATCTCTACAGTTCACTTTTTCATTTCAACACATCTAAGAACGTCTAGACTGGGAAAAAGTATCACAACTGTCACTTTTTAATTTTACCGTCTACTGTTCAGACTGTAGCACAATAACCATTTAGGATTCTCAAATGCCCGACAAAAAGCCAGTATTACTGCAGTGCATGCAAACGCCTGACTGTGTTTAATTGCCTCAAATAACACAAGGCACTCAAGTTTTTTAACCAATAAACGAAGCGACGGTACCAGTGCAGGGAAACTTCTGTTCCCCATCAAACACCGGACTCACATCTTCACTCTTGGACTTGTGCAGGACGTATCCTTTCTTCCACTGGCTGTCGGCTCCTTCGTTGGGCTTACGGATGTTGAACTCCACCTTGGCGCGAGCCTTGTCCTGCATGGCCTTCCACTCGTCCAGTGTCATTTCTTTGGGGCCTTCGTTTTTAACTTCTTCAACCTCATTCTCCCTGGACAGCCAACGAACAGCAACGGTGCAAATGTAAACCTTAGACTGCAAATCTTCTCACCTGTGCAACATACTGAGGCTAAAAGTGCGTTATCTAGCTAGACAAGGAAAAGCTAGGCTGTCACTCGATCT
>NC_024326.1:196606-217720 GCF_000523025.1 Cynoglossus semilaevis
CATCTTCAACCTATCTACAGCAGGCCATTTCGGAGTATTTTGGAACTCTATACTGATATGTGTTGAGAACAACAACATAGGAGTGGGCTTCAAAGAGATCATATGCTTTAAATCCAAGTTGAAACTGACCAACATGTAGGAGACACTCACTTGTTCTCAGAGCCAGCAGGTGCATTTTCCTCTCCTTCAGTGGTTGTCTCAGGGGCAGGAGTCTGTTCGGTCTCACTGCAAATAAATACATACAAGGCTGATCAGTGACAGTTAAATATGTGATAAATGAGTATTATGTCAGAATAGAGAAACAAAAAAATTCTAGACGGTTCTATACCAGAGTTAGAACTGATTGTGATTTATTTACGTTAGGGTTGGCTCCATCCTTCCAGACTCAAATATCAGAAAAAAAACAACTACAGTGGGGCCTCGGCTTACTGTCCCGCACTTGGTTATTTTACCCATTTTTACCACAATATAAAATGTTTACTTAATTATTATTATTTTGTACTATTAATATATTTGGTTATATCTATTTGTTTGGGGATTTTTTATTTAATTAATTAATAGTATATTTCTGGGGGCTGGAATGAATCAATTGTTTTTTAGTCATTTTTCATGGGTAAGAATTTCCTAAATGGGAAAAACTAATTATTTGACACATTTCCAGAAATACACAGTGATTCATTGCTGGCAGTGTTCATTGTTCCTCTATTTTCTTTTCCTTTTTTTTCCTCCATTTTTTTGACAAATGTGAGAATGTTCCCGAGTAAAAATGTTAAGCTATAAAAAAACCCAGACCCAGAGGACAGTCGCGACATTCAAAGGATGCCAGCGTGGCACATAACTGGGAAAAAGATTGAACTGTAATAAATCGGTAAAACAATTAAGCCTTTTTTTAGCCTTAAAATATGGGCATTGCATTTTATATTTGTGGTTTAGGTAAACCAAAAAGGAGAACAGTAAAATTGAAACAATGGATCAACATGGTCTGCCTGGAGACACCTCTCTACTACTCTCTACTCTCTAACTGCAGGTCTACAGAGAACACAGCGTTTTTGGGGGGAGGTTGTGACAGACCATGCAGCATTTAATTTATATAAACAATAAAAAAAACACAGCTCTGGCACACTAAGAGCATGCCCGTTGTGCTTTGGAGCACCCTCCTGGGGGTGCTATAGATGAACAGCTATTTCTGCACAACGCAACATTAAATTGTGGTCTGATACATTTTCTCAAAGTCCATTTGTGTAAATACTTTCTCTAATGTTGAGTGGTTCAAACTACTCTCGACATAAAGTGAAAGTAGTAGAGTAGGACAGCACCAAAAGTGTTCTGACTTGGATACTGTATGTGCAGTTTGTATGGCATAAGGATCACGCGCTCCTCTGGGAAAACTCACCTCACTTCTTCCTTTACGTTGCCCCAGTTGTGGGAGCCAGCACCACTCCGCTTCTCCTCACCTTTCTGATTGCTAGAAAAAAAAAAAAAAAAACAAACATCGATAATGAAAGCAGTGCCAATATTCTTGAGGCCTGCAGCTACAGACACATTAAAAGGAGGTTGTTCACAAAACGTGGAAATAATCCTAAATGAGACAGAAAGTAGTGCAGATACTAAATTTAGACTTTAAACTGTCTGAGTGTACAAACAACTGTGTTTGTACACTCAGACTCAGAACACTTCTGGGAGGGCTTCCAATGGAATATGGCACGCTGGACATAAGTGTACCACTGCTGTAATGCTTCAATGATAACAAGCCTCCAGCCACTAGGGGGCAGCAACTCTTACAGTGGTTTGTACAGATAAAAATATACGTTATCAGGGTCTCAACAGTGTGGGTCGGAGGGGGCAGAGGGGATCTGGGAGAGGGACAGAAAATAACTGAGAACCACTGAGTTAAGAAAAAAAAAATTTAAACAACAAAGGACAGCTTTAAGTAGAAAAGAACATTTTTTAACCTAGAGTTAGCCATTAGCCCATCGTTGACTTACGGTTTGTCGTTGCCACTGTGTCTGTCAAAGTCCCGTTTCCCACGGGAGTCAAAACCATCTCCTCGGCCCATTCCCCGTCCTCTTCCACCACGCCCACCACGGCCGCCACCACGCCCTCTCGGGGGCCTGTCTCCAGAAGGCCTTGGAAAAGAAGAATTTAACACTAGTGAGCTAACCAGATCAGAGCAGCTCAAAGTCACAGCAACACAGAGAGAGAGAAAAAAAAACCAGTGACTCGGTCTGACTTCATTTTTCTCTCTCTTTGCACGTGCACTCCATTATTTCCTTATCACATTACGTCAATAGCTTTAATTACAGCATGCATTAATCTGAAATGTTTACGCAACGTCACACACAATTTATTCCCATCAAGAGTCGCACTTTGAGGTTGCCAAAACATTGTATTGATCATCATTAGAGTCAGGCCACAGTTGGAAAGTCTGGACTTTGTGGTGGCAAATCAATGTCTAAAAAAAAAAAAAAAAAAAAGCCAACTAATATACCTAGAAGTACTACGTCACAATTTAGATTCAATTAATTCTGCCACTGCCATCTTGGATTACGGCAGTACTTCTCAAATAGGGGCACACGGTGAGGTGCCATGGGGACGGGGGGTGTGAGGGCCTTCCAATAGAATTCGGCATGCTGGACATAAGTGTACCACTTTTGAAAACCACGAGCATAAACAATATGTTCTGGGCTGTTTTTCCAGTTGCTCCAGAGTCTAATTCATAATGTGCTAGCCTAGCATATTCCCATCAAAGATACCTACTTTTCCACAGTAAACTCGCCCCCTCCTTCAATTTTGTCCTCAGTGGGCTTTTCAAAACTACGCTCTCTGGGAGGTCTCCTGTCTGGTCTCTTGTCTCCAGGTCGCCCTTCGACCTGCCCGCCCTGGTGCTGAGAGCCAGACTGGCCCTGTTGGTCTGGTCTACGGCCAACACGCCTGATTCCTTACAAATCACAAAAAGCAAGGAAACTTTTGTAACAACTACAACTGTTACTGACGAAGCCGGGATTGGCTCGCTTCAACCTTTAATAGGAGGAAATTAAAATTGGAACGATAGGAGGATGTTCTCCACCATTTGCATGCAAATAGTGCATCTAAGCTCCTGACACACTGCCCATCATTGTTTGTAGGAAGCTCTAAATCTAACTTTTGACACTGCCATTGTCACTGTAAAATTATATAAATTAATATAATATATAATATATGTAATTAGGGTTGAGGAAAGGTTATTTACTCGACTTACTACTCTGTTTTGAACATATGAATTTGATTTCAAAGGAATATTCAAATAAAGCAGACGTAACCACCAAACTTTACTGTGTTAATACCAGTGTAAATATTATGCAGGACTTTTACAGGATGTAGCAGATTTTATATTTTGCTTGTTTAAAGAATGTACCAGGGCTAGCTCCTGTGAACATATCCTGTGGATAATAAATAATAATTAAAATATAATAATAATAAAAAAAATATTTTCTTTTAATAAAGACATTCTTCTTTGCCAATGTTTACGTATTTCTTTTAAAATGCTATAATCTTACATGCTGTTTTTAATGTTCAGTAGTTTCCCCAATTTTTTCCTTACAAAGAGCTAATGCAACTAAATGTACGGAGTTAAATGTCATTAATTGGCTGCATATATCGTGACGTAATTTGTTTTTTCACTTTTTAAAATGATTTTTTTTCTCAAAAAGGATCAGCGTGTAGTTATTTTGCATAACATTAATTACATATTACATAGGGTTATTAGGCTAGTTTTGCTAAACGTTGGCTAACAATCACAAAATGTGTTTACAACTGTATGACACATACACGTGCGTGCGTGCGCGCACCCACACAACTGCGGCGCAGTTATAGGTCTTTCAAAGGAGAACCGTTCGCTGTTATGGATAAATTAATGCATGACCGACTGATTAATTCTGTCCCCATTAGACAAGAGTCTTCGAATACTTTTTTTTAAGTTTCAAAAAATGTTACTGAAAGCACGTTATGGATAAATATAGTGGCAAAGGCGAATGGTGATGGAGGGAACTGCTGGAGCATCATTGTCCAGCTCCTCCTCCAGGAGACAGTATCAACACAACCCCGTCTCGCTGCAGGGAGAAGCACTTAGCAGAACCTAGCTTTGTTTCCCTATTAACTGCTTCTGCAGACACCTGTTCATCTACCGCTTCAGTCTGCATGTCCTTTAATAAGAGCAGAACAAGGTCCGTGTTGACCTGCGGGTGTTCGAAGCTAGAACTGCTGCTGCTAACGTCGCTAACAGTCAGGACCTGCACATGACACAAACAGAACACAAATGCCAACACAGAAGAGCGGCTAAAATAGAAAAAAAAACAAAAACTGTCAGACCGTACCTTCTTTTTTGAGAGGGATAGGCGGCTGGCTCTCCTCTTTCTTGTCTAGCAACGGGTTCTTCCTGTCCTTCTGGGACTCCCTCTTCGGCTGCTTGGCGGCTTGAGCCGCGGTTTTGCTGGAGCCAGAGGCAGTCCCCTCCTTCTTCTTGTTCTCTGCGGCTTTGAGGATCTCAAACGGATCCGACTCGTCATCCAATAACTGGTCGAACCGATTGGTTACGACGCAGCCGAAACCTTCTTGCAGGTGTCCGGGCATGATGGCGCCCCTTCAGCGGGATTCACCTCCGATTCTACGAGGCTTGATGCGAACAATTCGCTGGACGCTGCCACAAGATGGCTGGGAGAGCTGCGCCTTCTCTTCCGGTGCGAGAGCTGTCATCCGGGACACCGAGAACGCGCACTGTCGCGAACGCGCAGCGTCTGCTCTCTTGTTTTCATTATGTAACGACCATGAGTTCTCCTGTTCTGTACTGGGATTATCCGGGTTTACGTGTAGGACAGGCCCATTCACGGATAAAAAAAACGTTGGGTCTTTATTCACATAAGCACTTTTAAATTCAAGGATGTGTGTGTGTGACAGAATCAGCTGTTTTCGTGGTTTGTTTTGAACAGTAGCTGGAATAGCCTCTCCGTGATGCAAGCAGTGGTGATGGTTTTTATTTAGACATGTTTTCTTTACTTTGCTTTATTAAATCAAGGGTATATTTATGCGCTTCTTTGACTTAAGTCCTTTGATTCCTTTTTTCTTCTTTTGATGTCTAAAACTAATTAGCAGTCAACAGAATAACAATGCATGAAGTTGCCGTGAATGTGCGGGAAAGGCTACAAGGAGCGTGCGTTGCTTTGCAGGAAAAACAAAACAAAACATCATACTGTATTTATTGATGGCTTTAAAACGTTCAAGCATTTGTGGACATTCTGTACTTTTTAAATGCTGCTGCCAGAACTAAAATGACCAACAGATGGCAGAAGTGTTATAATAAATGCACTAAAATATGGTAAACATTGCTCCCGCGTGGCAAATCTTGGTATTGCACCCGGTAACAGCCTATTACAAGGACTGACTATTATAAGTTATGAAGTTGACGGTTACATTATTAGGTTTTATCGTTGATAGCCTTGTTTTATTTGATGCTGCCATATTCTTGAGGAATTATGTAATAAACTCCGACTTTAAATTGGCGGGGTACGAAGGTAAAATTAACAAATAATCCAGCGCCATCAGGCTTTTCCATGTTGAATGAACTCGAATACTGCTATTCTACGTATGTGTCCCTCATAAATACCGCGCAACTACAACTTACCATGTACAGTATACAACAATAAAACCAAACTAATTCAGACTTTTCAAAACGCGTCACATTTAACGGATGAAACGGCATCATTCATATTGTTATCCACAAGAGGGCGACAAAGCTACTCTCCTTCCCTCCATACATAAACGGTTAAACGTTAACTTTAAAATAATACAAGTGATGGATAGAGATTTATTTATTGCATGAAATCAGTTGTTAAAGTTGAGTCATGTCATGTTTGCTTCTCCTCTCTTCTCCACTAAAAATATGTTGAGAAAACATTTACCCTGATTGACTATCTCTCTCTGTTTCCATACTTTGCGGTATTGGCCTTGCTCACTTTACTTCGAACTTCTTGCTCCAGCTCAATAATGTTTGAGTAAAGGACATCAGACATTTCATCATCAATGTCCATCTGTAACATAAACACACAAAATCAATTATTTCGTCTTAACAGGCCAACTGACGATACATGTGACGCTTTAAGCAGTTCATCTTTGGACTCACTTGTCGAGACTCGACGTAGTTTTTGCCCAGTCCTGATGTTAAACTGTGATACTTTGCTCTTGGATCCAGAGACTCTGGCTTTTGGAGAAACAGCCAGTGCTTTAAAAAAAACAGAGAGGAAAATGAGTCACAGAAAAAAATGTATTTATTGTGCCGACAGAAATAGAACTTTCAGAACTTACCTGTGCCTCTGCTCCATTGTAAGGCGTTAATGTGAAGGTGTTGGTGAAGATCCTGATCTGTTTAGCACAATGGGAACATTACACACTGTAAATACACGTAATATTCTTGCACATATATATCACATCATAGAATTGGAAAATAATGTGTAGCTCTGAAATCTAGTTTCAGGACATCTGCAATGAAACTTATAGATACAAAAATAATTTAACTCAGCATGAAGTTTTGCGTTTATTTAATACAGACATTTAGGCTCTTATTTAATTTAATAAAAGTCAAAATTTGATTTTTAAAAGGGTCAAACATATTGCTAATATTTAATGCTATTTAAATTTTGTGTTGAGGCTTATACTTTTTTTTTTTTGCAGTTCATATACTATGCCCTTAGTTTGTAAAAACATACTATAAATATGCATCCAAAAACACTCACCAACCACATGATGGGCATAATGAGAGTCCAGAAAAAAGAAGGCAAGATGCCATAGGTTAGATTGGTCATCACCAGTCCTGGACATATTACAGAAGAGAACAGCCCCTGACATAAGAGCAAAAATTAAAAAAAAAAAATTTTTAAAAACAAAGAAGTAACACTGTAATTTTTACAGAGCCCCTTGGAACGTTAAAAACATTTTTTTAAAAAAACAAAGAAGTAACAGTGTAATTTTTACAGAGCCCCTTGGAACGTTGAAGACAGACAAACCTGGTTGTTTTTATGTCGGTTGAGTGCCAGGCTGAGCAGATCTACGGCGTACTTGGAGGAGCTGTACGGCTCAGTCCCGCTGCTGTGCTGCATGTCGTCTATGTTGAAGGCAGAGCGGCGGGCATTACTGGATGAGGACCACACTACCCTGGATGTGTCTCCTGTCCCACACAGCAGGGGCTCCAGCTCCCTAATCTGGAACAGAGGTGGTGTGAAACACAAAGGAATGAATGAAAATAATATATATATATATATATATATAGTACATACAAAAGAAAATGACCAAATAGATTGGTGGCGAAAACTTCCTGCAGTCCATCCGAGTTGAGTCGATCCTGTTGAGATAAGAGACCCTCTGCTGTAGCAAACATGTTGATGACATTCCTGCAGGGACAGTGCATATTGTTACACAACTGCACAAACAGTTGCTGTATACAGTTCAAATTAAGAGCCGACGTCATAAAAATAAAAAGACAGACTTGTGGATAATATGCAAATCAGAAACATAAGATGAAAACTCACTTGGAGAACAGGCCCTTGAAAAAAGCCTTGAAATCGATTTGTGGATTCGGCATAATCCCAGCATTTAGATACAGAAAGTCAATTCTGTTGTACCTACAGGAAAAACACAAATAACCACAAAAAAAAAATCAAAAATTATTCACACTATAGATATATAGACATACACTATAGCAGTGTAAACTCCTTTATCCCATATATATGTCAATAGACATTATTCGTACAAACATATATATATGTCAATAGACATTATTCGTAAACTCCTTGGAAACATGATGTGAGACGACCCACCTGAGGGTCACGACCCAGTCTTTGGGAAACCATGTACTATTGTATGTAAATTACCACTTTTTTTTTCTTACCTGGCCTTGACCTCCTGAGCAGCGGCTAACACTGACTCCACGGAGCCCACGTCGAGGTGCAGCAGGTCAATATTTGCATTGTTGTGGGAGGTGAGTAGGGCAGAACGGGCAGCCTGGGCCCGCTGCATGTTTCTGCAGGCCAGACACAGACGGAGCTGACTGTCCTCTGTCAACAGCCTCTCACACAGAGCTAGGCCGACGCCACTGTAAAGAGAAGGAAACCAGAGAACATGCAACCTGTCATATATACACATTGTCCTAGTCAGTCCTGTAGATCTGTGTAAAACCAATAGAGATATATTTATTCAAAGTGACAGCTTTGTGTAGCGTTATCAATACAAATCATACACACGGTACCTAAAAATAAAACTTAAATAAATTACATCATCTATTGTAAATGCAATTTTAGAAAGTGTGTACTATTCTATGCTGTAGTAAACACAACTGTTATATAAAAAAACATAGAATGCACACGATAATAGAGTAATACTAACACAAAACAAAATAATTAAATGTATATAAGGATTATGTCACTTATTAACAACACCACATTTCACAATTTCGTTTTTAGTGTATTTTTATTTTCTTAATTCGTGATATTAGTTTAGTCGCCGTAAAGTTATAGCGTGAACCGGCGACTGTGTCTGACTTCGACAAACCTTCGACAGTATTATTAATTAAAAACCTAGTAAAAGTTATTACGTCAGACCTGTTGGCGCCAGTGACGATGACCACTTTCTCCATTTCTAAGTACAGCTCTTCAAGTCTCAAAACCGAAGACTGGAAACAGGAACTTTGTCCACCGGGACGCCCCTCTCAGCCCATCGGCAGATTCCGCTCACAACCAAGCAGCCTATATGCTCAAGCTTTAGCGTGGTATGATTGGATGATGTCATCGAAGGCACAACCAATCGGCTTCGTTTAAGTACGGCGAGCGAGAAGTTACAAAATATAGACGCGAAACGATAATAGGTGTAACAATTTACACAAAGAACAAATTGTAAAAAATAAAATAATATATATATATTATATATAGCTTTGCTAATTGAGTATTAACTTATAAATGTAATGTGTTTACTTTGGCAATTAAAAAATGTGTTAAATTGCACAATTGTGTTGAATATTACCGAAAAATAAACCTGCTTTAGAAGAAGTGTATGGAAAGACGAAGGAAACGTTAAACGGGACATTTAAATTAAAAATATTTTTTAATAATGAATCCATGCATCAGTTAATAATGCTTCAATGTCAAGGAGAAAAATCTACCCTTTTTAAAATGTATTAAATAGATGTCAACTTCCACCAAACTTTATTCACCTTATTTACAATATCACTGCTTGAATCTTTATAATATAAAGAATATGTTTCTTTCTATTTTAACAATTCACAATTAAATTATTTCCAATAATTCATGGAGAGTAAGTAAAATTACAAAAAAAAACATAACTTGCAATTTACAGTCATTTATGAATCAGGACAAAACAAACAATAACATTAACAACAAAGAGTCAAAGAAATGTGCTGGCTTCTAAAATGTGCGCCACAGATATGAAAAATGTATATCTATTTAGTTGATGTTTTTATCCGTTGCACTAATGGAAAAATATGAATTATGTTGACATGAAACCGAAGGCAGCAGTTGAGCAAAATAACCGGAAAACAGAAATGAACTTAGCTAGCTATCTGTGTTTCTAGATTTGAAAAAAACATTTCAAATACTTAAAATAAATAAATATTCAAAGTTAGTAACAAATATACATAGGTGTAGACACCCTATTTATTTAAACTAAATATAACACTATCGAGTGCGGACCCGTTCATTTACAGCACACATTGCGACAAGGCAGTATTTACATCTGACAGGGGAGAGGTTGTGTTTTGCTATGCTAGACTCTCCATCAGCTGAGTGTGTATTTCCAGAAAGCTCGGCCTTTGCTTGGCATTTCTTCTCCAGCAGCTGAGCATCAGGTTAGTGTACAGTCTTTCGGGACAACACGGCGGCTTCGGCAGGTAAATCTGGGAAGATAATAGTATGGGAATATTAGATAGGAAAAAAATTATTTAGGTTTCTGAACATTTTTTTTATTATTTGATGTTACCTGCTTGCCCTGGTCCCTGAAAAACTCCCCTGTATTTTCAATGACCTGCTCATCAGAGAGCTGGGAGTAAGGCTGCTCCTTACACAGAGTTAGAATCTCCCACAGTGTTACACCGAAGGCCCATACATCACTGGCCATTGTGAACTTGCCCTGAAAAAAAAAGAAAAAAAAGATGATTGATTTCGACGGCTTCTCTGATATGTGCAGTCACTAAACGGATATTCTCAATAACTCACCAACAGGATGCTTTCCCACGACATCCAGCGAATAGGCAGCACAGCCCGTCCTTGGATCCTGTAGTAGTCACCTCTGTACAGGTTTCGACTCATGCCAAAATCGGCGATCTTTATCGTGTACTCCTTTCCGACCAGACAATTGCGAGTGGCCAGGTCACGGTGGACGAAGTTGAGGGAGGACAAATACTTCATTCCGGATGCAATCTGCACTGCCATCCCGATCAGTTTATTGTAGCTAAAAGCAAAACAATATCACAAATTATTTAAATCCGTGTGCTTAATTATTGAACATTTATGAGGATATTTTTTTAGTGATATCTGAATAAATTAGTATATAGTTTTAAACATAACCACAGGGGGAGCTATTAAACTGGCAGCTATTTTGAGGTTGGATGCAAACAGCTGCTGCAATAACCGTGAACTCCTGGGAAACATGATGCCAAAAAATCTCTTACGACCCACCTGAGGGTCGCGACCCAGTCTTTGGAAACTTTTTATATTAATAATAATTTACATTACAAGCTATAATGTCCACCTGCATATGTATTGTACGTTCATAGAGACTTGCGCCTACCTGCCCCCGTCCTTCTCCTCTTTTCGTGTGCTCTCTTCACAGGCCACTTCCTTGAGTCTGAGGTTGCACAGAAACTGGTTCAGGTCTCCGTTCTCCATGTATTCCGTGATCATCCACAGAGGATCCGTGTCCACGCACACCGCCAGCAGACGGACAATGTTGGGGTCCTTCAGACGGGACATGATACGGATCTCCTTAAGGAAGTCATTTCTGCAGCACAGCGGGAACAAACAGCTTAATGTTAAAGAGGAGACCATCCGTTTACCAGTGCAAGCGTACGTCAGCGACACTTCTTCACCTCGCATTCTTATTGGCGTCCTCTCGCAGGGTTTTCACGGCAACCAGCAGGGGTGACTCGTCGTTGCCCTCGATGGACAAATCCTTGCCCAGAAATTCCTGCATCCCCTCGGCCTCGCACAAGTGCACCTGGATACACGCACAAACACACACTTGAAATCGCAATACAAAGCATTATCTATCATTCTTTAAAAAAAAAAAAACACAACGTATTATTGTAAATCAATATAGACACGTCAAAATTATAGGATGGAGAAGACAGAGATAAATCAAATATATTTAAAAAAATTTAAAAAGTCATTTTCATTAGCAAAATCAACTATAGGTAAATATTATGAGATTTAAAATTTGTATTAAATAATAAGAATAATAACTATTATTATAGTGATATAATAATGAGTACTATTATTAATTTCATTATTGTTATAATAAGTAGTAGTAAATAATAATAATAACATTATTATTATAAATAGTAATTCTAGTATTAATGATATAATAATATATTTCCTATTTATTATATTGATATTTATTATAATTAATATAATTATGTATTAACATTGATGATGATGATGATGATTATTGATGATTATTATTATTAACAACAATAATAATAGAAAATATTCAAACCAGAAGGGTTCCATATGCACAGCAGTTGAACAATAATAATAATAGTAATAAAGTATTGGTATTAAATACTTCTCCAAACTGGCCCTCTCCTAGTTTTTCCTTGAACGTGAGCTTGTGTCTTGGGAATTCTTTCATGGACGAGTCGGTGCCAGCGAAGAGATCCATATTGATGGCTGATTTGTTGACGTCCTGTGTCTCCTGCAAACTAACAATGTCCGCCTCTGCATAGTGCGGTGCACCGTCAGAACCACTGGTTGTCGAGGCCGGCACTACAGTGGAACACACACACACAAGTTGTTGCGTAATCAATACAGAACTTCCTACGTGGTTGAGAGTGACCTTTGAGCATCTTACCCAGGCGCTCCGTGGACTGAGCAAACTCAGGGAGCTTCCGGATGAGGCGCGAGGGCTCCTGGTAGTCTCCGCACAGGGGGAAGATCCTCTCGTAGGTGGAGTTCGAGCTGGAGCCGTCCTCGGTGGAAAGGGAGGAGTGGCGGTAGGAGAAGGCCTGAGTTTGGAAGGCGAGGCGAGCGGTGAGTTCGTCGTCCAGCAGACGTCGCGACGCCTGTAAGAGGTGTTAGCAACAGTTAGCACAAGTGGTAAGTGAACTGCCGACTCACAAAGAAGGTTAAGGGGATGAGTAAGAAGATGGGACTCCAACCTTCTCAAGCATCTTCTGCCACACCTGCCTCCACAGTATGATGACTATGATGGTCAAAAGGATGGCTATGATGGCCACCAGACAGCCAATCAGGATCCGGGTATTGCTGTCGTCCACCTTATGAGTTGGATCTTCACCTGTCGAAATTTAAGGAGGTCAAATCAAAAAAAAAAAGTAACATTGAGACCCATTCTGTGCCATTACTGTAATAAGTAATTCCTTACATTGTCACTAGAGGGCAATGTTAACAAAAAAATCTGAATTTATTCCACATTGAATGAACTTTATCCACTGTGAGGCCTATTTTTTTCTTTTTTTTTTTACATTTCTTAATACAAATGTAACCAGTAAAAGACAGACAAAGGATGCCAGCTATTGTTAAACCCAGAGACACTGTAGTTAGCGAGGAGGGACCCAGTCATTTGGCCTAAGAAGACTGATTATTACGTAGTAAAAACTCCTAAAATGAAACCGATATCCAGGTCCAAAAACATTTTAGTTTAGGTTTTAGTATCTCTTGTATGAAAGGCGGGCGAAATGTAAGTTTTAGAAATAGTAATAAAAAATAAAAAAAAATTCACAAAGATGTAAGTTGCTTATTTTTGGTACAATTCTTGATACTAGTCGTTTTGAAATAATAATAAAAAATAAAAAAAAATTCACAAAGGTTTGGATGCAGACCTGGGATTGTGGTTCCAGGATGTCCGTGTTTGCGGGGAGCTAAAGATGTATTGTAGACAGCAGAACCTGTATGTGTCAAAAAAAAAAACTTGACAATAACTAGAAGTTCAGACAGTGCTGGTGTAGAGCACATTTACATTTCTCTCACCTGATTGGAAGGCTACCTCGCTAAACAGCATCCACAGGTCGCCAAAGTGGAACCGACATTTGATGGCACTGGCCGTGCGGTCTCCGAGAGACACCGGGACGAAACGTGCGTTTTGGCTGACCCGGTCGGGGTTAGGTCGGTAGGTCACCGGGTCGGCCTCCCATTCTGTGCCCGATCTGAAGTAGCAGGTGACTTGTCGGAAAATCCGGACGCCTCGACTGAACATGTTGTTGCAGTGGACCTGCGGTAAGTACGTTTTAAGTTTTGAATCTAAATTTAAATTGAATTTAAAGCAGCTTCATAATATTTTCATACACGACCATACCTTCATAGACGTGAAGTTTCTAACGTGGTCGAAGTCAAAGATGACCTCCACGTAACCTTTCGGGAAGCTCTTGTTGTTCCAACCCACAAAGTCGTAACCGGGCCACATGCTGTACGTTTGGGTGTGGAGGAAATCGTCCTGACCCCACGTGCCATCTGTCAGCTGGCCGAGGCCTTTCGTCAGTCTGAGGGAGAGATGCATTTTAGATTACTAATCAGCATTTTATATTTAAAAAAACAAAATTAAGTTCATTATTTGTCCCACAATGGGACACTGCAACCCACACGGGCTGCCACTGGAGGTGCTATAACGCATGTAGTTCCTCTGGGGCTCGATCCCAGGACCTACTGCGTGTAAGTGTCAAACTCAGGCCAAACCTGGCCCACAGTGTAATTATATTTGGCCCGCGAGATCATATCGAATATGTACTAGCGTTGATTTGTAGTATTAGCGGTGTATGCGCTAGGTCAAGCGTGGGCAAACTTTTTGACTCGCGGGCCACAATTGATCCTAATATTTGATGCGGGGCCGGGTCAGGAGCAGATAGATGGAGCGTTTGTATGAACTAAAATAAATGACATGTAAAAGTCTGTCAATAAAGGCTTAAAATGCTAACATGCTTTTAGCCTTTTCTATGCCATCTACTGGGGAAATGCAGGCATTGCAGGGGAAAGGCAGAAATATAATGAAAATAGAAATTAATAACATATAATTTGGACAGGTTTGGTGGGCCGGATTAAAAAGCCAAACGGGCCGCATCTGGGCCCCGGGCCATAGTTTGCCCATGCTTAAATAAATACAGACCTCTCAGCTAAGGCTCCGTCGTACACAGAGTCATTGAAGTAGACGTCCTGGCCTCTGTAGATCATCTGGTGCCCGTCGGGAATACTGTAGGACATGAGACCATCTGACATGGACAAGAACATGAGGACACATGGACTTACTGCAGGGTTCCAGAAAGTTGTCACCAGTTACAATTTACAACTGTGGTGCATTTTTTTTTGTGGTGTCAAACATACGGCCCGTGGACCAAAACCGGCCCACTTGGGGGGTTCAATCCGGCCCGCTTGATGAATTTTTAAAGTGAGAAAAATGTACCAACATTTCATGTTTGTGAAGTTTGCTAAAATGATAGCTTAGGTATTAGACCAAGGGTGTCAAACATACGGCCCGTGGGCCAGGAACGGACCACTAGGGGGTTGAATTTGGCCGTTTGAGAGATTTTAAAAATGAAAGAGATGCACAAACACATGGTAGCGGTGACTAACCGAGCCATTCGCAGCCGTAGAGTTCCACCCTCATACACACGATCATGGAGTGATCCGTCACAGGCATGAAGCGGACAAATCGAGCTATTATGGGAGGCTCCAGATCCTTCAGAACCACATCATAGGCGTTTCTATTCCCCTCTATGACCTGACGGAGGAGAGGCAGATGTCACCAGACTGATACTGAGGCAGCGCGATGAATGATGAAACCAAACGAGAGGCCCGCATCTCATGAATTCATGATTCACCTCTGCTCCCCCGTATCCAGCTGTATTCTGACAATGTATTACTTTAATGCACCGTTATGAGAAGTGTACAATTTCAGATGTGACAATATTATTTAACAAATAGGCAAAATTTGTTTTTTTTTAATTCTTATTTTTTTTATTTAGTCATTCACATATCTTTCTTTCTTTCTTTCCTTCTTCAGGCTTTTCTTCCTTCCTTTCTTCCCTCCTATTTTTTTTTCTTTTTTTTTTTTTTTTTTTTTCTTTCTCCCTCTTTCTATCTTTCTTTCCTTCTTTCTTCTGTCTTGTCTTCCTTCCTCTCTTCCTCTCCTCTCTACGTTTCCTTCCCGCCTTCATTCCCACCTTCATTCCCGCCTTTCTTCCCTCCTATTTTTATTTCTTTTTTTTCTCTTTCTCCCTCTTTCTATCTTTCTTTCTTCATGTTTCTTTCTTCCCTTCCTTCCCTCCTCTTTTTCCTCTTTCTCTCGCTCTCTTGCTATCTCTGTTGCTTTCTTTCTTCAGTTAAGGAAGGACAATTTCCTCCTTCCTTTCTTCCTTCCTACTTTCCCTTCCTTCCTTCCTTCCTTCCTTCTATCCTATCCTCCTGCGCTCCCTCCTTCCTTTCTTCCTTACTTCCATCCTTCCTCTCTTCAATTGTTTTTTATTGTGAATTTTCTGTATCAGTAGACATTACTGTGAATGACTGAATCACGTTGGAGAGAAAAAGAAAGACCGCCTTAAATTAAATCACGTCCTACTATTAAATATGAAAGGTCACCGCGAAAGGTCGCCATCCCCCAGCAGCTCACCTGCCTCCCCTTCCTGTCATGCCACTCCAACCAGTCGTTCCCGTCGCGGCTGTACTGAATCACGTATCGCTGGGCGAACTCATTTCCCATTCCGTCGGCGTGGCGTCCTTGCGTGCCCACCAGGGTGATGAAGTGCAGCGAGCGCAAGTCCACCTGGAGATAGTCCTTGAAGCTGTCCGCCTCCGACAGCATGTCAGGGCACCAGGCCCCATCTCCGTCTCCGTTGTCGGAGTCGAGTCTGAGGTGGTGGAAAACATGAGACACGGTGACGGAAACCGAGGGCGAAGGGTTCAAGAGGTAGAGGAAGAGAAGAGAGGGAGGGGAAAAAAAGATTAAAAACGTGGGGAAAAGAAAATATTTCTAGAAATAAACAGAGGAGGCCAAATAAAAAGTGCAGACAGGAAGTAGAAAGCAGACGGAACATGTAAGGAGGGAAAAATGCGTTTCTGCCACGGTATGCAGGTATTTTGTATGCATGACAGCGTTCCCATTACCTTACAATGTCACAGGTCAAGGTAAAAAAAAAAAAAAAAAAAACCCCCCTTCATTTTTTTTAACTCACCCCACTTTTTAACCTTCACACATGCTCAGCACCAGACTACTCCGCTAATTAGCTGCCAGGGCTAGCGCTAAATGTGGCTCCTCGTGATTTGAGAGAAAAATGAGTGTCGAACTGCAAGAATATGTTTAAAAAAAAAGGTGTTAAAGATTTGTACACCGTTGACAATTAAACTATTACATTTTTTTGTGTGTGTTTTTTAACATTTTAGATCATTAGCAGACTAGCTAGTTAGCTTCAAATATATTTGCGTATATTATAGCTATTTTTGGCTATATTATTATTTTGTGTGTGTTTTTTAACATTTTAGATCATTAGCAGACTAGCTAGTTAGCTTCAAATATATTTGCGTATATTATAGCTATTTTTGGCTATATTATTATTTTTGTTTTTTATATATATATTTTTTGTAGAGGAACTACATTCATTTAACACAGTTTTGAAGGAAATTCTGGAATAGTTTTTTTGCTAATTTCATGCTATTCTGGCTAACATTTTTGGCTACATTATAGGTCTGTTCAGCTGTCGTATTTTTGCCTAGCTGCATACGTTAGCTTGTTAAGTTAGTTCTGCATTAAGCGGAGCTCTGTCTGTATTTTTTATTTTTATTTTATTACCTGTACGATTTACTTGCGTATAACATCGTTTATTTGACCTTCACCTTAATCTGTAGCTATTTCTGAATAACGTCGTCATATTTTGTTTAATGTAACCATTCTGGGTACATTTGACCTAATTTTCTGGATGTCGGCTCAATTTTTTGGGACATTTTTTTATTTTTCTCTGGGCCTTTTCTGTTGTATATATTTCTCTTTTGTGGTTTGGTTATGTTTGGCTAACATTTATTTATTTATCGCAATCGACTGCGCTTCAGCTACTGTCATGTTGACTCTTGCGATACTTTTTTTTTTGTGTGTTTTTACAGATTATCGCTTTGTCCTCTGTCTCCACAGACTGTTTATTCGAGAAAATTGCCCGACAAAAATAAACATGTAGTTAGCCGTGCCTGCCAAATTTCGCAGCCGTAGATTCGGACCACTGACTGGAGGCAGAGATGTCCTCGTCCTGAATCTGTCCTCCCGTCATACCAAGGGGATAGCGGCACAGTTCTGGAATACGAAGAAGAAGAAGAAGAAGAGTTTAATCATGAATGTGTGTATCCAGGACGAAGTGGAAGTATGAAGTGGTTTGGGCTCATCCCTCTCCACCAGCCCCTTTTCCTGCTGCACCGCAAGGACTCCTGAATCCAAACAGAGGCATCGCTGTGTAGGTGCCAGTCTAAGCAAAATGAGAAGGGAGTGGCCTCTGAACTGCACAGGCTTCTTTTTCTTAAACATTTTTCATCATTTACACCAGGCACGTGACTGAACACTTCAACCGTCCGACTTCATTAGGCGCCCCTTAATCTGCCTGTATGGAAATATCTTTCATAACTTTTTAAAGTTTAAAAAAAAAAAAAAAAGAAGATGATGCAGTCTTATCCATATTTTACAGCCACCGTTTACTCCGATCACTCGTACCTGGTAATTAAGGGGCATCTGTTTTACTCACCTTCCCCTCCCTGAGCATTGCGACATGTGGCAGAACAAATAAGCCTTTAACTGGGGAAATATTCTAGGTGGAAAAGTCAGAAGTGTGTGTGTGTGTGTGTGTGGACCTAACTACATGCCTACAATTTTTCCTTTTTTTCCCCCCCCTACATGTGCCTTGCGCTTGTGAAAGGCCTGCCTGTTCTTAGGATATTTGCTGTCTGACCATTAGGTAAACCACACACACACACACACACATTTTTAAGCCCACCCACCTTAAATTGTTTTCTTATTCCATCTTGTTAGCATACCTTCTCTTTCAGAAAAAAAAAATCTATTTTAAGCCTGAATACAACATAGCAACAAAACCCGACTTAAACTTCAGGCTTTAGTCTATCTTGGATTGCTCATCGATAAAAAAAAAAAAAGGAACGTTAAAGAATAACCGTCACCTGGGTTGACTTGTGCGCCGACGGCAGCAGCAGCGACCAAAAGAACGCCGAGATGTGCGATCATTTTGGCCTCCCCGCGATCTTCAGCTCCGCTCAGGCGTCCCGCACAACTGAACAGAAGGATTGGGAAACTTTGGTAATGTTATCATGGATCATAAGGACATGCAATTACTATGTTGCTACAGTGTTGGGAAGTTCAATTCTGCTGGGTGATTGGTCGATGACGAAAACCGCAGTACACGCAATAAAAAAATACCTCTACGTTTGCATCCTCGATGGCACGTGTGTAGTCTACCTTTCAACGCGAAGCAAAATATCGCGAAAGCAAGACATCAGACTGATTCTGACCAGTACGATCATAACATAGTTAGCTATAAATAAGTTTATGTTTTTCTCCTTTGTTCTCATTCAAAGAAGTACAAGTATATTAGATATGTATTTTTATTTATTCATACTTGAATGAAATCTAACTTTTCAAAATGTATCAAGCGGACCAGACTGAACACCCTGGCGGGCCGGTTTTGGTCCACGGGCCGTATGTTTGACACCTGCACCTTGATGAAACTCCAAAGTAATGACAGTTTATTGGAAAGTTATATTTTTAAAAAATGCAAATTGAGAGCTAGTGTAACTATTTCATACTTTTTTTTTTTAAATCAGCTTTATATCCAATTTACTTCCTTAAAATTACCCCCTTATCTAAAAAAAGCTTTATATTGAATTTACTTCCTTAAAATTACCCCCTTAATAAAGATTTATTTCAGTTGGAGCTAAACTCTTTACCCTAACAATCAGTTCAGTTCACTCCCATGCGGACTGCATCACAGGTTTTATCGAAAATGTTTTCGTTTCGGGATAGGTATTAGCTTAACCTGACCAACCACGGGGGGCACTGTTTCCCTCTTTTCTTCTTTTTACAAAACGGTTAAAAAAAAAAAAGGCCTTTCGAAAGATCTCAGTGACTTTAACGCTTAGAATCAGCCCTGATCCTCACTCACATGGCAAGTTGTCTCAAGAAATAACTCAGGGTTGCCGCGAACTTCCTTGGATTCCATAATAACTCGCTAAAACACATAAACCGTCAGTTCCCTTTAAGAACCAGGCCAAAAATGAAAGCTTTCCATTTATTTTAAACTGACGATGAAGCGACCGTCTGGAGTAAAATATTCCATGCCGGTGCTTTAAAATGTGAAATAATAATAAAAATCTATAATAATCAACCAGTCTAGCTTTTTCTACTGGGTCTGTTGACCTGAAAACATAGAAAAATGTGATTTATTCTCATGTGTGATGTCACTGTGCACTGTGAGCCAAGTTGACACAAACTTTCCTCTGGGCTTAAAACGTTAATCTGATTCCTAATTTATTCATTTTTCTGGCAGAAACGGTGAAATTCGACTTACTTTTTTCACAGATTCCTGTGTCGTTACGGTGAAACCATTAGTCTCAGGAAGTATTCCAGGTCCGCCTGTGAGTTGATGCGTTCGCCACCGCGAGCTGCTGACCTCTCTCAAGAGCCTGCTGTGAGTGGAAAAAATTAGAGAGGGGGAGAAAGGAAAAGGGAGAGAAAGAGGGAGGGAGAAAACGACAGCAACTTTTACAGTCTTCCGGGGCTGGAAGGAAAGAGAGAGAGAGAGAGAGAAAATAACACGTTTGGGATTGTGCGACGAAGCCAGAATCCCAGAATTCCACCTGATCCGCAAATGGTTTCAATTATGGCCCACGGAGGCAGCAGCGTCTGGCAGCTCCTTCCTCCGACAGCTACTGACGAAAACAGACTGGAGTTCATTTACCGTACAGAGGAACCTGCTAATTACTGGAGGGGGACGTGATGTTGGAGGGAGGGAAAAAAAAAAAAAGAGGAGCATCAAAACAAAGAAGCCATCGTGGACACAAATGAGTGTATGAGGTAACCGCGGAAGAAGCGTCTCACGTGGAAGAGTGAAATAATTAAATGAATACTGTTGGACGTGTTTGGTTGTTTATTTTTTCTTTTGAGAAATCTAGAATTTTTTTTTGTTTTTTAATGAGAGTTTCAGCAGATCATTCTCAGAGCTTGAGGGCTCAGGGTCAAAGATCAAAAATCACTTAGCCAAATGATAGGGTAGTTACCGCTAGCAAGGTGAGACGCTCTGGCACTGAATCCCCCTTAAATACCGCCCTTCTTTAATTGGAGGCCACGCCCTCTGGTGCTCCGGCTCGGCTAAAACAGCCAAACAGACAGCCCAGGACAGAGAAAACACAAAACAGGGGTGTCAAACATACGGCCCGTGGGCCAAAAGTGGACCACTAGGGAGTTGAATGCGGCCCGTTTGATACACTTATAAAATAAAATGCACAAACACTTCATGTAAGTGATGTTTTTTACAAAATGATTTTTCATTAAGTATGAATCATTTTCATATTTTTCTGTCTACTGTTGTTAGCGCACATAGCTGAATAGCAGCTAACGCTGTTTAATGACAGCTGGTGCGTATCGCTAATGATAAAAGAAAGTCATTACGCTCACAAAAGCTCTTTCCATGGCCACATCCTGTTTTCAGCAGCATTTATAACAATTAAGACTCCAAAAATGTCAAACCAGAAAGCAGAGTGGGTTATTAATGCAGTCCAACACAGCGGTCCCCGACCTTTTACGGCCTTTTGACCTTTTTTGGCTAGTACAGTCCGCTGTAATAAATTCTAATTTACAATCCAGTCTACGTTT
>NC_024326.1:217907-253948 GCF_000523025.1 Cynoglossus semilaevis
CAGCCACTAGAGGGCACTCTAGGCATGTGTGCCAGTATGTGCTAAACCTGTACCACTGAAAATGTACATGTTCGTTATTTTCACACTGACAGCCGCTAGAGGGCACTCTAGCTGGCTAGTGCAACTTATACCCTGTAGCGAGATATAGTCCGGAAAATACGGTAGATGGACAGTGGAATTTATACAGTGTGTGTCAATTTTGGGTTTGCATTCATTAGGATTTCAAGAAAGAAAGAACAGTGAGGGAGAAAGAGAAAAAGAGAGAGGGGAAGACGAGTGAGGTGAGGGAAGTCTGGGGAAAGGCAGGAAGAGATTGAGGCATTTTGGAAGAATCCCAGATCCCTAAATCAACGATTCATGACCTTGGCTCAGAGCGGGAGCTGCTGTGGTAGATGTTCCTGATATGCCTCTGTCTTTCTCTGGACGGGTACCAGGGCTTCAAAAATGTCCTCCGAAGGGTGGTGCGACGCCGCTGCAGCACTTTATATCACTGCCGCAGTACGGCATTAATAAATAATGTTTATAAGCAGCAGAGCCAGCGTAGCAGGACGGCACCTGCAGACACAGAGACGCTGGAAGAAAAAAGCCCAAAAAGTTTGGAGAGAAAGTAAATAAAGTCGCATTTGGTGGTGTTATAAACAAAGTGGAAATGACGCTTTGGTTTGGTTTTTTTTTTTCTCTAGTTTTTAAAATCATGTGTAATTTTTCCTCATATCAAGTACAACCATTTTTTTCACATTTTTACAACCAAAAAAAATTTTTGCTCAGAGATATTGGGCAAAAGTCTTGATTTTTCCTCAAATCTTCATTGGAAACAGATAAAAAGACCAACTCTGGGTGTGCCACAAAAACATAAGCAGACACAGTCACAGTGAAGCAAGCCCGGCGAGAGGCAACGGCGCAGAGGCATGGAACTGACTGTATGTTTAATTGTAGCACACACACACACACACACACACACACACAAACGCACACACACATGCTGACACGCAGGGACACGCCGTCTAAGGTGTACGTAAGAGAAGCAGAAGCAGAGAAAAAAAAATGAAAATCCCGAAAACCTACGGACAGCACCAACGAATTTATTAATTTAATTGTGTTTTTTTTTTTTTTTTAATAATTTTTTTTTAAAATATTTGCGGGTATCTGTAGACAGTGGCTTGCTTGCTAACAGCAAAACAACATACTAGCTTCTGGTCCGCAATGAACATTTTGCCCAGTCATTCTGTGGTCCTTTATTTAGTACGAGCTAGGCTAAGAGTTGTATGCTAGTCCGGTTTAAAGCTCCAATAAATATCGTACAGATTTCATAACTAAAATAAAAGAATAATTTCACTTAGTTTGCTCTGTTTATAAAAAACAACTAGTGGCCGATTGGATGTATGCCTCGTCCTTTTTTTGTATCAAGTAATGTAATGTAACTAAGTAACTTTTACTCAAAGTATTTTTTTTTTACTTTTACTCATTGTAGTACATTTTAGATGGGTACTTTTACTTGAGTAGAATTGAAGCAAAGTAAAGATACTTTTACTTGATTACATTTTTTTTAGTACTTTTCCCACCTCTGCTGAAGGCCGTAGCCACTTATGCGTCTACAGCCATCGTGAACGCCTTCTTCGGCTCGACGGATAATTAACCTGACAAGCAGAATTTAAAGTGCGCAATAATTGGCTCTTTTCAGACTCTTTTCTTCTCATTCTAATTTTACAATAATTGGCTCTTATATAACAGACTCTTTTCTTCTCATTCTAATTTTCAAAGTCAGCTAAAACACACATACACACACACACACGCAGACAGACAACATTTTGTCCTCGAGCTAGTTAGGGAACCACCGCTGTAACTCAACAACGACAACACTTGTACGTAAGACGCCATGCAGGTTACGCGATACCTGCAAATAAAACCTTTTCACTCCGTTTCCGATCGGAACAGGACACTGACATCAAAGCACCTCTACACGGCCATCTCCTCCCCTAAACAGTCCGACGGACTCTCCGAATTCATCACGTTGGAGAGCCGCGCCCCCCCGTCGGCGCCCTCGCCCGCTCCCCAGCTGTCCCGATCGTCGCTCTCGTCGGTGTTCGACTCGTACTCCGACCCGATCCCCGACTCTCTGAACCGTAGGAGCTCCAGGGCTCCGAGCACCTGCTGCCCGAGCAGCGAGATCTCGTCCGGGCCTCCGTCGCTCGGGGTCTCCCCCAAGTCCCGGCCCTGCTCCTGGATGTCCGGAGCACGGGAGGAAAAACGGAAACGTTCGAAACGAACGCCGCCGCTGCTGCTGCCGCTTAGACTCAGAGGGCTGGAGTCTGGACCGGTGGTACCTGGGGAATAAGGCCCGGGCAGCGTGGAAACCCAGGGAGTGTCACTGATCTGGAGCTGAGATCGAGAAGCAACAGGGTCGATAGATGACGAAGGTGTGAGGGAGTTCTGCTGGGAGGGTCGGGCTCGGAAAGTGATCTCCAGGAGACTGTCCTGTGAGCCCACTGGAGAGAGAAAAAAAGACATTATTAGGATAAGATGAGGGGAAATCTGATGGTTTATCATTTCATTGGCAGAACGTGCTAATTGCAAAAAAAAGCGAGCAGCAGTGAACCTCCTGAGGAAGCGGCCAGGGGATAATAATTGCTTGGCACAGGTGGTTGAGAAGCTGAGGAATCTTTAGGAGGGTGAAAGATTCATTTGCAAATAAAAAATGATCTAATGTTTATTCTGGAAGACACGAAGCAAGTAGAGAAAGATATCGATTTTTTTTCTTTCCCCCCGCACTCACTGGACGTCAACCGGAGACTTTTTTTCTTTTTTTTTCCCCCCCGCACTCACTGGACGTCAACCGGCCTGAGGCTTTGAGCTCCAGCTCCTGTATCTGTTTGACCAGCAGGGAAATGTGTTGCAGCAGGTCGGTGTTCTGCTGCAGCAGCCTCTGCACTCGAGCTTGGGCTTCGTTGCGTGCGGACACCTCCACCGACAGCTGCTCCTGGAGCACATGGACCTGAAGAAGGACAAAGCAGCACCACGCGCAAGTACTTTTAGGCCACTCATGTCAAGTGTTATCAAGTGTTAACGTGTGACGTGGAATCGGCCTACCTGTGCCGCAGCTGCCAGTGCCTGCTGCTCCTGCTGCTGCAGCTGTTTGTGGAGCAGCTGGACCTCGTGCTCCGCGGAGGAGGGAGCATCTGCCGTCAACGGAGCTGTAACGCAGGCTCCGAGGATGGGAGACAGGCTGTCAGACACCTGCGGCCGACAGGAGAGAAACTGTGACTGTCACGTAGTTCTCAAAGTTTCACATAAACCGGCGATCGCTCATCTGGCTACGACAGGTGGTCGGTGAGGGAGAGGAAGAAAAAGTGCAGGGGAATAATGCAGTCACAATATGGGAATAATGTTTTCCCAGAATGCATTTTTCAATTCATTTTATGCCTCCAGGGAAGAGGACAAATATGTATATATACACATACACATATACATATATATACACATACATATACAGTATACATATATATATACATACATATATACATATACATACATATATACATATATACACATATATACACATATATACATACATATATACATACATATATGAAAATATATGTATATATATGTTTGAAAATATATACATATATATATATATACATATATGTCCCCACTCAATCAGTGGGGAACTGCAAAATGTGCTATATGTACTACGATATTACTGACAAAACCACAATTGAGACCCTCTGGATATTGAATACCATGAAGTGAAAGTTTTTGAATAATTCTGAGAGTATGTTTTGGCACAAACCACTAACTAAAATAAATATGATATAGGGTATGGTGAATCAACAAAATTCTTTTTTTTTTGTGAAGAACTGTCAGGCTATTCCTTAAATTACCCTGCCTTGCATCACCGTGTGTCATGAAACCGCGAGGCTGCCAACCTTCAAAATTCCCACCTCAAAGCGGCGGATTCACGGCGATGCAATTTTAACGAAGCGAGATCCTTGAATCGCGCCGCGCCGCGTGACAAACTGGAAATGATGGGAGTGCGCTACCTCCGCGGCGTTCCTGACGGCATCATCCTTCCTGCTCTTCTCAAGGTCTGACGAAGAGACGCAATCAATGCTCTCCTCCGTGGTGGCTTCAAGGTCAGTGTCCTCCGTCGGTGCAGACCTCTTCTTTCCTGTAAACACACACACGGAGCACTTATTTAGCTCTGTACAGTCAACAAGATGCTGTGTCTAGAGGCGGTGAAGGCAGCTGCAGCGATCTTAGCTAAAGATCATAAAGATTACCTATGAATAAATATACATATATAGAGATAAATACTATAGAAAAATATTCATATTTATTGAAAAAAAAAAGATCCTGAACATAAGGGCTGGATTAAACCCTCTAGTGCATTGTTTCCCAAAGGCTGGGTCGCGACCCTCAGGTGGGTTTTTTTTTGGGTCGTCTCGCATCATGTTTCCTAGGAGTTTACGAATAATGTCTATTGACTTGGGTCGCGAATGTTTGTGACTTTTAACATATGGGTCCCTGGAAAATAAGTTTAGGAAACACTGTCCTAGCGAGCCGGTTTTGGCCCGCGGACCATATGTTTGCCAGCCCTGTCTTAGTTGAACTGTTTTCTGCACAATTCCCTCCAACCTATCAGCAGTCAAAGTGAACCACAGAAAGGTCTACCGTTTGCGTAATGACAGCTTGTCGTCGGATGTTAGCGCGTGTGCGCAGAAAAGACAAAGAGCAGGTTTGTGTGTGTGTGTGTTGCTAACCCGACGGAGCCTCCGACTGTTCGTCCTTTCCGTCCTCCTCGTCCTTTTCGTCGTCTTTCTGCTGCAGAGTCAGCTGGTGACACACGTCGAACGCCTGACCCACCGTCCTCACAATCCTCACGGCCTGAGACTGGACGGGTTGAATACAGGTTGGTTATTTATTTATTGCAAATATTTTTTTCTTTGTTCGTCAATGCGTGACAGGCAGAACAATTCAATCCTCTTCCACTAGGTGGCAGCAGATGGTTATAAAATCTAAGAAAAGATAATCAGAGCTGTTGAAGAAGATCTTTGTCAGTCCCTTTCTTCAATTCCTGCCGGTATATCAGTGTTGTCTTCAACTAAACGGGAGTACATTTTTAGTACATTTAAACTGGAATATTATTATATTTCATCACATATACTTTTTGTGAGATTTTTGTTTGGTAGGGTGCTGCGGTGTTCCTGATGATGTATACGTGCAAAAATATATTTTTATTCAAAAATACGCTTATTTCTCTTATCTTTCTAAGAAAATGCGTGAACATTTTGTCGCCTATGGTTAACAATAGCTTTCCTGCTTTCATTCTTTGTCTTTGTTTTGCAGAGTTTGCTGAGTCTTTATTCCTCACGTTCTCATTTTCATTAAAGTTTGCCTTTAATATTTAATACAGCTATCAGCCTCCTGGAACATTAACCGATCTGTGGGCGCCTGAGTCAATATCTCAGAGTTGCTGATGCTTCAGTGTACTCCATCATAACAAATGGGAAAAGGGGAAAACCAAGAACAGTTATGAAATTGATTCTTTTCCCTCAACCTCTCCACACCTTAATCTTGCGTGAAAATGTCAAGTAAAAAAGAAAAAAAATCCCTGATGGGCTACAAGGAGCAATGATAAAAAAAAAAAAAATCCTCTAGAGTGCCCTCTAGTGGCTGTCAGTGTGAAAATAACGAACGTGAAATTATATATTTTAAAATATAAGTCGCAAACCCAGCCAAAGGATGAAAAGAAGGGCGACTTATGGTCCGGAAAATACGGTATCTGTATATTAAAAATATAATTATTTAATGAAATATCAATTGAGAAAACGTCATGAAGTGTTTGCGTATTTTTTTTAACATTCAAAATTCATCAGGCGGGCCGGATTAAACCTCCTAGAGGGCTGATTTTGGCCCACGAGCCATATGTCTGACAACCCCGTTTTAGCAAAAAAAAACAGTACATCCAATCAGCAAGTTGTTCCAGTAAACAACAGGCCACCCTGCATCCACTGACCTATCAGTGACCGCCAAATAGTGCTTTTCAGAAATGAAGTTGGCGAGACACAGAGGGAAGAAAAAAAACAGACAGGCTACACAGTACACACTGATACACAGCTCTGCAGTAAAATCCTCAAAAGTACATCAGCATCGTCACCTCGTACTCAGATTAGTCATTCTTTTTTTTTCGTATATTTTTTTTCATGAAACAGAAACCTACCTTCCTCTTGGACTTGAACACGTAACAGCGGAACACGTTGTTCTGTCCATCTCTCGCTATGTAACTGAAGATCTTCAGGTCTTGAGCGTCATGTGAGACGTAGAAAATCCTGCGGAGGGAAAAAATGATGATTTCACAAATGTGCCTTTTTGTTCTTCCAAGACCCTTAACTAGTGATTAAAAACTTCGGAATCTCTGGATTTCTTACCTGTAGATTGGATCCTCTGCCACCAAGAAGGTACTTTCATCCCACGAACTTCCTTTTCTCTGACCCAACAAAAGAGAAAAAAAAAAAAAATCCTCCGTGATGTGAGTGAAGCGTCGGCGGAAATGCGAAAACGTTCCGTGTAGCCTGTAACACTGACCTTCTTTTTCTTGCGTAAAAGCACTTTGATGTAATCAGTGGACACCACGATGTTGACTTTCTTTTTCTTGATGTTCTTCAGCTTGAATTCGTACTGTCAAAGGAAGAATAACCGTCACGTAAAATACGTAGCTGCCAACCGATATTATCGGCCGATATTAGCTTAATTACGCAATATCGCTATGAATCGATTTTTGGTTTTTTCTTCCCATAATGATAACCCGATAGCGGGCGCTATCAATGCTTGGGTTTCGCCCAGATGATGTGACCTAAAGAACAAATTTCGCAACTACATCTTCACGCGGGAGACATCTTTGCTTACGTTGTATCCTATGCAACGGATCGCGCTACATTCGCTACATTGCCCTTCATTATGGCTCCCCGGCGTAAGTCAGATGTTAGCACTGTGTTAGCGTAGCTGAGTGACATAGAGTCAGGTATGTTTACTACTTTATAGGTACATTTGTGACCAGATGATCTGGCAGAAATACAGAAATGCAGCCCCCAAACCATGACGGAGCCTCCCACAACCATGTAATTTCACGTGTTAATAAATAGGCTTGTTTGCCTGGTAAAAAAAAACTGAAATTATTTGGAGATAAAAATCAAAACAAAACAAAAAAAAATCACACAAATGCAGGGCAAGAGTAAATCAATATCCCGACACTGTGCACAAATCTTTCGGATTAAGATCTTAGGTCGGGGCTGAACCTCGAGTGACACAGTCACTTGGGATGTTAGATTAGATCCCAGAGCTGATAAAAAGCTAAATCCGTCTCTGCGACGTGCTTTCTGTCCAAGACCACACCGCCGACCGGGGAGGGTTAATGAAAAGATGTTGCAGTGCTGTATTTCCAAACGCGGCGGTTGGCCTTGAAAAATTACAAGGAGGCTATAGGTTGGTCTAATAGGATGACAAATATAAAGCCGCGTGCTGTGTCACTCCCCGGGTCATAAAGTACACGGTGCCTTATGAATCCTGCTGTGATTTAAACCACTGCTGACAGCACCAGAGAATCTGCCCAGAGTGTGGTTTTCAGCCAGGACCGGTGATTTATGCAGGAGGACGAAGAGCAGGAGGAGGAGGAGGAGGAGGAGGTGGAGGAGAGCAAGACATCTTATGAGAAAAGTACACAAGGTGAAAAGAACAAACAAGAGAGAGGGACCAGGAGAGGGAGAGAGAGAAAACGTCTTACTCTAATCCTCCTCATCGCGGCGACTATCTCCATCCGACTCCCAGGACGTCCCACCTCCAGACTGCCGATGTACTGCGAAATGCGAGAGAGGTTAAAGTCGATGCGATGTCGTCGTACGAATTTGTCATCTGCAGATTCAGCTAAATAATCACAGGTGTCGAACATACGGCCCGCGGGCCAAAATCGGCCCGCCGGGGCGTTCAATCCGGCCCGCTTGATGAATTACGAAAGTGAAAAAAAAATAGAAAAATGCACAAACACCTCCTGTTGACGATGTTTCGTCAAATTATATTTATTTATTTATATGAAGGTTTTCTAATAAATGTGAACTTAATTGCAGGAAAACAAAGGAGAAATACTTAATTATGTTATGATCGTACTGGTCCGGCCCACTTGACATGACCCCTGACCCAAAATGAGTTGTACTAAATTATCTAATATTTTTTCTTCTACTGCTCTATACTGTAAAGGTCAGTGGTTCTCAAACTGTGGTACGAGTGCTCTCTAGTGGTACGCGGGGAAAATTCATATTTTCACATAAGTATGCATCTAGAAGCTTTTTGTTTTGTTTTGTTTTTATTTATTTTTTGTTAATTTTTTTTTTTTTAAACTGTTCCCCTTTATACAAAGGTTACCCCATAGAGGGCGCAGTTCCATTGAATGAATGAATGAAACATAACACAACATAACATGTCCAAAGCTGTAAAGAGACTGGCAAAAAAAAAAAAAAAAAAATTAGGTGAAGGCGTTGTAAATGATCGTGCATCGTATCGTATTTGCAGATCGAGGAAAAACGCTACGAGGTTATTTAAAGTTGACTGAACTCGGATACGTTCAGTGCACGGTGCGAATGAATGGAAGTCTCCACCGAGGTTCCTACCTTCGCCTCGAAGGAGACCCCGTGTTTGAACACCTCCTCGTTGTGCATGGGGATCCTCAGATCGTGCACGTCGTCCACCAAATTGTACTTGGTAACGCCCGGCATCGCTCCAACGACGGTTCTTCTTCTTCTTCTTCTTCTCAGTTGTTGCTGGTTTTACCGTGTCTTACCCCAGCACCGACACGGAGCTGCAGACGACAACAACAAACGCGTCCATCTCCTGCACCGCCGCTTCCGCTGCTCCCTCGCGCACCGTCAACGGTGAGACGCGTCACTCCGCAGGGTCATCCGGGTGGACGCGCTCCGGGTCGAGACGGATCGATTGTGTGGTCTCTCTGTGTGTGTGTGAGGCGGGTGGACGGCTTTGGGGGGGAGATCTGTGTGCGCGCGCTCACCACGCTCGTTACTTCACGGTGCGAGCTGACGCGGTCCCGATGACGCACGACGGGTGTTTCTGGAGACGCACAATATATTTATTGATTAATTGATTGATGGCTCAGAGTGTGAGGTCATCAAAGAGAAACAGAGACTTGGTTATTTATAAAAAAATAAATAAAAAAAACATTTAAATGAGTGGAGGAGGAGGAGGATGCAGCAGCAGCTCCACCTGTCGTGTGGGTGTCGTGTGACATCTAGTGGCTTCACAGGGAACAAGCTGCTGAGCTTTCCTGTGGACTACTATTTACATTATGTGTATGTATATATGTATGTATAAATATATCATAATATATTGTACAATCATAACCTAATTAAGTAGCAATAACACTAAATCATTTTTTTTCAAATTTTTTCATGCATTAATGTATTAGATAATATATGTAATTATTATATTATTATGTATATTCCGTGAAATATAATTTTACAAAAAATATCCTAAACGTGCTTTTTTTTGCTTTTTTATTTTCAAAATTCATCAAGCGGGCCGGATTGAACAACCTAGCGGGCCGGTTTTGGCCCGCGTGCCGTATATTTGACACCCCTGCATTAATCTGATTAATCTAACAATCAACGTATGATGCAAATTTAACTTGCACTCTATATTCGCCTTCCTTTCACTTATTACTGCTCTAACAGTTGGGTACAGATGCACAGAGCTGCCACTAGGAGGTGCGCGAGATAAAAATGTGATGGCAGTTTTGTTTTTGTTTTTTTTTTTCACATTAAAAACATGTGTGTTCTGGTCATTTAAGCATGATTAAACAGGCTGCCCTTGTAAGGCAGTCTGTTGCAGGTTTGTTTTTTTTTTCTTCTTCTTCGAAGGAAGAACAACAATTTAGTTTTGTTAAGCACACGTTTCCCAGGAACAATTTGTTCTCTGGAAATCACAGAGATATTGTAATATCCAATGTGTGTTTAACGTCTGGCCTGGTGCGTCCAGTTCCTGCTTCCCTACCGTTTTCACAGGCATTTGCCAACCTGGTTCAAGCTGCGAGAGTGGCTGTTGACACCGTTTTCAGATGTTTACACAGCAATGGCTTCTATTGGAAAAAAAAAAAACGTCAGTAGTCGTGTACAGTGAGTACAGGCTCCAAGTGTTCTCAATGATGCGTCGATAATGACTCGTTTTTGCCATGTTTTCGCCCGGTTGTTATTAATGAGCCCAGGTTAAAGCACGGATGCCAAACATACGGCCCGCGGACCAAAACCGGCCCGCCGGAGGGTTTATTCCGGCCCGTTTGATTAATTCTGACATCATGTCAAATGATATTTCATTAAATGTGAACGAGGGTTTATTCCGGCCCATTTGATTAATTCTGACATCATGTCCGTGATGTTTTTTTTTCAAATGATATTTCATTAAATGTGAATATTTATACTTCTTTGCATCAAAACATGGTATTTTGGAGCTTTTTAATCGACATTTAGTGCTAATTTAGCGCTAAGCTAGCAACGTGCGTGGTTGATGGCTGCCCGGTTCAACTCTCCATGAACTGGTCCATCCGAACATCTTCAAGTTCCCTTCAAAGGACTTCATAAACCTCGTTAAATCCGAGGCTGTTTATCGTGCGCTCCATTTGCATCTGATTAATGTCCCGGTTCTTTTCAAGTTCACTATTTTCTCACCAACATTTCAGTCAAACTCCACTTACATTCTATAGTTTTGGGAACAAATAAACAAAACATAAAAAGTGATATATTTGTGATATATTGTTTTGTTTTTTTTCTCCCCTTTTCTAACCCTTATTCAACAAACGTGATAAAAACGCTTGATTAATTTATAAAAATATATTTTTTTTTTCTAATGACGCAAGATGTATAAACGTTACTACTAGATGATGTTTTGATAAATAACTCTTTGGAATTTACTGTTTTATCCGGATAAAAAATATTGCATATTTGATGTGACATTATAATTTTATAATTTTTATTGAACACATATAAACATTAAAAAATATATATTATTATTGCAATATTACAATAGAATTAATTTGTGAGTTAATCAGAAGAGGTTTTTTACAGAAAAAAATATTATTAAAAAAAAATAAAAATTTTGATCAAGGATGGCGCGGTGTCAGTTCTGGATCCGATTTTTTTTTGTGTGTGTTTTCATTGAAAGTCAACACAGAGTCGAGCCGTGCATTAGTGAAACCACTGAGTCATTCCGTTGGGTAAACGCCGTCGTGTTTAGCCGATAAACTCCAGGAATGAATGTAGACTGACACTAAGAGTGGGCCAAGAACAAGTCCAGGGTGTTTCCCATTTTATTTATAACAATAACATTCACTATTTATAACTTCGTCCCCGGCTGATACTGTTTTTAACCTCCGAGAAAGCAGAAAAACAAAAAACAGGAAGAACAACCTCAACGTCAACGGCAACGTCAACGAAGGAAAAAAGGATGTATAAATACTAAAGAAAAAAAAATGTATTTATGCTGATGATGATGTAGTGATTCAAGCATTAAAAACGAGTGAAAACGAGTTTCCTTTTCAATGTGGAATTTGAATTCTTTGTTTCCGTATTTGAGGAAGACGGCGGCGCTCAGCCCCGGGGCCTGTTACCTCGGTAACCTGGTCACCTTGGCAACATCTCTTTGTTAATACACCACTCAAATCGAGTTGAACTCCATATCACAATGTCACCTGTCATTAAAGACGGATCCGTGATTCACAGACGCTCAGCGTCAATCGCACACAAACCCACTCCAGGGCTAACGCCTCTTCCACGAAAGTCATCCAGGTGTGGGTCGTGCTGGCGCTGACACATAATCCTGCATGGTTTCAGGAGAGTATGAAGTCACTTGATCAAACAGAGGATTTCGCAATGTTTTTTTCTAATGTCCTGAGTCTAAGGCCTGCAGTAAGACTTGGAGAAGGTTGTGTTTAGTTTTTCACTTTTTATAAAAAAAAAAAAAAAAAATCGTGAACGCGTTTTTAGCAGCTGGCAATTTACTCTATCTACATATTTGGAGGTTAATCCTAATAGCTAGAATCCAGCTATTTGTTTTGCTATGAATTATCGCTAACTTATAGCTAACGCTAAAATTGCTAAAAAGCTACACTAAAAGATTTATCCCAAGGTTGTGAAACTCATCTTGGTTCGGGGGACACATACGGCCTGATTAGGCGTCAAGTGGGACGGACCGGTACAATCATAACATAATTATAAATAAATAACAATAAGAAAATGGTTTATTCCCCCCGTTGTTTTCCTGCGGTAGAAGTATATTAGAAAATATTCATATTTAATGAAATATATTTTGACGTGAAGTGCGAATTTCTTCACTTCTTAAAATTAATCAAGCGGACCGGATTGAACCCCTTAGTGGACTGGTTTTGGGCCACGGGCCGTATGTTTGACACCCCTGATTTACTATATATTATATATTATATTATATATATATACTACAGTTTCTTTGCCATTCAAACTCATTTTTAAAAATGAGCACAAATATTGTATGTTACACTACGCTGGACGCGAGATTAAAAATTCTTGTTTCTTCACAAGGTTCAGGAGAATCATTACTCATCACTAGTGGGGGGGGAAATATGTGTGGCGTAGGCTGTTGTTTCCCTCCGCTGTGACAGTGCCTTTAATGAATTTGCCCTCAGCTCTTTAGAGGCCCAGGGTTTAGTCAGGAGACGGTTGCTACGTGAAGGAACGCGTGGGCAGAGATGAGCTGCGATGATGACGGACTGAATCAGAAGGGAAAAGGTTTGCGGAGCGATCGGACGGATCTGCTGCCGCCGTGGCTCAAAGGCTGAGTGGAGGCTGAGGCGGTAAACAAAGACACCCATGGAGGTTCGTCGTCGCCATAGAAACTGACCTCGAACCCAGACGTTCCTCGGAATAATTTCACACACCTTTGTTCTGTGGCTTTTTTTTTTTTTTCCGAAGAAATTTAATCTTACATTTTAAGCCGTGAAATTTAATATAATTTTATATTAAGAATATGACGTGTTTCAAAATGATCAAGCGGGCCGTATTGAACGCTCGCGCGGGCAGGTTTTGGCCCGCGGGCCCTATGTTTGACACCCTTACTTTAAGCAATTTTTAAAATTTTTTTTTTTAAGAAATACAAATGTGAGACAATTCCCATTAGTTAGCATGCAAAGACGTTAAAGTACATTAGAAAATATATCTATTTAATAAAACAAACCGTACATGGAGCGTTTGTCAAAATTCATCCAGCGGGCCGGATTGAACAACCGAGCGGGCCACTTTTGGCCCACGGGCCTTATGTTTGACACCCCTCTGAATGTACTGAATACTAAAGCCTTCGAGATTCTTTCAGATTTTTTACGTGATACCGGACGGGGACAGGGATTGGTCAGCGGCAGTGTGAGCAGACACTCCACATGCCTTCCACTGCCTGCCCCTGGAATTGAACCCTTCACCTACGTGTGAAGTGGAAGGAGTGAGTTTGCAGCTTAAGTCGCAAGTGTGATTTTTCCATGTGGGAAAAAAAAAAATGAACGTCTCCATTTGAGTTTGAGGTAAAAACTTTTATTCACTTCGTCCCCCACCCCCCGCCCCCACCCGTCGGTACAGTACTTCAGATTAACACGTAGAAAACGGAACATTCAGGTAGTAAAAATTCACTTCATAAATAAATAAATAAATAAACAGCTATGCCGTGGACATGTCTTCCAGTGGTAGTTTTGGTTGTTGGTGTGTGTGTGTGTGTGTGTCATTTCTCGAGTTCATGTTCAAGTACGCCTCCTTCGGCTCTTGTCCAGCGTCGAGCTCGGACTCTCGCCAGTGCTTGACTCTGCGACGTCGACGACGCCTTCACGCGAAACCCCCCTTGGATCGAGACATCGACGGCGCCGCGACCTTCTTCGGTCTCGGGCCGTTGCGTCCGATGCCTTCGAGGAGCGTGGTTGGATCCGAGGAGTCCCGGGGGCCCCCTACGGTTCTTATCCCGTCTTGGACTTTCTGCAGAGCTCCAGATACGTGGAGGACTTGAGGAAGCGAGGGTAGCAGTCCTTCTCCATCAGGGCGTAGATTTTGGACTGGGCCAGGTCGAAGGACGACCGGCTGGGGTTCTCCAGCAGCTCCTTGGTGATGGCTTTTGTCGCGTGGTCCAGATTGACCTGGGGAGGAACAGAAGACGTGAACATCGGGACAACAACGGTGTGGACAACTGTACAAAGCTAACAGGACAAATGTCTTCACGCTTTGTCGCGAATCATTTACCTCTCTGGGCGCCTCCGCTCCGATGAACTCATCATAGATTTTCTTCGCCTTCGTGGACAGCTTTGAAGGTTTGGTTGCTCGGTAGTCCTCGCAAGCCAGGTAGAAGGCAATGTTTTCCTCGCTGAATTCCGACACGAGGAACACTCTGAATAAGCACAGCCCACCTAGAGACAGAAGCGGGAGACGGGAGTCAGTACCTTCTCAGCTCCCAGACACGTATGTTTTCACACACACGAGTCCTACTTACTTTGGCTGGACAGCAGCTTTTCAAAGGACTCTTTCCATTCGGGAGGATTGTCGCAGTTCAACCTGCAGAATTTGAAAAACAACCGTCAGTTTCCTGTTTTGGGGATTTGATTTCTTCAGAAAACGCAGAATGAATGGTGGGGTTTTGTGTCACCTGGGTTTGTCGCACCTCTTGAACTGCCCCGTGCCGGTGATGTGATCCGACTTCAGGAGCAAACTTCCGATGAGAGCTTTCAGCTCCTTTGCCCTGTGCAGATTAAAGAAGGAAATGTTACCAGAGCTGTCGCAAATAAGTCACATAAACACATCTTTGCGGCGTTCGTGTTTGGAGTCTCACCTCTCCAGGCAGGTGATCGGAAGTGCTTCCAGTCCTCTGCACATGGTGAATATTCCCAGAGGGCTCCTTCCTGAAGTATCAGTCACAGAGCTCTGTTCTTAGCCTCAGCTTGGTCTGCCCTTCTCCGCACGGAGAGGGACACTTTATAGCGCAGCCCACACTGTGATGTCACATCTCCCGGCCAATGGGCTTCGTCGAGTGGGAGGATGAAGAAACACCTCGGCGGACTTTTTCCACACAACTTCCTGACTACTGGCGAATTCATCCTGCATGAGACTTGCAGTGACCGTTAATTCCCACTGGCCAAAAGAGCTTTGGGAGACGGAGTGTGAGTGAGTGAGTGAGTGTGTGTGAGTGAGTGAGACAAGAAAATAACCTAATTGCGGGCTTTTGTCAAACGTATTATATTTAATGGAGAGTGATTTCATTCCTCATGTATCCAACGTCACAATGACCCACATCAGTTATATGACAGTGAAATATAAATGAATATTTTTATATTGCACTGAATATGGATTACAAAAGACACATTTATTACTATTATGGTATTATTACATCGCTGGCTAGAATTAACAGGGATTTGAAAATAGAATAACATAAATATATATGTACATATATATTGAGAATATATATATGCATATATACAGCTATAATATATACGTATGGATACATATACATATATATACGTACTGTTTATACTCATACATGTATGTACATATATACATATATTTAAATATATACACACATATATGTACGTATATGTATTTACACACATATACAGTGCGTTAGCGATAATAGAATGATAGACAATGAATGAAAAGTGGAAGGTTATTCACTGAACGGACGATGCAGTTCAATATTTACCGAATACTAAATATAATATGTCTTTTATATAGAATATGTCTTTTGTAAAATGTTTAGAAAATATTATTTATACAAATATATATTCTTGGTAATTCTGTTTCTGATACTGTAACAGTAATGGATGACGCGACGTGGTTTCTAACATCATCAAGAAGCGCTACTACCTGTCTAGACCGCCATTGTTGACACTGTAAACTGCCTTATGGTGAAAAAAATTAAAATACTATTGTTTATAGATGGATGAAGTCCAAATATAGCCTTTTAAAGAGAGAGAGAGAGAGAGAGCGTTCCCATTGTTAGTCTGAGCTGGGAGGTTCATTTTTCACTCATTAGACACGGAGGAAGTCTATTTAAAGCGCAGGAACAGCTTCCTCTGCTGGAAGCCTGGTGACCTGGCGCTTTCCAGCGAACTCACTGCATTGTCTGATATGCTTGACTGGGCTCACTGGCCACGCCGACAGAGGAGGCTCTTACCAGGAAGTAGGAGCCTCCTTCGTCAGGGAGTGTTTTTTGCTAGGCCTCCTGGTGTAGTGTAGTGGAGCTGTTGGGAAGAGGCAGCTGCAAGGCTTCACTTGAATCAGTGTTTTAAAGCAAGAGAATAATGGAATCTAAATGACGAAGAGAGATGAGGGGAGGGGGAAATGTGATGTAATTATCTGATGAAAACATAGATGTGATTTGATTGGATAGGACAGATAGACAGGAGAGATAGGAGAGTCAGTACCAATAGATGAAATGCATCATATGTAAAAAAAAAAAAATGCGGGTAAAATGCGATGAAAGAAGCGATGCAACATAGTAAAAAAAAAAATCGGACTTTTCATGAGGCAAAATTGACGTTTTAAAATGTAACAATGCGATCATTTTGTACAGGACAATGAAGTGGAGAAAAGGTGAGAAGATTTATTATATTATAAGGCAGATGATGTAGGATTAAAGATTAAAGAAAAGTAAATTGACACAAATTATTGCACCATAAAAAAAAAATCAAATGATCAAAATAACACCATGTCATTAGTCAGGATCTGTAATGATTTCTATTTGGAGTTGCTGTTAAAGCCTAGCCCACTAACCCAGACAGTTACTGCCATTGTCAGCTCTCCTCTTCACCTCCCGGTGTATGGCTGTCATTTAGCAATGCTAATGTGGATTGATGTTACGCAACCTAACGCTTTGTGTTGCCTAACGGCAGAATAGGTCCTTGACACAGTTTCCAAAGAAAAAGGAGGCTTTGAGAGAAAGTTGGAAATGAGACATGAGAGTTCATCCAGTCACATAGATAAACGGACGGGTCGGTGGAAAATGAAACTGCTCAGCGGCACAGATACATTGTCAGCATCTAACAACCCAAATTATCACACGGATAAATATCATTAGCAGTTATTGAACAAACACTAGCTCAGGTTTACATCTAACAGTCGGCAATTTTTTTTTTTTTTTACCCCAGACATCTGTTTTGCAGGATGGGAAATGACGAGCAATAATTTTGTAGGAATTGCGTGTCCCCAGAAAAACACACATAACAGAAGGAAATTGTTTAAAATACAATTTATATCATGTTTTCTGAATAAGAAAAAAAATATTTTTAGAATAGTAAATTGTTATATTTTTTTTTTCAATTTTTTTAAAATTTAAATATTTATTTATTTTTTCAATTTTTTTAAAATTTAAATTAAGTCAAGATATAATGCTAATAATGTGAGTTGATTCTTTCATCATCAAATATGATTCAAGATTCAGCCCCTGGTGGTTAAACTGGGGAGGATTCACTTTTTATCCACAGTCTCACTGAACCACTGAGTTCAGTTACCAACGCTGCACGACATTATTGTATGTTTTATTACATAAAACGCTGAGAAAATAGTGTCAAACTCAAGGTCCGGGGGCCAAATGTGGTCCGCCAAGTTTCCATTTTGTATGGATAAAAGCACGGACCGGCGCCGCACAGAAAGAATGAATCATTTACATTATTTCCGTTTTGTTATCTAATTCTGAACGACGTTTGTAGGAATCACACAATGACTTATCATACAAATATAGACTTATTTTTGGTCTTAAATTTGTCTCGGACCGTGTTTGTTTCGACACGCGCTTCAACAATAACAGTATTCATCAAATCAAGCTAGTCCAGACAGGTCAATTAAACATGTCCAAGTGAAAGTGTGTCCCTCGCCTCTCGCTTCCTGATTGCGAAACGCATCTCGGGCAAATCCTGATTGCCAGGAAGTTAACAGCACAGTGGAATTCCCAGATAGGCTCAGCAGTTCCCAGATGATTTGACCCCTGGCTTTATCTGGAAGACGTCCATGAACAACAGTTTCCTTCATTTTTCTCTTTTTTTTTTCTTCCCCTCAGACACTGGCCTAAAATACTTCGCTCCTGCAAACGCATCTAAGAGTCAAGAGTGCAGCCGGTCACCTGCTGCCGCAGCGAGGATGACCAACGTACGTCTGAGAGAGTCTTCTTGAGTCATCTCGGCCATGACTGCACCCAGTGACCGTGGTTGGTTAGATCGTCTTCTCGGAACGATCCGACTGTAATATTTTTCAAAGAAACCTCCACGGGGGGCTAAACTTTTCACACTCGATGCCCTGGTCTGCAGCAGGGGTAACGAGGATCAGTGAGATGCTGGGAGGCTTCTGGGTAATTGGGTACTTTTTGATGTTTTGAAGGGATTCATTATGGACACTACTAATTTGGCTTATCCTATTCTGGAATATAGTCGTCGGGGGGGAAGAGGGGGGGCGCTGGGGCAGGGGGTCAATGAGCTGACGAGAAACGGGACGAAAATGACGCATCGTTGTCATGAAGGCTGTCTGCTTCTTCTGCTTTGCAGTCACACGATGCTTGTCGCTTGGTTTCTTTTTTCGGAATGTATGAATCTGTTTTTTGACATTCTTTGAAATTTACATTTTTGTTCTATAATTTGGGGGTAATTTTAGCTGCTTTATTATACTGTACATTTTAGCTAATTGTATTGGCAAAATTAGATAAATCGATGGATGGATGCATGAATGGATGCCTAGATGGATAGATGGATGGATGGATGGATGGATGGATGGATGGATGCCTGGATGGATGGATGGATGGATGGATGGATGGATGCATGGATGGATGGATAGACAGAAAAACAACACCTGCTGCTTCCTCTTTCCACTATCGAAGTACGACAGAGTAAATGTTTGTCATTTTCAAGCACTTAGACATTTGGGGGTGAAAGGTAAGTGACAAATGTTCAGGCCCAGTCTGTTGAATATGGGCAAACACATCTGCTGAGGGAACCGACTGCTGGGCAACAGTCAAGTTCCCGGAGCCTTTCTAAGAAGTCAACCGTGAACGTGTGTTATTGGAATAAGACTGAAAGGCTCCCATGTGCCAAACGTTAAACATACCAACAACTCTATGGGGAGATATTCCCTTCTTATTTCGTTGTTTCGTTAACAGCGAGACTCGAGAAATTTGCTGCGAAAGTTCCGGTAAAAACAGGTCAAACTAAAAAAAAATGTTTACAAAGCTGTTCTCCCGTACAGCAGAGAATAGGATATTTAGGATAAGTCGAATGCTAACTTAGTAGGATTAGGTTGATTAGGAAGTCAAAATCGGAATGTTTTCAAATTATTGTTACTCTTTTGAATCTTAAATAACTGTAACCTTTCACTTTCATCCGAATAAATCAAGTTGAAATAAAATCTTGATCGACGGCTGCAATCACGTGACAGAGTATAACGAACCCAATCAAAAACTAATTCTAGAAAAATGACTTGGCGGGCCAAATCAAAAACTAATTCTAGAAAAATGACTTGGCGGGCCACCTTTGGCCCGCGGGCCTTGAGTTTGACACATGCAGGCAAACGTTCACACGATCTACCAACATTTGCTACTGTCCACATATATATTTATTACAATACTTTACTCCTCTTTACTCCTCACCCTCCCGTGACCCTTAGGAAATGTAAGGACACTGTGGGAAAAAACAAACAAAACATGGACATCTCTCGTCTGATGTGTAAAAGCCCTCGCACTGTTATAAATTTGTGACCAAGCTTTTAGAGTTTGGCACTGGTGTTGTTTTGGGGAGTTCGTCATTTTAATGGAGAATAAATGCAACAGAGACGGGCAACAAATTTCCAATGTTTCCCCATCCCTGGTCCAGTGTGTCACATGGTCATGTGTGGGAAATTTGTGATCCTCCGGGAGAACCCACATTCATCATGTGGTGCTGCGCAGCAGTGGTCACATGGGTGATGACTTTTTTTTTTTTTTTTTTTTTTTTCTTTCTTGAAGATAAAGCCCCGGGATATCACATCCGGTTTCAGCCTCTGCTTTCCCTTGTATCAGGATGACAACGTAATGTATTTACGCACACACGGATAAACTCTAGGGACCAGTGCCATACTAGTCTATCCCAGTGGATATGTCACATAAAGAAAATAAATTTAAAAAAAATAATAAAATGATCCTAAAGGGATTATTATATTTAAACACATACCCTTTGTCAAAAGCGTTTTTGTTTACCATCTTTCATATTTTTCTATTGTACCTGAACGCCCCTCAGTACGGACATGACACTGATTGCGTCCCTAATTTTTTTTTAAAAAAATTGTAAATTTAAGGACGGTCAGGGATTGGAGGGTTGTGAACCTTCTTGACGTAGCAATCATTATCTTAGTATACCATCTATCCATCTATTCCCAAGCCAAGTACAGTGTTGTAAAAAATACAACTAGTTGAACTTTGTCTCCCTCTAGTGGTACACATTGGAGGTACATGGAAAAAGCTAAAGTAGTCTATGTTTTACCTGGTGCGGGGGCTTCTGCTGATGATGACGACATCAACGGAGGTGGGCTGTATTGATCTGAGTGTGGAGACGCTGGCATTACATTGTTAAGAACAGCAGAGTATCAAAATACAACATCTTTTAGTCCACGGTTTCCACACTTTTTTTTTTGGCGTGACAGCTACTATTCAAATGACCAGGCTAAAGTGATTTACCTACACTGAAAACATTCAAATATAGTCACTAATATAAACTCAACTTATAACTATATACACAATATATTTTTGGGTACTGATAAAATGTATCTAGCTGTATGGCACTACTACACACTGCAGAACTGTATTTGTTTTTATTTTTTTATTTTAAATTGCTCATGATCTACCAGCACTTCCTCTGCAATATACTGGTAGACTTAACGGGCATCCGTTTCAGACTTTATTTAGTTAGTATCTAAAACATCTGAAAACACTGCCGGGTTATTTTTAAATAGAGTAAATGGAAATAACTGGATAAATTTTTATATTTTTTCCCCTCTGTGACCTAGTACCACAGACTGATACCAATCAGCAGACTGAGAGTTGGGGACAATTCCTCATCAAAAACTGTAAATAAAGTAAATTTACATTCAAAAGAAGCGATCACACCTGGACATGTTTATTACATTTATTAAATATAGCTAATGTTATTCCATCCATAGCAAGTCTTGGTATACCTTTCATTTTAATTCATGTCATGTACATAAACGAAAAAAACATTAAAAACAAACAGAGAGAGAAAGAGAGACTACATGGACTAACATTGTTCAAAGAGAAACTGATTTTTTTAAAACATTAGGTTAAAAAAAATGTCGTTGATTCATTCGGCTGCACAGCTCGTGTACCGAGGCCGCACGCTGTGGTACGGTACAGTACGTAATGTTTGAAATGACGCGATATGCGGCACAATTAACAAAGTGGAATTTTATGCACAATAAGGAATCTGCAACAGGAATAAGAAGTGCTGCCAAACAAAGGGAGTGGGTGGGGAGGGTGGGGGGGGCAGGGGAATGGGTACATACAGTATTACATCCATCTCAGAACCACATAAGCAAAGCCTACGAGGAAGACCAGAAAAAAAAAACCCCCAGAGAAAAACGTGGTATTAAAAAACTATCCAAGGTAAGAAATCTATACAATCTTTACATTTAAAAACCGGCGACATTCCGTCTAGTAGAAACAAAGCCTTGAGCAAAGCATCGACTATGAAAATCTCAAAATACAGCCGTCTTCTAACACTATCGTATACGGGACATCACTGATGTCAGCTGCTTTACACAAACAAACCAGCGGGAGGGGACACGCCCATCGGTTTATTTATCACGTACAAACAAGCCAGGACAGAGGCTGCACAGGTGGACTGGAGTGAAAATGTTAAGTCTGCTGGGTTTGTTTGTTTGTTTGGGTTTTTTTTTTTTTTAATTCCTGTCACCGCCGCTGATCAGGTAACAATGAGGAACAATTCCATACAATCAAAGTGCAACTTCGGCAAGTCAACGACGTCATTGACCGACCTGTCCTGTCCTGTCTCTCTGCCTCTTTAAGACAAACATCATCTGCTAAGACAAAAAAAAACAAACACATCTGCCTCATCAGATTTTTTTTTTAAAAAATGGCTTGAACAGTTAATTACCCATTATAGATTTCTCTAGTTTAAAAATATAAATATCTCTGTGTAAAAAATAGAACGAGGGGTATAAAGAAAAGAAAGAATTCTTGGCAAGATTTTTCTTTCTAAGTCTCCAAACATGGGGCAGGATGTTGTTTTTTTTGTTTTTTTTTTATGTTTAACGTTGTGGAGCTGCAGTACTTTGGGATGAGCTTTGTTGACGGTCATTTGATGGGTGGAGTTGATGTTGTGCTTTCAGACCAGAGGGAGGCGCTACAGTCTTAAATCTGAATGTTTATGTCCAACCTCCTGGAAAGCATTTAAAGTGAAAAACCACCGGTGGTCTGGACCCTTCAGTTCTCTTGCACTCTGGGAGGTTCCACCTCACTTTGGCCTAACGGGTCGGTCTCCATCCTGCACTTCTTGGGCGGTCTGTCTTGTGTCACCACCACTGTGTCTCTGTGATCTAGCAGGGGCTCCAGAGACCCGTTGCTATCGTGGCTGAATGTCTGGACTGCGGGCTGGCTGCAGCCGTTGGAGTTGTTGTCCAAAATTGGAGGAGGTTCCACCTTAAGGCTGGAGGGGCCGTTGGACTGAGCTGGTTCTAGTTTTACTTGTTTCACTGAAGGCAATGTGGCGCCATCTATTGGGTGGTTGGAAATGTGACCTGCGATACCTGACGGACAAATTTTCAGAGTTAAGACTAAAAAGAGATTCATTCATAGCGCTGGAAATCTTACAAGAACCCATGTGCGGCTTTGGAGCCTGACCGTTTTGACTGCTGCTGTCCTCCTTCTCTGAGTGGCTTGTGCTGCTGCTTGAAGTGTTAGGAGGAGGTGAGGCGGCTCTGCTGGACGTCGCGCTTTCCGTCTCATCTAATAACCTGTCCATGTAGTCTCTGGTGACACAGATCAGTAAAATATTTCAACATATTGATTGACGGGAGGAATGACGCCCTCTGTATATCCAATAATTCTACCATCCATCCCTTAGCAACTCTGTCATATTTTCTTGGGATTTTTCCATATTAATAATTCCACTATTTGGATTAGTCTCAAATAAAAACTGTAATTGTCTTGCCAGGAAAGTTGCAAATTCTTGTCAAAACACCTAACAAAGTTGAGCACAATTTTCATTTTATTTTTTTTTAATAATCCAAAAATCAAACGCCGACTTACGTGACACCAGGATGAAGGTTGTATTTTCTTTTCCCAAGTCTGGTTTGCTGTGCAAAGAAATCATAACGCTCAGACTTCTTCCACATGTAATAAAAGGCCACACAATCTCCTACAGACCTAGTTCTCACCTGAAAGATTTGATTCAGCAGACATGAAAGTACCATTATTAGCATCATTTGAGGAGACGGAGTCAACACATCATCACAGATGAAGGTCATGACATGCAGACATAAACACAGACACCGTCAAAGAACACACTGCACAGAGGCACAGATCGGCCAAGAGTACACGCGCGTTAACGCACAGTAAAACGGACCCAACACACACACACACACACACACACATTGAACACAGTTAATATTTAAAACGACTGTTACCTTATTGGCCTGTATTAAATTAAAGTCTTTCCCGTAAGACTTGAGTCCTTGTTCAAAATTTCTGCATTCCTCTTCAGTCCACACTGAAATCTCTTCTGTAACAAAAACAGAGTCTGAGTCACGCTACATATTTAAAAAAAAGGTTTCATTTTAGATCAGTTTTTCTTGACCTACCTCTGGCTGCTTTCACATTGAACCTTAATCTTCTTAAAGCTTCCTCTGTATCAAAGTCACATTTCACCAGCTCATATAACGCCTGCAAGAGAGACAGGACCAAATACGTTTGCGTGAAATACATTGTTCCAAATAAAACACGTGGCACGGTTTCTATTAACGAATAAAATGACACAAAAGTCTCTTACTTGTTAAATTAGAAACTGAGCACTATATAATAACGTCCATAAATTTGCATTATTATTGCAACATTATGTGGAATGAAAAAAAAATCATAGTCAAACATTTTAGTACCGTACGTACTCGCATATATCCCAAATTTAAAACACCAAAAAATATTTTTACCACGGCAAAAAATGAAAACATTATGGCCGGCTCATACACGAGTTTTTGTAAATAATCGCCATTTTGGGATCAATTTTCAGGGGTCGGCCTATGCGCGAATCGGCTAATACGCAAAGATGCACAGTAATTAATTTGGACAACAGTGAAGCGCCATCTATGGCGAAGAAAAAAAAAATCGAAACAACTATTTTCCATTATACAGTTTTGGTCTTTTGATCACATTTATTGAGCAAAATTAAAATATAAACATCCACAATTAGCAGCTCTGTCCACCATACCCATCCATCAAATAAATATTTCTTGGTCCGCAAATTGAATGCAGGAAACGTTTTGATCTCACCTGCTCATTGTCTTTGATATGAGATCCCTCAGGAATGGCGTCCACTCCCTTCTCTTCTCCTGTTCTTCTAGAGGCTTCTGTTAAAAACTCCACGACTTTGCCTTCAGGAAGACACTCTGGGTTCCACAATAACTGGTCGTCGTTTTCGTAAACTGTAGGTAGAATTAGCATCAAACAGTGACGTCTATTTTGTCACTGTATAATTAACGCTAGAAATGTCATTTGTGTTTGTCAAAAGAAGAGCAAAGAAACTCACCTTTTTCATTCTCCTTATATTTACACAGGCCCACAGGGGTCTCTGCCTGATACATAGAGCCTACCATAATTTCCTGTTGAAAAAAAAAAAAACAGTTTGATTTGATGAAAATGTGAAATAAGTCACCAAATGTAGTTAAAATATTTTGAGTGCACACCAACGTGTTTTAGCAAATATTTTGGAGTATTTGCTGAGAAAATTGGGTTTTGGCAAAATCAAAAAAAATATTGGGGCCAAAATAGTATCTTGTCTGGACCAAAGAAGTTCTCAAAAGTACCTTTTTCCAATCTTCCGAAGGAACATAGTCCTCATCTTCGTCCGACTCCTCTTCTGCATCATTATTCCCTGAGAATAGATGGGAGAAGATTTTTTATGTCATGTGTCACAAAACAGACGGCAACAAAAAATGAAGTAGAAAAAGACAAAAAAAAATTACCCTCAAAATACATTAACTTCTGAGCTCGGATCATATCTGCCGTGCCAAGGGATCTGACTGAGCGCGTGCGGATCTCAGACGTCGTCTTGGTCACATTCACTGGTCCGGTTGAGTTCTTCTCGGCCAAACTCTGTGACACAGAGCAGATTGTAAATGCTGCTAAAATATGAAAATAATCACCAGAACAAAAATCATCTATTTTCTTTGAAAACAGCAACTATTGCTAAAACCTCACACACCTCATTTCTCTTCAACTCTTCTGTGCTTCTGCTGCTCTCGTCATTGTCTAGCTCTTCTTCCTCATCGTCCTCTTCATCTTCTTCTTCTTCCTCTTCTGCCTCCTCCTCTTCTTCTTCATCGTCCTCATCTGCTGTCGATCCACCTCCGTAACCGTACAAACTCAGCAGCTCGTGAATGGGCATTTCACCCTCCTTTTTCAGGAAAAGAATACTGGTTAACTTGACAAAGGCACAGGACTAAGAAAACAAAAAAAAGGGTGCTGAAAATGAATACAAACCCGCGCAAGATCTTCAATCTCATTTGCATGGGTGTCCTCTGTTGTCTCCATCAGTTCCTCCTCATCCAGGGTTCGCTCGTCATCAAAGTCGTGAACAAGCATCTCTGCCGAAGGGTCAAAATCGTGGTCATCGGAACCTACTGAACCCCCTAGAAAAGTAGGAAAAATAGAGAGGAAACATGAACAATAAAAACATTGAACAAATATCATCAGCACATAATAAGCAATAACAGGGTTAACAGAGGAATGTTTGTTGAGAAAAATCAAAAAAAAAAAAAAAAAGAAACACTAGTAATCTCTCTGTACTACTAAAGCTAACGTTTAGTGGTTTTACTAGCACAAGTAATTAAATAACATCGGCACATTCTTTCAATATGGAAAGTAATAATTAGATTTGTCCCGTTAGATGGGTTTAAATATAAAAATAATCAACTGTCACCGTGAGGAAACCAAAAGCGTATAACCATTTATTGGAACCAACAGGAAGAATTGCAGAATTTTGAGTCCAAGTGCATGTCTCTAATTCTAAGTTAGTATTTATAGAATTATTATTGTAATAATAGTAGTTCCGTAGAAAGTAAAGTACAGAAAGAAAATATATTTTCAGACAAACGTACCTGGGCTTGAATTACCAAGGGAGGGCTGGAAAATAAAAATAAAAAAACCATCAAGCAACATGTTTTTTAGCTGCAAATATATCACAATAAAATATGGCATATCGCTATAGTTAAACTGTTTTTGTGAACATGGACGCAAATGCATCCATTTCCTGTCACGTTACAAAAAAATGCAATAAATGAATTGTCATGGCAGAAAATTAGGACTCAAAATAATGTCCAGGATGCAGTTGAAGCTCAAGGTTATGCAAATAAAATCGACTGCTAAAACGTAACTTTCAGTGCCGTGACAACTTGTTGACAACCTTCTTTTTGAAGGGCTTCACTTTCAGACAGTTACAGAAGTCACATCCATCGGTAATAAATAGTGTAGGTTTGTTCAAATACGCAACAACATTGTGATGGCTGTTACTGACCAAAACACTGTTTATTTGTTGGAAACTGCACATATAGATACGTATCTAATTAAAGAAATACAACAGCAATACAACGGGTATTGAAAAACGCAAATAGACAATAGACCAATACGCACGAATTCCCTATTGACGTGATAGCCATTGTTTATTAAGCTTTCCACAACAACATATGCATACAAGTTTATGAAATACATCTATTTGTCCGTGTTTAACGTACAGGAGGTACGAAGGAAAACTGGAAGAAAAGCGCGCTCTGACTCGTCTGCAGTGAAACAAGAGAAGAAAACAAATAAAAGCTGTACACCACATCTTAATAATATTTTTTTTTAAATAACATTTTTTAGAGTGAATACATAGATGTGAAAATAAATACAGCTCTGTTTACCGCCTGTGTTTATCTACACTTAGTGCTAACTATGTTATTGACTAGCTCCACTGGCTAACTTACAATACAAGTTAATGCTAATTCTACTTTTATAAATGTAGCTAATCTAACCAAGTTCAAATTATTCCAGCACCTGCAACTGAGGAGCAAATTTAACGTAATTCACACCAGTGAAGTTGAACTTTTCGCCATTTATTTACACAGTATTACGTATGTAAGCGGAGTAAATAAAGTATGAAACTGAAACCGCGAAGTATCGCAGCTAACGCCGCAGCGCTATACCGTCAAAGCTAACGCTGCTAACCTGAGCTAAAAATCCGAACTTTTTTACTAAACATGTTATTGTCCACAGTCGGTAACGGTCAAGATAAGCGGGATGCTTTTGAGATATTACCTTTAAATACCACGGCGAAAACACGACCGAGATATTAAAGTTTTTTAAGATATCTAATTTTTATATTTTTCCGAATATTCATTTCAGACTTACCTCCGCCATGTTTGCGATCCTACAGGGTCACCTCAGGGGTCAGCAGAAGTCCCCGGATGTGGAGCCCCGCCCACATGTATTTTGTAGTGTGTTTATCCGTTATGTTCTTCTCACTTGTGATTTTTAGATTTAAAATAGCGTTTATGAGTGTGTTGATATTCTTTCAGATTAACTTAAACAACTAGAATATGCCTAAAAATTTAATTTGTCTCATGTAAAAGCACACAAAACTACCAATTTAAGCAGTCATCAGTAGAAACTGGCCCTAGAAACCCTGCTCATTGTTTTGTCTTATTTGCAACAAACTTCAAGTATTGATAATATCTTAATAATACGGCATTACTCGATAAATACTACAGATTGAAATAGACCAATAATGGATCAATAATCTCTGGACTACCAAGAGACTAAATATCAGAAAATCATTTATGAAAAATAAATACAGTTCTGTTCACCGCCTGTGTTTATCACTTATCTCCGGCATTACTCGATATATACTACTGATTAAAATAGACCAATAATGGATCAATAATCTCTGGACTACCAAGAGACTTTTGTCTTGTTGAACAATAAAATATATTGTAAAAACAAAACAAAAAAAAGGTTTGTAATAAGCCAAAACTGCATTAGTATCATAGTGTTCCATTCGCTTTTGTGCATTATAAAGGTTTGTAATGAGCCAAAACAGCATTAGCATCTTAGTGTTCCATTCGCTTTTGTGCATTATTTTTCTACCTGCATCTTAAAATAACCTGTACTACGCTGGTTATAGTCAATAGTATATGGCGTGTTATTGGGTTATACTGCATATCTCTATTTGGTCAGTGACTGCATTTAGATCATCTCTTTTCCATGACAGAATACAGTTTGATTAGTGCATTTTTTATCTCCTGTCCTATCACGATAGTGACCACAAGCTCCACTATGTTGCTATGTGAAGAGCTATCATCACAGCCTTTGGTAGAAACTGGAATCTCCATATCCCCATTAAGAGACACTTAACCTAATCCACTGCAATAAAGAGCCCGCAGTTTAGACAATAAAAAGAGCATTTACTTCTCTGACATTTAGTTAATCAGCGATCACAACAATCATAATCATAACATGGCATAGATTCCCACACATTTGCTACTAAAAGCCCGTGATGATCACGTCAGTCAATAAACTCTTTTCGGGAAAGCCTCCCTGGACGGTGTGTGACATCAGCGTAGAGTAGCTGTTATAAAGGGACACAGGGTCAACAAAGTCCCATCAACAAACACAGGGGTAACGAGTAAATTAGAGGAGCTTAGCGCCATGAAATCCTTACACTTGTGTGCCATGCTGCTGTGTGTGTTGTGTGCAGCACAGGTAGACACACGGGATGACACAAACACGCTCAGGCTGTGTGGGAGGGCGTTTCTTCGAGCGGTGGTGTACACCTGTGGAGGATCGAGGTGGAGGAGACTCCTGGGAGAGGACGCTGTGCAGCAGGGTGAGTACACAAAATGAAACATTTTTTACTTTAAAAGCTTTGAATCAAAAATCAACCACATTTTTTAACATAAAATACACACTGCAACAACAGTATTTATAGTAATATTTATGAATATTTAGCTAATATTTAGCTACATCGATTAGCTAAACAAAGATTATCAGTTAAAACGTAAACATATTGCAGCACGTGCGATTTATGGGATAGAATGGAAATGTATCATTAAGTCACCTACTTTGATAACAAACAAACAAAAAAAAAAGATTCTAAAAATCTAAAAACCTCTGATGTCCCAACAGGCACCACGGAGCCACACGTGCGTCAGACGACAAACCTGCCAGCGATTGACCGCCACTGGCGTGACCAAAACGAAGCCCTGAAAAACGAGTGCTGTCAGATAGGCTGTCAAACGAGTGACCTTTTTATGCTCTGCTAGAAGGATCCACCGGAGGCCGCCGTCAGTTATTTACAGTCTTTTAATATGCATTGTATAAATGACCTTGTCCTGTTCCCAGTGAATGGATAATAAAAGAAAACAAAACATCAAAAAGTTTTACTCACGAGCATTTGTACGTGACAAAACATACGAAACATTTACCAGGAAAAATAGAAAGATATCACTCAAAGTAAACGCCATATACAGTTGCTACTCCGAACAGAGAGCTATTCGTGAAAGAGTAGCAGGCAAAACTGTCGGTGGTCGCGTCCCACAGGCAGCGGCTGCTCATCTGCATGCTCTGTCCCGCCTGCTGGCCGATGTGGACCAGGACCACGATTTTATACCTGGGGATCATGAGATCTTTCACGCGCGCTCTGATCACCTGTGAGAAAACGTCAAACAGGAGAAGCGTTGATGGCACAATGTAGACATTTACATATATATATATATCTCATTTGTTCATGTTTATTCACCTCACATATTGTTTTAGTCATTTTTTGGGACCACTCCACTTCGTACTTCTCCTGTTGGAGGTAGCTGGAGAGTACATCCTTCAGGATGTGAGTGACAGCGGGGACAGGGAAGCGTTTGTGAGGTGCTGTGGTAGAGACACAAACAGAGTTACACCAGAGCTGCTGGTCAGGGCAGGCAGAGTGTTGATGTAGTCGCTGTGGTCTCACCCGTCTGGTAAGTGTTCTCCATTGTAACCACCATTCGAGTATTTTCATCATGGTGCCCTAGTTCATCCATGGATGAGACAATACTTACAGAGCTAATAAAAAATAAATAAAAAATTATCGTTTGATAAACAGCAACATAACAATCACAACCGTAGACCGTAAATTAAACAAAAAACTACTAGTGTACATTTTGAATGACTGTGGTTTGTGTTGGAGATATAAAAACACAAAAGACTTTTTTTTTAAATCTGAAATATCATAACAAATGGTGAACAGTCCCATCTTAATAGGCAAACTCATTTGGACTAAAATTATTTACTTAAAACGCTTCTAAAGTAAAAAAAAAAAAAAAAAAAAGAACAACAACAACAACGCGGGAAAACCAGAACAAAAATAAGCATTTCTCTTTCAGTATTTTTACGGATCGTAGCTTCTTTGACTCTGACTCCATGACTTCCGTCAGAGGGAACCTTCACTGTCCTTCTCTCTCGTCTCTGGTGTTTGTCTTTGAGCTGGTCAGACATGACAGCTCGTCTGTTTTGAAGGTGGTCTTTTCGGGATAAGAACAACCAAATAAATACAAGTGCGCAAAACGTCACTGGTATTTTGGTAAAATAGTCACAGTGGCCCGTTTATTAAGTGTGTTACCTGTATGGTTACTTTTAATGAAAACACATATACATCTTTTTTTAAAAAAAACGTTAAAAGCATGAGCGATAAAGGTTTAAACTTACCGACCTAAATCCCCCAAAACTAGCGTTCACCTTGCTGGGTATTACCATGACAACCAAGGAGCCGCCTGCGTCACCAAAACTGTCACAAAGTCTCGCGAGACTATACGCTCCCGAGAGTTGTGGACCTGTAAAAGATAACTCTTAAAAGCGGAAGTGGAAGAAGCGGAAGAAGTAACTAAAAATGAAAATAACCTAAAGAATAACTTGTAATTTTGGAAAAAGGTAATAAAATAAAAATCGCATGAAGTGTATTTTTATAGAATAAACATTTGCTAAAATATAAATATATATAAATATTATTAGTCGATGAAACTAATTTAACTTAAACATGGCAATAAGATTTAGACAACAAGACATTTTAAATAAACTAAAATTTACACCATAAAAGCTATAAAACATAGGTCCCAGTAATAGCTAGAAGACAGACAAAATTGCTGTTAAATTTATTGTATAATGAATAATAATAATAATAGCTTTCATTTTTATAGCCATATTTTCAGGATATCTATGGCGCTTGACATGGGCAATAATGAACTTTTGTTATGTGCAGTTGTAAAAGAAAGACAGAGAAATATTTTGAATTTCCTTTTTATTACTAAGTAATACAGGAATAACATTAAATTGATTTTAGTTTTTTTTTTTTAAATATTTATTTTTGAAATCTTTGGATGGGAAATTTACATGAGATGCTTTGCATATACAGGTCATGTTTTGCAAATGAGAACCGGGTCTCAAAGATTCGCCTGGTACAATGAGGGTTAAATAAATAAATAAATAAAATATACTGCGTCTGTTGCGGGGAAAACGAACACAGCAAATATTGTTTAAAAATAGGACCTTAATAATAATAATAATAATAAAAGAAAGATTTGCAGTTAATTGATAATTAAGGCAAAAGAACACATTAATAACAGAATTATTCATCGCAAGTTATTTTTGTAAAAAAATAAAAATTAAAAATAAAATGAAACACCCAATTCAAAAATATTCCCTACAGTGTGATGTTCTCACAGAAAACGATGCACATGTATGACATAAAGCCTTGGACTGTGCACAGGAGGATGTCAAAACACCTTTTATTTTGGACGCACAGAACGGGTTTAATCAATAAACGTATGCGAGACTAATCCGACGATGACCTCCTGAAGGTGATGTAAAAGGACCGGGGTGAAATGGATATTGCACTGATTAGACTTGAAAACGGACAAATGCAGGTTTCATGCCGCACTGTTCTGGAGTCATTTGAACGACAGTTACGCTTGTTTCTGAACGGTAAACTGATATGTAAGAGAAGCCTCGGAGAAGACGCAGGTCGTCCCATGAAACTATAAGCATTATGGTCGTTGCTGCTGACATCAGTTAAACCGAGAGACAGTCACAGACACTTCTATTTGTCCAGAGAAATATTTGAAACATAGCTTTTGTTTTTTCTTCAATATACACTTTTTACACTTTGTTGTTGTTGTTTTTTTTAATATTGCTCTTAGAAAACGATAAAACATTTGTTCAACACAGGGGGCGGGGGGGTGGAAACTAGAACACCGTTAGTGCTACCTTCGACAAGACGTGATTTGTTTTTTTTTTATGTCTTTGTCATGACCTCGGCCCTCGAACATCGCAGTCAAACAAAACTGCCACCAGATATTTTTCATCTTTCCGTTTGGATATTTCCCCTGAAACCTGAAGCTCCTTTTCGACGCACTATGGCACTCACAACTGCATCGGTACATCCTCAACATCTTAAGGCCTTTTTCTAAATAAAATATTTGACCCCAAAAACTGTTCCAGTCACAGTAGCAGCTTCCGTAACAAGTCTCACTTTACCATCACAAGATTCTGACCAATCAGGACACCACCACCACAAATACCATTGACATTTACTCTAAGTTCACATTTCCCTCGCACTTGATCATCATGCAACACTTTGCTGCTACTCTGTCTATCCAGTCTGCTCTTTAATGGTGTAATGCCATTTGTGATATTGAAAAGGACAAACCCTGACTCTAGGAAATTTGGTACACCCCCTTAAATGTAATAAAAACTAAAATTATTAATTTTGGTTTTTTTATTTTTTTTTATTGGAGCCATTATTTAACAGGCAATATTAGCCTAAAATGGGAAATGTACAATTCTCATCTAAAGAGAGGCAGAGAATCTGTTGAGATGACACTACAGATCTTTCACACATTGTGGAAAATATCTCTGCTTTAAGGTGGCAGTGTAAACCAGATATCTACTATATAAATCTAAAACCCACCGGAATATAAATGCAGAACAGGCGCTATTATACACTCAGCATTATTCAAATTTTTCAATTTTCCCCCCCATTGTGATTTAAAATCGTTTTAATGGTAAATATTAACCACTCACAATTTGTTTTACAGTGCATTTGTAATGTCAAGTTAGACCAAAAAAAAAGTTGGATCAGCGCGAAAAAAAAAAACGTAAAAAAAAATCTAATCGGAATTCCAATAATTTGACTTTTAAAATCTGAGCACGACTCATATAGAATAGAAATTAAAACGATGCAAAAGTCAAATAATAACTGTTGTGTACAAAAACGTCAACCATGGCTGCTAAAGATGAAGTTTCAGATTCATTGTAGACGGATCCATTGTCTTCACAGTCAATATAGCCACTTTCCCGGGCACCTCCCCCGAAACATGGACACTAATTATCGGCCAAATATTTCCCTGCGGAGCAGAGACAGACACAGTCAGAGAAAGGTCAGAGGTCGAACACAGATACCCGTCATTATTACTAACTCAAACCGACCTGCAGCGAATCTCTTCTTGACCAACGATAGCCGATAACCAGTACCAACTAGCTGGATGTCACAGCCTGACAAAGTACTTCCCTCACTGGTGAACTGAACGGAGAGCTGAGAAGGTTTACAGGGACCCTCTGTCATCTGGAACCTGCCCAGGAGAGCACCTACTCCTGCAGCGATCACAGGAAATAACACCATCATCACACATGCAAACATGTATTGGCTCGTCAACTGAGGTGAAGTCGATTTTTTTGACATGAAAATTAAATCTGAGGGCCTTGTAATGAAATATGTCACTGCTGTAATTCTTGAATGATAACAACATCACGCTTAATTTCAGTTACGTATCAAACCTGCAGCCTGAAGACGTGCACGACGATAGAATCACACATTGAAATTACACATAAAAAATTAAGCAAAAAAAAAGTGAATACCTTAAAGTAAACACAGAAAAAAGAGAAATAGACTGGAGGAGTATTCAAACCCCACACTCACCCCCATTTTCTGATCTATGAGAGAGGCTGGGAATCTTCCACAGTATTGTCTGCTGCTCTGGATTCCTTCAGGAGAAACGAAGGAATGTCTTACAACAGCCCGAAAAACTAGAATCAGCTCCTAAAGAGATCGAACGAGCTAGGCCTGGTTCAAAATACAAGGGGGTCCTCGGTTTACGACGTCCTCGACCTATGGCATCATTCTGACATACAGCGTTAAAAACTCGTCAACTAGTTGTTTTCATGCAAATAAAATATTTTATGATATAACATAATATATTTATTATCATCGTTTATATTAAATTAAATATAATTTTAGAACAGAACAGGACCCCCCGTAGATTGGATCAAAATTTGAAGAAAATTTGAAAGCAGAAGAAGAAGCCCTCACCAGATGGCAGGTGGGATCATGGTCTGGAGTTTGGCTGTGCCTCCATCTACAGGAACCAGGAAGTGGATGTTGTGTAGTGGGACAGGGAAAGCCATGGCCTCAGTGTTGTATTTATAGTCTATTCTAAGGTCGGTGTTGTTGGCGTCGCCTCTCCAGCTGACAGCCAGGTTCAACGGAGTACACTGGATCCCATCTGCTGACACCTAGAACACATGGAGACCCAGGGCATTATATTAGATAGCTAACATGTAACCTATAGTAAGTATTTGACTATTAAATGACACAAATGTGACATATGTGGTAAGGTTTACAGATTAGATAAGAGTAACCATAAAAGTAGGCACAAATAGTTTGAAGAAAAACAGCTCATAAAATAGCCGCAAACATTTAGCATAGGCATTGATAGCAGGAAACTGGCAATTTATGGACTTTAAGAGGCTCCGTGGTGTTAGTCGTACCAGCAAAAAAATGCCTAATGAAGAAAAAAATATATATAAGTTGCTCCGGAGTATGTGGCACCAGGCAAAGGATGTAAAAAAGTACAACTTACAGGAGTACCTGATACTGGTACACAAGCCTACAGTGCCCTCTAGCGGCTGTCAGTGTGAAAATAACAAACATGTACATTTTCAGTGGTACAGGTACAGTGGTCCAAAAAATACGCCACTAACAATCAAGTCAAAAAAGAAACTAAAAGGAATGCGATTTATAGTTCAAAACATACGCCACTAAGAATCAAGTCAAAAAAGAAACTAAAAGGAAGTCCCACAACAGCTAAACACATTAAATGTTCCCTAAAAGTTACCTGATATTTGATCATATCCACGTTGTAGTAAGTCGCCTGAGGCTTTTGTTCAGCCACTTTCTTCAAATGGCTCATCAGGTTTGGCATATTTACCCAGAACTCCTTGGAGTCTACAATGTCTGTCGTGGAATCACTACAGGATCAGAGCTACACAGTTAAACATTGGCTCGATATTGTGCATTATTTATTTACAGAAGGCTCAACGGCCTTGTGAGTGAGCCACGGCCGTGTTTTTCTTTTTAAGTGACATTTTCCTACCAGCAGAGCAGCTGTGGGTTGGGGAGAACCTGCTCCAGTCGGCTGTAGTTACTGATATTAAATGTGAGAACTGGTTGAGCCGGGTGGTTGGCAAAGTGCCTGGTGATGCCCGCGGGGAAGGACAGCACCATCTCCCCCGTGATCTTTACCACACATCTGGGACAGAGAGCGGAACAAGCCCAAACTGTTAGCCTCAAACTGAGCAAATGTAGAAGTCAATGATCGGAAATCTATGTCTACCTGCTGGGATCAGCGCCTTTAAAGTAGGCATTGATGGTTTCTGTGAAGGCAGCTGCCACC
>NC_024326.1:254010-258704 GCF_000523025.1 Cynoglossus semilaevis
CACTGCTGTAATTCTTGAATGATAACAACATCACGCTTAATTTCAGTTATGTATCAAACCTGCAGCCTGAAGACGTGCACGACGATAGAATCACACATTGAAATTACACATAAAAAATTAAGCAAAAAAAAAGTGAATACCTTAAAGTAAACACAGAAAAAAGGGAAATAGACTGGAGGAGTATTCAAACCCCACACTCACCCCCATTTTCTGATCTATGAGAGAGGCTGGGAATCTTCCACAGTATTGTCTGCTGCTCTGGATTCCTTCAGGAGAAACGAAGGAATGTCTTACAACAGCCCGAAAAACTAGAATCAGCTCCTAAAGAGATCGAACGAGCTAGGCCTGGTTCAAAATACAAGGGGGTCCTCGGTTTACGACGTCCTCGACCTATGGCATCATTCTGACATACAGTGTTAAAAACTCGTCATATTAAATTAAATATAATTTTAGTTCTTACGTCACATCGTAAGAACAGAACAGGACCCCCCGTAGATTGGATCAAAATTTGAAGAAAATTTGAAAGCAGAAGAAGAAGCCCTCACCAGATGGCAGGTGGGATCATGGTCTGGAGTTTGGCTGTGCCTCCATCTACAGGAACCAGGAAGTGGATGTTGTGTAGTGGGACAGGGAAAGCCATGGCCTCAGTGTTGTATTTATAGTCTATTCTAAGGTCGGTGTTGTTGGCGTCGCCTCTCCAGCTGACAGCCAGGTTCAACGGAGTACACTGGATCCCATCTGCTGACACCTAGAACACATGGAGACCCAGGGCATTATATTAGATAGCTAACATGTAACCTATAGTAAGTATTTGACTATTAAATGACACAAATGTGACATATGTGGTAAGGTTTACAGATTAGATAAGAGTAACCATAAAAGTAGGCACAAATAGTTTGAAGAAAAACAGCTCATAAAATAGCCGCAAACATTTAGCATAGGCATTGATAGCAGGAAACTGGCAATTTATGGACTTTAAGAGGCTCCGTGGTGTTAGTCGTACCAGCAAAAAAATGCCTAATGAAGAAAAAAATATATATAAGTTGCTCCGGAGTATGTGGCACCAGGCAAAGGATGTAAAAAAGTACAACTTACAGGAGTACCTGATACTGGTACACAAGCCTACAGTGCCCTCTAGCGGCTGTCAGTGTGAAAATAAAGAACATGTAAAATTATATATTTTAATATATATATATATCACACCTGAGTATAAGTTGCAATTCCAGCCAAAGGATGAAACAAAGATTTATAGTTCAAAACATACGCCACTAAGAATCAAGTCAAAAAAGAAACTAAAAGGAAGTCCCACAACAGCTAAACACATTAAATGTTCCCTAAAAGTTACCTGATATTTGATCATATCCACGTTGTAGTAAGTCGCCTGAGGCTTTTGTTCAGCCACTTTCTTCAAATGGCTCATCAGGTTTGGCATATTTACCCAGAACTCCTTGGAGTCTACAATGTCTGTCGTGGAATCACTACAGGATCAGAGCTACACAGTTAAACATTGGCTCGATATTGTGCATTATTTATTTACAGAAGGCTCAACGGCCTTGTGAGTGAGCCACGGCCGTGTTTTTCTTTTTAAGTGACATTTTCCTACCAGCAGAGCAGCTGTGGGTTGGGGAGAACCTGCTCCAGTCGGCTGTAGTTACTGATATTAAATGTGAGAACTGGTTGAGCCGGGTGGTTGGCAAAGTGCCTGGTGATGCCCGCGGGGAAGGACAGCACCATCTCCCCCGTGATCTTTACCACACATCTGGGACAGAGAGCGGAACAAGCCCAAACTGTTAGCCTCAAACTGAGCAAATGTAGAAGTCAATGATCGGAAATCGGGTGCAATGTCTACCTGCTGGGATCAGCGCCTTTAAAGTAGGCATTGATGGTTTCTGTGAAGGCAGCTGCCACAGGCAGAGTGTCCTGGGGTCCCATGGTGAGTGGACTGGGCCCTCTGGAGCATCCTAAAGGAAACACAAAAAGCAAAAAAAAAAAAAACTGTAAATAAATCTGTTTCTTTGAGGCCTCAAGAATTTCAGGGCTAGGCCAAGACAAAGGGATACTTATGAGTAACAGGTAAAAGCAAAACCAAAATCTCCATTCTGATTGGTTTCTGGGTGAGGGGGGAGGGGGACAGGACAGGGTGGGGCAACTATATTGTGGCTCACTGAACATGAGTCTGGACAGAACTGCAGGTAGGACAGGTGTTTTATAGCTACATGCACTGTTTGGCTAGAGGATCAGTCTGGCCGGACTCACCTTCAAAAGCTAAATAAAACCTGCCATGGTCAAACCACACCAGAGGCTGTGAGGCCTCTTAGTGAGTAGGAGAGAACGGTGGAGGACACAAAGGACACATACAGCATGTGAGTGACAGAACGACACTGGATCAGTCTAAGATGCACATCCTTGCCGAGACCAAGAGTCGGTGGAACGGTATAGTGTACCTGCAGTGGTCATGCTCAGGTCCCTCCCTAGTGTCGGCGTGGAAGCTGCACTCTGGGAGGTAATGGAGGAGATAGACGAAGAGCTCTCTGCACGGGCCAGGGGAGCGAAAGGTGGAGGGCTGCCTGAAACCGGCGGACTGAAGGGGACGCGCCTGGAGACAGAGCCGTTTGTAAAGCATTGTAAATGACACGACGGGTCGAAGTAAAGCATTGTTATTTAGCATTGTAAATGACACGACGGGTCGAAGGAAAATGAAGAGACAGAGAGAGAGAGAGAGAAATTATTGGAAAGTTCGTTCGTACCAAGTCGGAAATTGGCTTTCCCGGGGGCAACTTTGGTCGGGAGGATGGTCGCGGCGGAGGAGGCGGAGGCACGGGGCTGCTTCGAGATTGAGGAGTGGATGGACGAGCCGGAGACGGGGGGCCTGCAGCACAAACGTTTACAATAGATGAGCAGAGATACCAGATCATGTCCAGATCCATCAAGATAACTGGTTAGAGGATACAGTATCTATAAAGAAATAAAATGATAAAAATGTAAGAAAACATTTTATATTATTGTTATAGCTAGTTAGAGGATACAGTATCTATAAACAATAATGATAAAATAAAATAATAAAAATTAAGAAAACATTTTATATTATTGTTATAAAAATGGGTCAAATATCCCAGCGAAGAACAGTGAGCGCGACAGCTAAATTGAGCTATTTTGGCTAGCTCGTATCTTGAAGCCCCACTGTACAAGGGAAACAAACAAACACACAAAGCCACACAAAATGACTTGGCCGACCACATTTGGCCCCCGGGCCTTGAGTTTGACGCGTCTGTTGTAAACTTTTTTTTCTGGGAACCCATATTTTCAAAGTCACAAACCATCACGACCCAAGTCAACATGATGCGAGATAACCCCCAAAAAGAATCTCTTACAACCCACCTGAGGGTCCCGACCCAGTCTTTGGTAAACAATATTATAAGAGATAAGGAAGAAGATCAAATCACTCACAGCTGCCTGAGTATGGACCAGGAGAAGACATGATGGACCTGTAGGTGGTTGGAGGAAGAGGTGGCGGAGTCGCCCTAAAGGTGGGCGTCAGCTCTCTGGGCGAGCCCATGAAGTCTTGGAGGTCATCTCTCAGGTATGTACTGTCTGGAGTCCGCTTCCCTCCTGTGCTGCCCCTGACCAGAGGAGAAGTGACCCTTGCAGAGGGGGAGCTCCGATCCGCCGGGAGAGGAGGCACTGGGCTGATGGGTGGGCAGGAGCTGTATACGGCCAGCTGCAGCACCTCTTCATCGATCGCTTCCTCATCGAGGCAGAAGGGGGGAGAGTCGGATGGAGAGAAGTCAGGAGGTAAGGGAGGCGCCGGCTCATCCGGAGGAGGAGGTCCGAGCATAATGGAAGTGGGAGAATCAAGGGGCGTGAACGCAGGAGGAGATCCAGGAGAAAATGGTGGAGGTGAAGGCGGTGGATCATTCGGCGGCGGTCCAGGCGAGAGGCACGGAGAGGAGGGAGTCGACGAAGGCGTGTCCGGAGCAGGAGAGTCTGGGGGTGGAGGAGGAGCGGGTTCATCGGGCGGTGGGGGTCGGTCATCAGTAAAAGTGACCCATCGAGGCGACGCGGTGTCCTCACTGGTTCGAGGGCTGTCGACGGGGCCGAACACATCGTCCAAATCGGGGCCGGGGCAGCCTCCGTAGGAAGAGGGCGGCAGGACATTCAGGTAGATGGGAGCAGATCGTCTAACGTCTCGTCCACCTGGTAGATCAGCTGCAGTATTTGTGGAGAAAGTCAAAACACAGCTCGTCGTGGAATCTCACAGGTGTGACTCTGTAAGAGCTGAACTCACCAGCAGAGTCTGAAGAATAACCATAGTGGCTTCTGGAAGGAATGTTTTTCGGAGGAAGAGGAGGAGGGGCTATGACAAACGACAGCACAGGTCAGTTTACAGTTATTACAGTCATTTTAACTAGGCCAACAAGCTATTTGTTGTGTTGGATGTCACTCAAAACTTTTCAAAATTACAGAAACACCACACACCATCCTGAACAACGGTATTCTCTCACTTTCACCTGATAGCTACTCGAGTCCTCGCCCTTTAACCTGTCTAAAGTCGCAGTTAAAAATATTTTTTTCAACAAATTATTATTCTTTTCAAAATTACAGAAACACCACATAAAATCTTAAACAACTGTATTGTTTGTTCTTCACCTGATAGCTACTCGAGTCCCCGCCCTTTAACCTGTCTAAAGTCGCAG
>NC_024326.1:258804-278232 GCF_000523025.1 Cynoglossus semilaevis
TGTGCATTATGTGTTAAAGAAGCTTTGCCATCCGGGTTCAAGTAAAGCTTCGAACGACACAAAAAGTACGATTTTTACCGAGGCCTTAAAAGGTGAAAAAAGACGACACGTCGTTCCAGCATGCAAGAAAATAAAACGTAAGGGTGTCAAGGGAGAATTTTACGAAATATAACCATAACGGTAGTGTCAAGGGAGAATTTTACAAAATATATTTTTTATTAATATAGCGCATGCCATGCAATTCTTTTGGGGAAGGAGGGAGGAGGGGAATATACGTATGAAGATTTGTGACAAGCTTACCGGACTTCTCTTCTAAAAGGTGATGAGGGATGAGTTTTAAAGAAACACAAGAAAAGGGTTACATGAAGGAAACCGATGCAATCGTAGGTGCTCTGTGTGCGTATGCTGCATTTGTGTTTGTCTTTTTTATCAGTGTAATGCAGTACAGCGTGGAGGAGCGGTGCTCACGAGAGACGGAGAGAGTGCCAGGCCTCCCACCGAGGCCTTCAGCTCGTCCATCGTTGGAGGCATGCACCTGGCGCTGTCCGACACCAGAGGCTTGATCCTGATCTTGAACTTCTTCTTGTTGTCCTCGTCGTCGTCCGAGTCGCTGGAGGAGAAAAAATGCTTTCCTTTGGAAGAGAGTAAGCTCATGTCAAGGACAACGTGGAGCGAGCAGCGCAAACATGTAACACGAGAGAGGACGAGGGAATCGATGTTCTGCTGTGTAGTGAGCCGGTCTGTCCTCCAGAAGTATAGATGTTTGTCTGAAGCATGTGGCACGCGAAGCTACACTATCTATTTATCTCTCTGTCTCTCTATCCATCCATCCATCCATCTATCCTCCATCTATCCATCTATAATAAAAAAGAGGTCTATCATCCATCCACTGACTGACAAATAAATTCTGTGCCTACACTGTGTATTTGTTTGTTGCAGCCACCAGTGGATTGTTCAACTGATATTCTTCTCCTAAAGAGAGCTCTCCCCGTTTTCTTGTTTTCTGCTCTCAGACAGATGTAGTGGAACTAGCAGGGACCCCATACACTGAGTCACTTAGCCAAGCAGTTTAATCTGCAGAACCAAAAGTAACTCCCCTGCTCCACACCAGTGTTCATGCCTTTACTACAAGGATATCACCAGCCTCCTCACCAGGCCGCAAGCTGAATCCCTCGTCATCCACGTCAGGGGAGGCCTGCGGAGGAGAGACGATGCAGGTTGACAATGATGTCTATTCCATCACGTACAGGCACAGACAACTCCTTCATCTGGGCTAATCTGTGTGAATGTAAAATATGATTCATATTTCACGTAGCCTTAGCCTCAGACAATCGGCTTCCTGGCTGCTGACTCACAGCGTAATACAGCTATCATTCCATTCTCACCGCTCTTTCAGTTATTTTTAAGCCTACTGTTACATGAGCCCCAAATGCAGCAGCAGTAAATTTACATAATGCACAAGGCCACAACGTTAAGCAAGGAATAGCTGGTGTTTACTCACATATCTGTCCCAGTCAATCTCCCCATAAAAACCATTGGGAGCTCCATTGGCATTTTTCTATGAACCGGATTGAAAAGGAAAAAAAAAAAAAAAAAAAAAGGATTTTAAACAATACCCCAACGCAAGAAACTTTCCATGAATCCATGAATGACTTGGTTTACAAACTGACTTTTATCACTTAGATTCATGTCGCTTACCTGTAAGATGACACAAGTAGCGCAAACGCACGTACTTGCTCATTAACATATTCGCGACTTTTTTTTTTTTTTTCTTGATTCAGCTAGGCTCCGCGCTGCAGTTATATATTTAACGACGAAAACGGGGGAGAGAGCTGAATAAATGAATAAATGAACTTACATTTACTTTCTTACCGCCTCCAGGGTTGTCTCTGTCAGGTGAGCTCCTGTTTGAAATGATGACAAAACATGTTTTCGTCAAGATCGGATTTTTTTTTTTTTTTTCATGATTCATTACGCTGACATGCAATTCTGTCTAAAGCAGGGGTGTCAAACATATGGCCCACGGGCCTAAACTGGGCCGCTTGATGAATTTTAAAAATAAGAAAAATACACGCTTCATAATTAGGATGTTTTTTGTACAATTATATTTCATTAAATATGAATAAATAACTAATAACTAATAAATATCTAATATACTTTTTTATCTGTACAAACCACTGTATGAGTTGCTGCCCCCTAGTGGCCAACCTAGTGGCTTGTTATCATTCTAATCAGTTCTAATGCTAATCAGGTCTATCATCACACATTAAGTCACGATATTTCAACGCCTTTACCGAGTGATATAATAATTTTCATGAACAAAACTTACGATGTCTCCGTGTCCTTGTCCTTCTTCCTTAAACCCAGAGCTTTCCTGGTTCGTTTTTTTAATCCTTTGACAGGGAGAGAGGCAGGAAGAGAAACAACAATATGAGAAGACCTTCTTTTTGTTATGCAGAATAAAGCAGAGAACAACCCCAAGACCCCGTCATGGAAGGTCGGTTGTTGCCAGACAGCAAGTTGATTGCTAAATATTAGTCTTTCATGTGTGGATTCTGCATGTTCCCCCTGTGTCGGAGTCAACTGTCAACTGGAACCTCTGTATTAACCATAGGTATGATTGGAGGAATTGATCAACTACTGCAGTGAATTTATTTATCGCATGTTAATGTATGAGCCCGGAACACAAACATCCGGCCATCTCCACACACTACGCACATAAAGTACAAGCATGTACATCTGGTAATCCTCTTAAGTGCCCCCTCTAGACGAAACAGAGGAAATGCACAGGAAAGATTGATCAATTTGTTCACTTCATTAAGAGGATGCAAAAAAAGGGGGGGAAAGGGGAGGGTTATTTTTTTGGACATGTTTGTGAACATGACAAATGTGTGGCTAGATTTGACTATTTATGACAATGACAAACATTTTCCTGAAAAGTTATGGCTATACCAGGCAAACTAAGACCCGGGGGCCAGATGTGGCCCATTCAGCTTTTTAATCTGGCCCACCAAATTTTTCCAAATTATATAATTTATTTATATTATCAATATACTTCTGTCTTTTCCCTGCAATACCCACATCTCCCCAATAGATGGTGTACAAAATGCTAAAAGCATTTTTGCATTTTAGCCTTTATGCATGACTTTTACATGTCATTTATCTTGTGGCCAAAAATGTGCCCACGCCTGGCTTATAGGCTAATTGCTATTCTCAGGTCATCTTCTGTAGAACGAGTGAGTAAATTACGACCTAATTAAAAAAAAAAAAAAAGATAAAGCATAGTGATGATGACACACATTAGTTGACGTCGATACATCATTTACATTCACCAAATATGTCGTCAAAATTTGCTCTTTGTCACGTACGAAACACACAACCTCCTGCTTTAGAAAAACAGTTTAGCCATTGATTCGGTCAGTCCACTTAGTTGCATTAAAATGTTAACAACAAGCCTAATGTGAAGGCAGTGTGGCTCGTTTGCTGGACATGAAGCTCTCCCCGGGAGTGAAGGCCGTGTCGGGGTCTGTAATGTATCCGCAGCTACAGACAAACTGCTTAATAACGCTGATTATTTCTGCATCACAGAACTTTTCAAGCTCCTCGCAGGTCTCCATGTTAACGCTAAAGAATTCATTTAACAAGGTTTTTTTTTTTTTTCACAGAGGAGCAGAACATAAGCCCCCGATCATCTGCTGCGGACGAGAACTGCTGTATTTGTAACCCACTTGGGATGTTTGCCTGAGGTGAGGCTTTATATAGAATAATGGTGATAATGGAGTAGTTACTTAATGTCAGTTGTAAATAAAGCTGTAGCCAAAGACCTCAAAAATAGCAAATTAAAATTAGCAATTAAATCACGAATGTCCAAATCAAGGCACGTGGGCCTAATCCAGTCTAAATCGAGTCTACGGTATTGACTTTATATTTTATGAAGCCTATAAAGTAATTCACAATTCTCAATTTTGATTGCAGTTCTAATCAAGCTCCTTTGCACCACATCTCCCATAATACACATCTAATACACAGCTAAATCCAGTGTGGACTGCATGGAGTACTGATTCAAAATCGAAATTTTCAGGAAGACAAACCATTACGGAGCTTTTCTTTTTCACTCTAAAAACCACGGAAGGGCATCAAATAACAACATAACAACATAATACTGCCCCCTACTTGTCTCCTATAACATGAAATACCACAAGCGGTGCCATATTTGTGCCCTTTTATGGACTGTTTATCTGCTCCAACTGCACCAGTCTCAGTTTTCAAAAAAATGGTCAGATAATACTCTGAGCATGTTTTGCGCTTTCTCACTGTTACAGCAGTGGTCTTCAGCTGGAAGTGAGAACAAGAACAAGAACAAGGCTTATTTACTCTAGGTTTATATGTATGATGTTGTTCCTTTTTTTAAAAAACACAATTTAGGGCTTCACTCTGTGTGTCCTTGCAATAATGTACAAAATGGATTTTGCTTAAATGTACTCCAGAGTAGGTTGCAGTAATACAACCAAAATAATAATTTTAAAAAAACTCCAAGAAGTTTTAATCATACCCTAAAAAGAAAAACAGTGCAGGGGTAATTTGATTGGTTTAGCCTCGCTGGTCTAAATTGTATATATTGTAATATTTTGAGGCAAACATGTAGGTGTAAAGTTTTTAAAAGGCGGTTTGAGGTTCAAATAAGGGCCATAATACATAATATATTTAGCACATAATTTGTTAGGGTTCAAATAAGGGCCATAATATATTTAGCACATAATTTGTTAGAGGTGTAAAAAAATTCTATAAAAACAGCAGAGGAGTGGCTATATTTAGCTACTAAGCCATATTGCTAATGCGGCTAGTCAGTGATGACTGACTTAGCCTACGCTGCTCAGTCCTGATGCGAGAAATCCCTTGTCTTCAATGCCAAATGTTTTTGTCATTACCTAAGGAGCTTAACCAACTGACAGTATTATATTTATATTGAACTATGGCATTGTAGCAGCACAATTTGTACATTTCTAGCACCACCTGAAGGGAGGGGGAAGCTACATGCTCTAAGCTAACAACCACAGAACCAGGTCACGGCAGACCACATCTGTGAGGGATGCCTTAAGTTATATTTGTTTCAATAATAAGAAATGACCTATCATAAAATGATGTCACATTCAAATAAAGGGAATATGCAAAGGATATATCAAAGAATAAGTGAAAGAATGAATGGTAGCTCTGATTAGCTTCTGATTTATGAGTCTATAACTGCAGAACCCGGACATACACACTTCAAACACAGTAAACACGCATAGAGACAAAAACACAAATAACATTTCCACACTCAGTTTTACCCTCATCACATTGTCTCTCAATCAGTGTCACCAAAACACGCCGAGGCAGACGCACACAAACTGTCACGTTGCCATCACAGTCATTCAATCAGACAGATCGCATCACTGGCTTCAATGACCATCCAGGACACGAGAGGACAAGAAGAGGACACAGGGGTGCACAAGGTGGAAAATGAGGGAGGGGGAGAGGGGCGGCGATATGAATCAAAACTCACCTTGCATCATTTTTGCAGATTTTCATCCTACGTTGCCCAGTGGTCTGCAGGCAAAGACAAACAGCCGGTCAAAGGATGCTTGGGCTGGGCATAGCTAATTCTGCTTCAGCTTTCCTCTCGGCAGAGCTCGATGTTGATTCCCTCCACCCACAAGGGCCTTACTCCCCGAGACCCGTACAGGAGGCTGAGAGGGTGGAGGGCTGGAGAGCAGCGGCAGCAGCTGGAGGACACGGTGACAGAAGACAGCGAAGCAGTACGCAGCTAATTGGGGGGAAGGGGTTCTCTGTGCGTGAGCATTAGGCCCTGAGTGCTGCACCGTCACACGCCATCACTGACAGGGGGATGCTGAGGAAAGGAGGGGGGAAAAAAAACCACTGAGACGGAGTGAAAGGAGGAGCAGGAGGGGGAGGAGGCAGGGAGTGGGAGGATTGCTGATGTCACTGCACTAAACCAATCACTTTATCCTTGGTCACATGGCCGCTGTCCCTTGATGCCTCAGCACTGCTTTGCTCACCTGAAGTTGTCGACGCCGCCGCCGACTGCATTACGTATTACACAATGTCTCACGTGATGCCATATGTGATTACAAACTTACTTAAACACACACATTGGATTTTACAGCAACATGTGATGTTAATTTTACAGTACATGTTCTTTTGGAGGATACCTGAAAATGACCTAGAGCATAGGCTCTCCAAAATGTTCGTAACGGACATCACGAAACTAGTGACTAAGAGGCTAAGTTTTACAGACCTATACTCATTTGATACGTATGACAGTTAACCTTTGAGGCAGTAACTGTAGTAACTGTTAATGAGCTTATCTAAGATGGCGTAAAGGGTCACGACCTGCACTCCCGTGATTTCAGTAACCGGCTTCTTACATAAGATGTCAGCAAGGGTGAAAGGAGTGAGGTTCACAGAGGAAGGAATTACCAACGAAGAAATGGAAAAAAAAAAGTAAAGAAAAGAAAAGACAGAAGGAGCTGCAGGCTGAATGGGCCAGTCTTATAGGACAGACATATAGCATATATTTAAATATTTAAAAATCTTTAAAAAAAAAAAAATTTGATACGTTCACTGTCCAATTACAAATGGACGTTATTGGAAATGTTATAGAACTAAAACGAGCTGTGAAACGTTCAACTTTATGCGGAACAACACCGCCACCTAGTGAAATAATAGAATAAATGCCTTTACTTTATCCACACTATTATTTCCATGCTACTGTACATCTACAGCCATATTAAATAACACATAACTTTAAAAGTTGAACTTGGCTAAAAATCGAATACAAGCTGTGGCAAAGAGCACTATTTTTGCGTTTAACTTGTTCATTTTCGGCTACAACCAGTTAAAAAAATAAATGTATGCTGGTTTTGTTCATTTAGAGCAGTATCAGTAGTTGTGTCATGATTAGGTGATTGGTGAATTATTCACGTATAAGGAAATATTTAACAAATGTTTTGAGAACCAAGTTAAATCCTTTACTTACAGCAAGTATTTTTGCAATAGTGGTGAGAAAAGAAACTTTCGAAAGAAACAGGAAGTACGCATAATAAAGCACGCAAAGAACCGTTTTTGTCCTTCTGTTATCATATTGTTTAGTATAAATTTGACTATCTCTACGTTTTACAGTTACAGGGGATTTGGGTTAATAGTTAATTTTTTTATGTCAAAACTATCAAGCAAAATGTGTTTTTGTGAATTTTGGCTATACAAAAAAAGTGTCTTGACTTCTTTGCTGTAGCTTTAACCAACGTTATATCTGAAGTTTTAGCTCTTTGAGCTAACCGGTTCGGAGCAGGTTAAGCAGTAACATATACTGGTGTTGGCTAATGTTCAATAAATTATTAAATAATAAAAAATAAATAGAGTTAGTACGTGTAGTACTAATGAAGTAAGTTACATTGAAATTTATTTATATTTAAATAAATTTGCCCTGTGAACAAATGCCCTGTGTAGCAAATGAAAAATCGTCGTTATTCAAGAGAGCTTGTTAGCAAATGAAAAATCGTCGTTATTCAATTATGGCACTAGGTGGCACCAAATACTAATATTATCGTAGGCTGAGCATGAACGAGGAGTGGATCAATAACGGACAAGAAAACATTTTCCCAGCCCTTGTTAAAATGGCTGAATGTCATGTTACAAGGAAAAATACGGACAATGCAGTGATACTATTCAATTCACACGGGAAACGTGTTAAAGGACAACGGCGTTAAAAAGTGAAAACATGCCTGTGAGAGGTGTGTCTTCGTCACTAACGCTGGTGAAACCGTGCATCAGGAGGTGGCACTGTATACACTGGTGAATTAACTAATTGTCTCTGGGCAGAACACTGAGAAATGTGGCAAAGTCGAGAAGACGAGCAAGGATAATGACGTCATCCCTTAAAGGGATAGCAACAAAAAGTAACCTGTGACAACTGATTACAATCACATAAATGTTGACGTCAACACAACGCTGTAAATAACTATTGTTTTATATATATATGTATGATATATGTCAACAGACACAAATAATTAAACTGCAATATTATGAAAAAAGAAACAGAAGATTGATTTCCAAGAAGATAATGTTAAATTCAAAGAACTTTCATGCCAATTGCTGATTGTTTCTGGGAACGGTTAATCCTGTTATGTGAAAAAAGGCTTTGAGAGCCGTGGCCTCCACTCTTCTAATACTTAGGTATATATTTAATGATGTTAGATGTCATGTGGTGCACACGATATTGTATATCTTGAAAGTAACAGTCTGAAACACAAATGTGTATGATGACGTTGACCAAAAAGCCCTCATAACAGATTCCAGATTTAAAACTTATAGTTCTTGTATGAAGCAGAAAAAAATGGGGGAAAAGAACCCTGGCTAACTCTAACTAGTCAAAGCTAGCTTCATTGAAAACATTTGTTTACCTGAAATAGGTAAAGCTCAATATGACATATTAAATTAGAATATCAAATGAATATCAATGTAAATGTACAATATTATTTCATGCAAACCATACTTGTAAATTTACAATATTATTTCATGCAAACCATACTGTTTTCGTACAGATGTCAATGAAACATTGCAGGCCTGACACACAGTCCTTTCCAGAAGGAGGAAGTTGACCAAATAAATAAATAACAAACTAATAATATAGCAAAAATAGTAAATAACAGTGTTATTAGATTATTGCTGGTGCCAAATCAATTAGCACAAATGTCTCATAGCCATAGGATGAATAACTAAGTAATTAACAGTAACAGTTAAAAGGTTTAAACCTGCGCCAAATAACATAAAGCCTAAGGATAATCAAAACTATCTCAGGCTTTGTGTAAAAGGACTTTAAAGCCATCAAAAATGGTATAATTTTAAAAATAAAACACAAAACCTTAATAAAATAGGTTTAGGTGCCCTTCCATACTTTGCCTTGATCTTAGTAAATCAAAAATGCCTTCAAAATTTACTTTACAAAAGCAAACAAGAACATTTCAAATGTGGTTCCTGAGCCTTACTTTGAAAGGGCCTTTTTTTTAAAAACATTCACATCTGTTTTATTTCAGCCAATTGCAGCCCGTTTTACATAGGACCGTATCGGTGCAACAGGTATTTGGCCGACAGTGTTACATAGTTCTTAACGGACCTCATTTTACGAGCCCCGCGTAGCCAGTTCATCGCAGATTTCGCCAAACAATTATTCGTGGAGACAAACAACAAATATTTCATGTACAGGACGACACACGGAGCGAATCATTTGACACTGTAAAATATCGTAGACGCAGGCTCTGCCTTGTTTGCATATGACCTCAGCTACAACGCCTTAGGCTAAACAGAAACACCATCCATTATGAGGAGTGGTTAACCAGCTCTCTCCCAAATTACAGTGACTCTGGGTTCCCATTTTACTGATTTAGCGGTTGTGTGGTTCCCCAGCTCATGTTACAGACTGTTATAGTGAGACGCACTCACGCAGGCCATCCTCCCCTTGTAAAAAAAAAAAAAAAGTCAGCAGAGCATTTGTTGGCTCCTGCACAGGCAGCGAGCGGGGCACCAAGTAAAACACCATTAAAGATCAGTGACAAGACATTGTTTACTTTTGCTTGGCAGAGGCTCATTTGAGTTTTAAAATAATATCTGAGCCTGATTCGACCGGTTTTGAATTGACCGGTGGCCTTACAACGACTGTTTCTCTCACATATGCCGAGCCTCAGCCTGCTTGGGTAAGGTTTTAACCACATCCTCCTACAAATGTAGGAGGAACATTTACCACCCCGGCCAAGAGGCCACTGCACAAGGTTTTCAGCAGAGGCAGAACATTCCTNNCTTACATGCACTGTAGTATTACAGCACTGGCTTAACCTCTACCACCAGAAGAAAAAAAAAGCTCTGTTTAAAGCTGCTGGTGACCGGTCACCAGTGTCTCTGTGGTGGACTCCAGAGACGTTCGGATACTGCTCGGAAAACACAGCTGACGCAGTTTTTAACCCGCTGCTGACTCACTTTCTTTCCTGGCCTGACAAACTCCAGACAAACTTTACCCGGAGCCTTCTGCACGACACCGTTGGTTCCTCAGAGACATTTGTCCTCGTTTCGTACCGCTCTTTGACCTTTTTGGGATAAACATAAGTTAACCTTTACCGTGGTGTCACCAAGATATTAATGTGTTTTCCTGGTAGACTTGTTTTTGTAGGTGAACATATGGAGGTGTAAGAGCATCGGTTGTGAATGGAAACCTATGTAGAGCAGGGGTTCCCAACCCCCGGTCCGTGGACCAGTACCAGCCCATAGGTCATTTGGTACTGGGTCGGAGTGGGAAACAGTGAAAAAAAAGTACTTTATTGTTACTAATTGACTTCATTCAAAGAAAAATCCAGTCATATCCTTTTACTTTCTTTATTTGAAGATAATCTGGAAATATTTTTAAATAGTCGGTCACTCAGACTCTGATACAAACAGAATAGAGACTATAAGGTGCTAATACATGTTTCTGCAATTGATTATTATTTATTCAAGCTACAAACATTGTTCATTGCTGTGTAATAACAAAAAACTCGCTTTTAAGGCTTCCGCCGGCCCACACAAAATGGCTTAGCGGGCCACATTTGGCCCCCGGGCCTTGAGTTTGGCATATGTGGTTTGGAGTCTCAGTAAAAAGCTCAAATGTAAACGGCCATAGCAAAGTCTCTCTCTCTCTCTCTCTCTCTCTCTCGGTGTCCCACACCTACTTCCTTTCACTCTCTCTCTCTCTCTGCCAGCACCAGTCCAGGGATTTTCCTTCCCACCATCTCCGGCTTAAACACTATTTCCGGATTGTCTCATTCACTTACTTCGTTTGCAGAGCTTTTGGGGAATGAGAGGCCATGGAAAATTTAGTGCGGCCAGGGTAATGGGGAGGGAAAGACAGAGATATGGAAAAAAAAAAAAAAAAAAAGCCAGAGAGTTGTGTGTGTGTGTGTGTGTTTTGTTTGTTTTTTTTTGTCTTCGTAAGCACCAGTATAAGCTCGGAGTGCACACAGTACATGTAGGGACGACAAGAAGATTGTGGGTGTTTTTTTTTTTTTTTTGTTTGGGAATAAATCATTGTTAGATTTCAATATAGGGTTTCAGTTTGTGTAGGGTATAAATCTAGCATGTGTACAGCCACCATCTGTGTCCCTGTATGGTAGTTGCTCATTTTCAAAAGATAGCTGGAAAGATCTGCTGCGTCAAAGACGAGCGTCCTTCACCGAAATAGCACAGGCAGGAATCTCTGCGGCTAACATATATTTGCGCATGATGAGTGTAATCAAACTAAGGAGGGTCAGACGTGCCACATAAACCATCCCCGCGATCATGTGATGCTGAAGATTCCCCTTTGTCACAACAGTGTGTATTCGCCTCCCGCCCGCCCTCCCCCGTCTGTTTGTTTATCTGGCCTGTCCCCAGAACGTCCCATTACACGTCCACGTCTTTACACTCACGGCCCCCGTTAATGACCCGTTTACCTTACATTTCCAGCGACATTTAAGCATTTAAGTGAACCCCCCCCACCCCGCACCCCCTTTCTGATTACAGCTGTAATTGTCCCACAAAGGTGGCCCTAAGAGCGCCGGAGACCTTCAGGCGGTGCGTTTTTTGTTTTTTTTTTGTCCCTGTTATTTGACCAAACAGGATTGACTCGGTCTCGATTCTCATTTTGTTCTCAAGTTCCCGGGGGTCTGAAGGCAAGAGAGAGACGACAGCAACAAAGTGCTAATTTACCCCGTGACCATTCTGACTGTGGCAAATACAGTACGTTAGAAATGTAATTAGCCAAAGCTGCTTTCTGTGAAATGACGTAGTTAACCAATGTGTTCCGTTCAAATGTTCGCTCTGCTGACCTAGATACTGGTGTTTGTGTTCACGGAGGACTTTCCATTTTAGGACTATGTAATCAAAATGGCACTTTTACATTATACTAGTAAGACGTGAAACAAGAGAATTAACCACGGATGTCCAATATTATTGGCTGGCTGACATTATCGGCACGGTATTAGCATAATCATGTAATATCTGCAAGTATCGTTATCGGTTTTTCTATTCCGATAATAAATCCGACGCTGTAATCACTTGTAGGACCCTGAGACGTTTACCTCAGTTTTGGCGCAAGCTGCTGGATATCGGTTGATATCGGAATCGGAAACTAAGTGTTTGGATAATAATAATAATAATAATTATAATAATAATCAATTTAAATCAATTACCAGACATTTCATGTGTTAAATCATTTACCAGACATTTCATGTGACCTCATTCAAATTCCAGGTGACCCCACGCGGTGTTGCGAACCCAAGGTTGAAGAACACCGTGTTAGGGTTTTGCATACGCCTGTAACTGTAATTTATACCATGTCGTGTGCTTAAAAAAAAAACACACAAAGAGGGCCATTAAAATGTGTGAGAAAATGTACTTCCTGTAAGAGTTTGCTTTTGTTTTAGTTTCCGTGGGGCGCTTCACATCGGGACAAAACCAGTCCTGCCATGAAGTAGCTAAAACATGACCGCCAGATTACAGTAATCAGATAAGATGAGCGGCCTGTGGCATTTTCGGGTCACCGTGACAATCTTTTTCTTCGGAGTCAGCAGTTTCGAGCAGTCGAGTCTCTCCGATCTCAAGTTAGATCATGGTGGTAAAAATGCCACCGAAGTGAGAGCAGACGAGAAGAGGAGAAACGGGTATGACAACGGGTATGACAAGAGTATTTTAGAGTATTTTAGAACACGGACGTGTCGCAAAACTGTATTAATAACACAAATATAGATACTCACGTGTGTGAGTTTGACTGTGGGTCTGTGTACCAGAAGTTAAGCCAACTGCCAGAAGATTAGAGATTTCAAAGAACAGACTCCTAATCGTTTCATTTACACTTTCCCTCTCACCACACGGAATGTTTTGTTCTTTTTTACACGCCCCAGCCGCATTTTTCCAAAGACCGCTTTGTGTGCGGTTGTTTCATGCCGCACTCAGATAAAACCGGGAACACCGACTTAGGTCGGAGACGATGACGTCCGTGCCCGCTCGTACTTCCATTCAAACACGCGGCCTTAAATCGCCAAGGTAAATCCTCGACCGTGACGCAGAAGGCGGTTTTTTTAACTCGCTCAAGGTTGCCTCACTCGGGCATGTCATTGGTGCAGCCATTGTTTGTGCAGAACGTTTGTAATCCTAGATTTGGTTTTTGTCCTACGCTCCTATTGTTATGGCTCCTTACTGGGTGTTAAAGACATGCTAAAATACCTCTGTGTAAGCAAAAAAAAACAACAAAAAAAACCTTTAAATGTTTCTACGGTAGTATTTTCATGGGAGCGTGCCCATGTGGGTGCATGGGCAAAAAGTAGGGGGTAGATATGGGTATTTTGTTTCGTCAGCAAAATGTCAATCTGTCCCTGCAAGGTTATCCTTTAGGATCACTTCAAATACACAGAGCTTGCTTGTCCATCTGGTAGGCAGTTGTGAGCGACCACACACACCCCCCCCACCCACCACCACCACCATCATCGACCCCACTCTGCCCTCCCTTTAACACCCACCACTGCTAGCCTAGGTCTGGAGGTCTTGGCTTTCTTACCTCCCACCGAGAGGAGGATACGCAAAGGCCAACAAAGCCTTTCATTCTCATGTTTTTACTGTCATTTTTTTTTTTTTTTTTTTTTGGGGAGATCATTGTAATCCTCAAAATGCTGCAACACATGTACCGCGGTTTTTTTCGTTGCTCCCTTGACAACTAAACAACGCAATGTTTCTCACCGAGAAGGGACACAGGCAGGGGAATATTGCGCTCACACACAGACAGTCAACTTTTCAACTTCCACCAAAGTCCAAAAAGGCAGATCTGTCCCCGGGCCTAAACTGCCCCCGGGCTCACCTAATGCTATTCAGCGTGTGCAAATGAAAGATGTGTCTTGGAAGATTGCGAGCCTCTCAGCGGTGCAGCGCCGGCGAAGTGCACACATATACACACACACACACAGCAGCAGCTCTCCGGACAAGTCTGGCACCCGCACCGGCAACTTTGGGCCAAAAATCATGTTGCGTGCTAACTTTTTCCCTCCCCCCGTCCCCTCATGCTATCCCACTCTGCAATTATATGCTACGCTCCCACCCAAACATGCAAGAATAGGCCTTCTCAGTCAACAGACAAACCGAGTCATTCTGTCCTCAAACCATGACATCATGACCATTTGACTTCAATGTGAAACTTAAGCCCAATTTAACTTTGTCAGAGGAAAAAAAAAAAAACAAACAAAAAAACTGGTGTGTAACCCTGGATTCATGCACTTTCGGGGAAATGAAGCTAAATTCTGCAGAAGAAGATCAAATTCATAAGGATTATGTGACTCGCTAAGATAATATTTGTATAATTTAATATTTGTAGTGTGCGGGGATTTCCTGAAAAGTAAAAGACAAAGTCGTCTCCTTTAATGATTATGCCAATACTTAGTGCTTTTTTTATCTATTTTTAAGCAAGAGCGTGGTGTTTCTGGATGGAAATGTTGACCTAAGCAAGAGCAAGGTGTTTCTGGATGGAAATGTTGACCTAAAACTAAACAAAAAACTTCATTTTTTCAGTTTTTGTTTACGGTCATTCTGTATGGAGTTTGTATGTTTTCTCCATGGTGAACCAGTAACACTGATTATACACCCTCCAGCCCTGTATGTCCATAACACTGATTATACACCCTCCAGCCCTGTAGGTGGTGATAATGTACCTAAAGTTTGTTTGTTATCTGCATAAAAGGATGAAAAAATGCATTGCTTGGCTTTGGTTTGGTGAAAATTGTATTTAAATTTTTTTTTTTTTAAGTTGAATGTGTCGCCCTGACGAGGGATCAGGGAGCAATTCTAACTACGTTGGTGGCGAGTCTGTGTTTCGTAACTGGCTTAAGTAGAAAAAACTAGCCTCAAATGCATTGTTTTTAGAAGCACTGAAATGTAACCAACCTGTTATGTCCTAAATTTGGACTATTTCTGCTTTGTTGTTTTGTTCCACCTACACTGATAATATTTAATGCATATTTAGCCATATTAGCTGAATAAACTTCATATTGCTGGTGTCAAACATATGGCCCGCGGGCCAAAATCGGCCCGCTGGGGGGGCAAATATGGATATGTCTGATATGTAGTTGTGCTTTTTTGCATGAAAACAAAGGGGAAAAACATGGACTTATTGTTATTAGTAGATAATTATGTTATATATATATATATAATTGTATTGTTGCTAATCTAGTTGTAGAGATTTAATTTTTTTTATTTAATTTTTTTATATTTTAATTGCTCATGATCTACCAGTACTGTCTTTGCAACTGGTAGGTCCCACCCCTAGAAAAAATACTAAAATGTATATACATCAATGTGTGTACTCAAACTGGTGGGAACGAATAAATACTCTCCCCAACAATACTAGGATAACCGCCGTAAATCCCAGAAGTCCCAGAAGTCATTTCAACATATATGACAGTGATGTCACATAAAGCGTTTTGTTCAGACCAAATGTAAACAACCTCCCTTTTTCTAAGTTTGCTGTGCGTCAAAGCCCCCGGAGACGTCTGTCAAACCGCCGACGGCCATTGTGCGGAGCACGCACACCTCGTTTTACAAATCTGCCTCGCAACAGAGTCCTCTCCTCTGTCCTTGCAGCTCTGAGAGGGGTTCTTAATAGTTTGCGAGTGCCTGCGTGTGCGTGCATGTGCGAGTCTAAATGACAGAACCGAACCAATGACAGGCCCCTGTAGCCCAGCCCCAGCCCCAGCCCATCCAAGCTCTCGCAACAAAGAGGGCTGGTGGTTTTTTTTTTTTTTTTTCGCTCTCCCACACACTCATAAATAACCATACAAAGTCTTTGCCCTGGCCAGGGGGGTAGAAGGAGAGAAAAGAGCCATTTAGTCAGCTACTCTCCTCTCATGCCTTCCAAGTGACCTTTTCGAAGGGTCAATCAGTCCAACCACAACTCCATACTGTGACTGCCACCCCCCCCTCCGTCCCCCCCTTTCCATGCTGACACTAACCTGACTCATCCCGACACTGCTTCAGTGGAAAGAAGCCACTTAGCAGGCTCCGGTCATTGTGAGCCAGCCTTTAAGACCTAGGAGGCATAAAGCCTCACCCAAGCCCCGAGTCCCAGAGCATGTGAGAAGGCAGTCGGGGTCGGAGGTGAAGGTCGCAGCACGGGAGCAGAGGGGGGGGGGGTAAATCCTGTAGCATCAACCACAATGGCTACAATCCCCACGTACAATGATGGCATTGTGGACTATTGGTTGCTTAGTGTGTCCTGGAGCTGTGCCTAATAGAGTTATAGTGCTGATGTGATGGCTGCGCAGCTGAGGAGAGCAGTGGGGGGGGTGGGGGGGGGGGGGGGGGAGCTGGAAAGTGGTCCCAGCTTCTGAGTTTTGCTTTGCGTGAAGTCCCGGGGGTTAGGAGCGAAAGAGAGTGAGAGGTTACGGGCTTAACTTTTCACTGAGCCTTAAGCCATGAACCCTTTGGCTCGACCGACACACATGACTCCTCTGTGAAGGGACAGAGGTGACAGGACGTATCGGGGGAAGTCAAGTCGCCGACTGCAACATTGACTTTTCTATTCGTGAATCTGTGAAGATCGGGCGGATCAACACATCTCTCTGTTACTTCAAAGTTTCTTAAAAAAAAAAAAATCAAACTAACTTATTTTGCGTTCTGCCTATATCCTATATATAATACGGCAAAACTCTATGTTAAAAGTATATATTAAAATCTCATATAATTACACCACAATTACCACCCTTGGATTTAGAAACAGCAGGAAGTTAAAATGATACGCAGCTTATTCTGTCACGCTACGCGCGTTTCTATTATTGAGATCTGCTTTCGACTCCACGAAACAATGCCTGAAAAAACTTTAGTAGCGTCACGTGGATATTTTCTGCTAACACTGTTTACGGCCGGGCCTTTAGTTAGGCTTTGCTTAAACAGAGAGGTCTGGAGGGCCTCTGGAGACACAAGCCACTGATACCACAGGCTCATCATCCTCGTCACAACTCAGACACTCAGCTGGTGGAGGTTATGCGGTGACACGCCACGGGTACCTCAGTTATCAACTCTGTTAGCAAGCTAAGGCTCCGGCAGAGTAAAGTGACACGCGATGAGTGGCGGGTATGACAGATGGATGTAGAGACACTGATGTATGTGGGGAAAAAAAGTTTGTAAGTCTTGCTGATGTCTGTAGTAACAGCAGCCTCCGATTTGACATTCTCTCTTGCTTTCTGTTTTTTTTTTCTTCTTCTTCTTCTTGGCTTCTTTCTGACATCCTTTAAAGAACAAGCTATGTTTCCCAGGGTCCAGCTATTTGAAGCTCATAGTTTTGGTCATCCGAAGTTTTCTGCTCCAACTCGGGCCGTTCAGACACTGTCCCCACTTACATTTCCACAATGGCAGGGTCCTGGGGGCCAGACCGTAGCCACCCTACTCTCTACCCACAGTTGAGTCGCCTCTGGCAGAACTGCTGCATGCTTTGTGTGCTGGTTTTGGCGACTGATCAGGGAAACCCCACAGTCTCTCCATGGTGAATATCGAACGTCCTGCCAGGACCATTATGCATTCCTTCAATGACTGTGAAAGGCAAAGCACAACAGCACTGAACACGGTGAGACCGTGTCCAGTTCACTCAGGGCTACGGTGTGAGGCCGTGACACAGATACCCTCGGTGGTGAACTGAACTGATTCCTGACACATTTCTTACTTTTTTTCTCTGTTGTGTCTCTGGGTGTTTTGACTGACTATAAACAAGGCAAACTCCCGATAAGGTGCGTGTCCTAAATTGTACCGCACGGGCAATACGACAACAGCGGATAAATGGTAATCCTTGACATTATTGCGGCTCTAAGTCAAAACAAACATTAATGGCGAGCGGTGTTTTTGTTGATTCTCCAAAATATTGCTCATTTATCATCAGGAGTACGTCAAGGCCTGCTGTTACGCGCACATTTTTAAATATATAGGTTGTCATCCTTTACCACTCATTCTTGTGAGTCATTTTACCTCTCTTCTAGGGCAGTGGGGATAAGTGGGGCAACAAGGAGCATGGTTTGACTTTTTGGCGAGCTGAACCCGAATGCATCGAATTCCTTGTCCAGTTTGTGTACAATGTGATGCTCTCCTCAGGAGACGTTTTCAATGGGCAAACTAAGGCCCGGGGGCCGGAGGCGGCCCGTTCAGCTTTTTAATCCGGCACACCAACCTTTTCCAAATTATGTAATTTATTTATATTATCATTATACGTCTGCCTTTTCCCTGCAATACCCATGTTTCCCCAATAGATGTCGTCAAAAAAGCTAAAAGCATTTTAGCATTTATGCATGACTTTTACATGTCATTTATCTTAGTTTAGAGGGTCTCACGAGAGCCGACTGCATGCAAATGTTAGCGCCTCACCTAAATATCCGCATTAGCAGGTTTATAAATAGCTGAAAATAATGGTTGTTATCCATTCACGTTCACTATCCCGCTGTAAAGACCATTATTCTGTCTCGCACTTGTGAACCTATAGAAATCCTGTACACAGATCAGAAGATCTAATTACATACTGTATCTGACAAAGCTTTCCTATTGACATTGATGGCACGGTAATAACCTGCGTGTTGTTTATTTAAAACTTGTTCCGAGTTGGCTAGTACTTGCACTAGTGTACATCAAGATGAGTCATGTTAGCTAGCAGGCAGCTGGCAAGTCTGCGGTATTAGTCGATCCTGCTAATCTGACCATTAGCCCACCCAGATCCCATCAGGACTGCCTGGATCTGGGGTGCAGCTTATACCAACTTCATGTTCCCGGTACAAACAGGACACACGTTCAGACAGGCAGCACAAGCCAAACAATTTCACCAACCTTTCAAAGCCAAAAAAAAAAGAGAGGATCAATATTGCATGTTATGCTAAACCCCCGAGATTGAAATGCTTGGGGCTGTGACAAAGAGTCGTGGTAGTTACGTGTGTCACAAACGCCCTACCCAGAAGTTAAGGGGGCAAATCCTGTGGTCCTCTGTCACCAAGTGAACAAAAATGGGAAGGACTGGGGTCAGCAGCAGACAATTGACATGCTGCGACAGACTTCAGGATCTTATCTGAGTAAAAACACACTGCAAACACCCGCTGCACACATAGACAGCGGAGAGAAATGACAACATTTGTATTATACAAATTGTTCTTTGCAAAGTCGCAAGCACTGCTTCTACTTTTAATTGCAAATAATAGTAATAATCCTAATCCCAGTATCACTGAACGACCTGCTGCACAAGTGCTTTAGGAACAATAGCCGCGCAATTGTTCACATGCTATGCTACGGCCGCTGTTCCTTTCCTTTTCCAACAACTGGACACAGGAAAAATTGTCTTACTGAGGGGGAAAAAAGGAA
>NC_024326.1:278239-332069 GCF_000523025.1 Cynoglossus semilaevis
GGTCAAAAGGGGAACGGCTATAAACGCCTGGACACCAACAGAGACAGACCTCTGACCAAGCAGGCCTTGTTTCACTCTCCCTGAAGCCACTAATGTCAGCTTAGTGGAAGAGCCCCTCGGTTGTTTAAATTTACAGCACAATGTCATCCTGTGTCATGAACAAACAACAATGCACGTATTCAGCCCACAAGACAAATAAGAGGATGTCAATTCTCACACTCTGGAAATCGTAACACGTAAAGGACAATATTTCGACCTAGGTTTGGTAACTGTTACATAAGCATACGTGCAATTACCTCCCTCCCCTGCAGGGGGTACTGTGACATTTACATTACTGGAGTCCATAAGCTGAGTGCACTTATAACATAATAGTACTGTGTTTATATCGAACTTACTAATCGCTAACTTTTTCAAAACATGTCTGTAAAACAAGGCCTTAGCAAATCCTGCTTTGGTGTAAAAACATCTGAGCCCCAGGTAAATCGCCAAGATCCACCATGATAATGTACAAATCAAACTCCTCAATTTAACCAAGGAGACTCGCTGTCTCGGGTAATCTTAATAAAATCAGTTGTTTTTAAAAAATTTAAATATAAATGAAATTCAGCCCTACAGAAAAGTTAAAGTAATATATGTATTGCTTACAATAGCAGGTCATGTCTCAGACTAGTACTTGAAAATAAAGATTTTTTTTTAATCTATAAATGAACAACATTAGTTAACGTTCCCTGCTGATTCTGTAGCCTAAATAATAAATTCCGTTTTTTAATTGATTCTGTAGCCTAAATAATAAATTCCATGTATTCTTATACAGCCTTGTATAAGAATACATGGAATACACTGACTTATACAGTCAGTGGATAATACGGTGTACAGCAGGCAGAGTGACATCTGCAAAATCTTACATATGACCTTATTCTACACTGATAGACGGTAACACACCTTCTTTTCTATTAACCACGGCGTCTTAGGCGTGATGATCTCAAAGCAGCAATAATTACAAGTGGCGAGAGTCAGGATGTCATTTTTTGTTGCTGAACATGTTTGACAAGCTCAACAAGAATATAATACACACTTGTCAAGTAGGCAGCTACCTGCTACCTCAGCTAACAAAAGCATCCACTCCTGGTGTTCCCTGCCAAACATCTGACCACGGGTATATTATCACCAAGAAAAAAAAAAAAAAAAAACATAAAGAATGATGTCATTTGTAGCAAACTGTTCTCTCCTCCGGTATAACAGAGACGGAAGCACGCGTTTTAATAGCAGTTTATTTTTTTGCATTATAGCCTGATGAGACATCATATAGTTCATGATATTTTTTTACGATTTAAATTAATACCCTAGGTTTTTTTCTTTTCCATTCATGCCCTTTAAGGATTTTTAGCTGTTAAAGTGCAGCCAAAGGAGAGGTGAATGAAACGGTCCGGAATGTACCATTAAAAAATGGGGGGTTACGAAAGTTTAAATGCACTTTTTAAATGCACGGTGAGTTATTAAAGTTTAATATTATTTTGGATGTTGTAATTATATAATTTTATGTTAGTAATGTATGTATTCGGGTGTAGATTTGGTGTGTTTCAGGAGACAAAATCCTATAAGAAGACGAATCTCCTCCCCTCAGCCTCGCAGGAGGATGGGCCTTACCGAGATTATGTTACCAGCAGCCCTTTAAAGTCGCACCACTTCCGAGCTGTAATGAAGCTGATCGCAATAACGCTCCAACGCAACAAGGACCGACGTCCGAATAAGAAAAAAAAATTCTTAGCAATAAACGGCCTCTCTTTAGACAGGCTTTGATGAGGGGAAGACATTTGGACATTGGAATGTTCTATTCACTCGAAGTCGAAGGATTTTGCTCTTGGTTCAATTCTTGGTAGGACGTGGCGTCTGCACCCGAATGCACTGAAGTAGCCTAAATTGGGTTAATGTAACATCCGTGCATTATTGTGGTTTTTATTTTTCAATTTTTATTTTTACGTGCGCAAAGATAACAGCATCCTGGATTACTTTCGTGAAACAGGAATGGTTTATCCTCCCGACGGTCTATTCTACATCGAAATGGATCAAGCACCACCAGGTAAGTTAGGGTTAAAAACAGCCATGGTTTATTTCACTAAGATTTGGGGTATTATGTTCTTTTTAATATTTAGATATACTATTGTAATATTTTTTGTGATATATATGCTGTCTTTAGAGAGGACCTCGGCGCTGCGCTCCCCCATAGGCTTTGCCCAGGCATGCTCAGCGCAATATACTTGCCAATTACGTAATACCTTTCTGTGGACCAGGCGCAGTGGCTTTTTTCTTTTGTCCCGACGCAAATGACAAACTCGGACAGAGAGCCACGGCGGCCCCGCGCCTCCTCACCAACCACTAGAAGGCTCCTCTTTTTGGAAGTAGGGCAGCGTGGAATGGTCACTCTTAAGGGAAATATAGCCGAAGGAGCGTTTTGTGAACGTCGCATGAAACGAGCGCTTTGTTCTCGTCCGCAGCCAGGCGTGCGTAATTTGCTGCGCTAGCTCTGAAAAAGTAAGCTACAGGCGAGACAGCCCGAGTCTCATGACTTCAACTGAAGCCCGTCAACGCTTTTTTTTTTTAAATTATTTTTATTATTTACATTAGTCATTTGACCGAGTCGTTATTACACTGTTGTAAAAGGCTGCTGTTACAGCGGCCTCTTTTGCTTTTTCGCTCCAGTCGAGAGTACAACTACATTTATTCACAGACGTCATCTCCCAACAAATTACAACCCATTTTTTTTACATACATTTCCTTCCAGAATACTTCACTAAATTATTGTTATTGACTTATTATATGCATCTTGAAATAGTTAGTTTAAAAAAAAACAGCTTTTACGTTATTTAGGGTACATTCATACAAACATTGCAAATACAAAAATCCAGTCTAATGTATATTTAATAACTCTTTTAACGATAAAATACATTTTTTTGTACAATTTGACTTTTGTTTTAGCTTCTGAAAACTGAAGTCTGTGCAGGTTTCTCTGCTCCACATTCAGCTTCTTTTTTTTTTTTATTGTAATTTTCCAAATTATAGGAACCGCATGAATGTCTGACTAATTGTCAGTAAAATATTTGTTGGTTGCCTCCCTCAAGTAAAATGATATTTTTTTTAAAAAATGTCACTGAAGAAATAACACTCTAAAGGTCTCGGTGTTAACACAAACACACTTGTTGCCACCGTAGCTTTCATGTTGTGTATATTTGCCTCAATTCTGTTTTTCTTGTCTGTGCTGGTATGTGCATGCGAGCTTCGGAACGCCAGTAAGACTTCAAGACTTGGCAGCAGAGCGAGAGGGGAAGGCGTGCAGATTTAATTTTGCTGAGCTCAGGAACCGCAGCTTTTTTTTTTCCTTTTTTTTTTTTCGTTTCTTGCCTGCCACTGTGCTTGCTGCACCTGCCTTTTGTTTATTTTAAGGTCAGAAAACGAAGAGAGCGGATGGTGGGAGAAACTCACATTTTCTCCTGACTGAGGGAGCTCTTGTGTTCTCCCCAAACTGCCTCATGAAAGGCACTTTTGTCCTCCAGTGAAATATATCGCCCTTCACCTCCTCTTGATGCGGTTTGCCTTCCTTTTTTTTTCATTTCTAGGAAAGTGCTCAGATATATATATTTTTTTCTTTACTTCTGAAGCTGTTAGAAACCTTGCGAGGACCTGTAAGTGGGCGATTATTTTTTTTAAGAACGGAAGGCCGGTCCAAAAGGCTTAAAACAAAATTATAGCCCATTTAACGCTCCTCAAGAAAACGGAGACAGTGCCAAGGCTACAAACGAGACTTTAGTCAACATAGGACACACCACAACACTTGGTTAAACTAAAAAATATACAACATCCATAGTTCAACTGACATAAAAACAGTGACGTATACTCTTTTGTTTCGGCGCTGATAAAACTTAGCACGTTGGTTATTATTTAGTGCATTATCTCTTGGAAACACGTCTGGGCTTGTCCCCAGATCTTGACGGGCTCCATATGTGAGCGCTGGCTTGTGTTTGCTAGGAATGGTGGTGGAAGTATGAGGGTGTTTAAAACAGTGACAGTGACAGAGATTTCACTGTTAGACTAAACTGTTTTTCTTTTATTTTTAATGTTTATTATATATTTTCTTACAGCTCTCCCTGCCAGGTCATCAAAGCCAGTGTCTTCCACCATGAACAACAACTGCCCGTCCCCTCCTGCATATTCACTGCAGGACGCTGAATGGTACTGGGGAGACATCACCAGGTAACCAACCTATGTCAATTATATCTCATTATGATTTGCTTAAAAGCATAATAAGTTGTTTGTTTTTTTAAAATCCTAAATCTGATCTGTTAATTTTTTTTTCCATTAGGGAAGAGGTAAACGAGAAGCTCCGAGACACACCTGACGGCTCCTTCCTGGTCCGTGACGCATCGACGAAGCTGCAGGGAGACTTCACGTTAACGTTGAGGTAAGGAGAGGCGCAGGTTGTGTTACGAATATGGTTGAAAGTAAGGATGTTTTATTTTTATTTTTAAATACATTTAATCACTTTACAGAAAAGACGGCCACAACAAGTTGATCAAAATTTACCACCATGACGGCAAGTACGGCTTCTCGGACCCTCTCACGTTCACTTCGGTGGTGGAGCTGATCTGGTATTATCAACACCATCCGCTGGTGGAGTACAACGCCACACTGGATCTGATGCTGACCCATCCTGTCTCCCGCTTCCAGCAGGTAAATACAATGTTATTTTCTAATCACAAGTCACAAGTCTGCATCTGTGTCTGTTTAATTGTAGAGACATTCTTTCTAATCACAAGTCTGCATCTGTGTCTGTTTAATTGTAGAGACATTCGAATGACGATGTAGGTATTTGATAACAGTGTAACATTTGATTCATCAGGTCAAAGAAGACAGCGTGGATATGGCTGGGAGGAAGCTGAAGGAGGTTCATAATCGGTATGAAGAGAAATCCAGAGAGTTTGACTGTCTGTACAAAGTCTTCACAAAGACCTCACAGGTAATTAAAAAAACAAAAACTTTTACTATACGTAAAAGTAAACTAGATCTGTTTATCTTTTTTAGCATTTTTTTTAAATAATTTGATGTAAATTGTGATGCAGGAAATACAAATGAAGAGAACAGCAATTGAGGCTTTTAATGAGACAATGCTGATCTTTGAGGAGCAGTGTCGTGAGCAGGAGCGCTACGGCGAGGAATACGAGAGGAACAATCAGCCCGAAGCCCTCGAAACAGATCTCGAAAGGTACTTCATTGCGTCATCCGTTTAATTTAAATGCACGCGCACCGAGTTTTCCCTGAACTTTGCTCAGACTAATACCCTCTATTCATCACCTCTAGCTTTCTCATAAATTATGAAAAGCTCAAGTGCCGACTCGTGGAGATCTACGACAGCAAGATTCACCTGGAGGAAGACTTGAGAACGCAAGTGGAGGACTACAGAGAGACGGACAGGAAGATGAACAGCTTAAGGCCTGACCTCATCCAGCTACGCAACATTAGAGACCAGTATTTGAAGTAAGAATAGTCGGAATAATGTTTGCTACTTTACAATGTGTAATAAAGGTATTTGAAATTGAACCAATCCTTTGTTCTTTTCACAGCTGGCTTAATCACAAAGGTGTACGGCAGAAACGCATAAATGACTGGCTGGGCATACAGAGTGACAGCCTTGACGAGTAAGTTCAGTAAAAAGCCCGTGAAGAAGAAAAGAAAACTTTTAAACAAAATATCCATATTGACTTACGCCTGTTTTGGTTTTTTTTTTCCAGCACATACGTACTAAAGGGGGATGAAAAGAATTTGCCCCATCAAGATGAGACAAGTTGGTTAGTTGGAGAAATGAGTAGGACACAGGCTGAGGAGATGCTTCAAGGAAAAGTTCCTGGAACGTTCCTGATCCGCGAAAGCAGCAAACAGGGATGTTACGCCTGCTCTGTTGTGTGAGTATCGTTGTGTAGTCCGTGTATCTCAACTGGAACCAAGAATAAAAAAAACAAACATTAAATGATAATAACACTTGCTGTTTTTTACGTTTTCCTTTCAGGGTGGACAAGGAAGTGAAGCATTGCATGATCTACAGCACACCGCACGGATACGGCTTCGCCGAGCCGTACGACGTCCACTGCTCGCTGAAAGAGCTCGTTCTGCACTATCGCCTGCACTCTTTAGCTCAACACAACGACGCCCTGGATGTTCGGCTGTCGCATCCAGTGAACGCCAAAGCTGCATCCTCACCTTCTCAGCATATAGAGGATCACAAACTCTTACAAACTCCAAAACACACAGCAGGGCTTCCACCTGCCGCACCAGAAATGTAATCCAAACGAGAGAGAAAGAGAGAGAGAAAGAGAGAGAGAGACACAAAAGGACATATGTTTACTGTATCCTGCGGAAAGGACTGCATCGGAGGTGCATTGTGTAAAATTTTTGCACTACAGTGATTCCATCTTTTTTTTTTTTTTGTGAACGAGAGTTCACATATTGAAGTGGGACTGGAACTTGAATGTCAGCTTAAACTCTTTTTGTTTTCGTTTGATTGTTTGGTTGGTTGTTTTTAAAAAACAGTTTAAGCTTTCCGGAAAAAAACAAAAAAAGAGAAAAAAAAGTACTTCATTTATTGCAGTTTTTTTTTTTTTTTTTTTTAGTGGACACTTTGGTAAGGGATATTGACAACCAGATAAATGCTCACTAATTTCAGGTGCTGCACCTTTGTTTGACTTCAGCTTTTACAAGGCAAACGTTAATGTCCTTATGCCTAGAAAAAAAAAATTATATAGTCGTGGAAATTTGACCAATACGTTGGATGTATATTAGGTAACTACTTACTGCATTTGCCGAGGGGGGTACTGTGAGCAGGCCCGATCTTGTCATGGTGGACCAAACCGTTCTTGGGCCGACGCTAGGTGTGAATATGTGAAAATTTGTGGTGCACATGACATATTCTCTTTTTCTTATTAGATATTCATTTACAGTGGCTAATTATGTAGCAGTAACATCCTGTAGAATACCATTGTAAGAGTATTCAATGTTATATCCATAGACCAAAGCACTTAATAGTGAGCAAATCTACATCCCTGTTTAGTCTTGTAATTGCAGTTGGGCAAGGGTAGGGCAATTTATGTACACCTGCTGATGTGCTGATCAAATCATAATCTGAAGTACTGTATGTTATATTCTGTTACTCAAAGAAGTATAAGCTTTTTGTATTCTATATATATTTTTTCTATAAACATGCCACAAAAATGAAAGCTTGAAGAAAGTGCAATCCAACAGTATTTTTATTGTTGCAATGTATGACGACGACGACGATGGTGGTGAAGGTAATGCTGTTATGAGAGGTTGACGATTGCCACAACAATGCACTCTCTTTGGTGGTGTCAGTGTGATGTGGCCTCCGATGTTTGTGTGAACTGCCAGAGGTCCGGATGTATCCTGCCTCCATTACTTGAACTGTGGCATTGCTCAAGCTATGAATGTTTTTTTTTTTTTTTTTTTTTTCATGACATGCAGCCTACATAGCTTAAGAGGAAAGGAATCCATGTTGAACTTGGCACATTTTTCAAGTGTGAGGACAATAGATACTCTGTACAGAGAAACTGTAACCTGTATTTCTGAGGTTGGTTTATGGAAGGAGGGTGTTTAAGCCTCTTGTTAAAAAAATGGAACTCCACTTGAGGATTGAGGAAACTCCTCGGGTGAAGCTAAGCAATGTGAGATCCTAACCTTTTTCTGGCTAAAAGACAATAAACTGATAAGGGTTTTGTCAACTTGTGTCATCTGTTAGTTTTTAATTCTCATTCAACCTAATTATCATCTTCAAATGAAATTGAAATGTGATTTTTTTTAAAGGTAAAATATGCAATGCTATGACCATGGAATTTCCCAGTAATTATAAGTAAGTGCACAACAAAGACTCACCAGTTCTTTCAAGAGAACAGGACCTCGAAGTTCTTCTGTGGTGAGCCAAATTCTACGGGAAGTCGAGATATGAGGTGAGGGGAGTACGAGAGGACACGCTGTGGACAAACGAAAAGGAAAGGAACAGATGAAGACAATGGCAGGATATGCGCCTGGTCTGTTTTCCTGCCAGAGCTGAAGTTTAATCTGGTTCACTGGGAACACATACGATTTTGAAATAACTTTTTTTACGGTCCTGCGAAAGGAATGCAGCTCGACTGTAAACACCCAGTGCCAGCCAGCTCAAGAGAAGTTTGAGTTTTGTCTCACACACTTTTATCACAACAGGCAGCTCTCGTAATTTCACAACAATTAAAGCTGTAGTGAGAAAATTATGATCACGTTAACTAATGTTGATGGCATTGTGACATTATTTTTAGACTGAATCCTATTTCTATTAAAATTTTTCCACTTACCTAGGACAGGTGTGTCAAACATAAGGCCCGCGGGCCAAAACTGGCCCACCAGGGGGTTGAATCAGGCCCGCTTGATGAAAACACTTCATGTTCATGATGTTTTGTTAAATTATATAATCATTAAATGTGGATATTCTCCAGTACTCTGCATGGAAACCAAGGGTGAAAATATGGACTTATTGTTATTTACAAGTAATTGTGTTATGACTTTACTGGTCCGGCCCGCTTGACATGTAAAAAGTAAAAGTTTTATTACTTTTGTTCTAGTACTGGGACAGTGTTGATGAAAACAATGAAGATGATGATGTGAAAATGACTCTGACACTGCCAGGCACCACCTCAACTGGCTCTGGGTGACCAGTGCAACAGGTGGCTTCTTTAAACCATCACAGAGAGCCTGCGTTATTTAGGGATTAGTGGGGTGCACAGTCTCAGTTCCAGGCCATGGATTATACGCCCTTTTACCTGTGTCAGCACAGGGAGCTGTCAGATAGACGGCATTCACAGTTCCAACAGACCAGATGCGGGTGATACAGACATGTAGGACAGGCTGTACTGGCGCTGACTCACCTCCTGTCTGCAAATGACAAGAGGAAAGTGGGTAGAGAAAATGTGCAGGCCAGACAGACAGGAAAGAGTACTCGAAAAATATGCATTACTCAAACTCCCTGTACAGGATATAGGAACAAATAAAAGGCTGAAAAGTCATGCTGGGCTCTTTCCTGCATTTCCCTTTTACCTGAAGAACACTCCCACCTTGGCAATACCCACAGGCCTACACTGCTCCCTCTCATTTTCTGTAACTCCCAGAGTCTGAGATTAATCTATGTAAAAACCCAACCCCCCGTGCCTTTCCTTTTTTTTCCCCCTTGGTCTTTCTCTTTTCCATAAACTCTCCCACACACACACGCACGCACGCAGACCGTCTCAGTTTTCCTCCTTTTCTTTTTCACTTGCCAACAGGCCTCTAGTCTTCGAGCTTGCTCGTTTAAATTCATAGCAATTTAGCTTTATAGTTCTCAATTTAAATGGGTGCTGCTGGGAGGAATGTCAGAGAAGGAAGAGGTGTATGGAGAGCAGAAGGGGGACGATTTACCTCTGGAGTCTCGCCTAAAACACACACACACACACACATCATGAATTGTCTTGCACACTCACCGAGAAAGAAGAGGTTTTCGCTTTCAGTTTTGGCCGCAGCCAATCACCGCCCTTTTCCCCCCTCTGTCTCCGTCCTCTTCCACTGTTTCCACGTTACGCCGTCAACCAATGGGAGGCCGAGAACGCGCCGCACACTAGCCAATCAACGGCCAGTTGCTATGTCAGAGGCAGAATCGATAAGAGAGAGCTCCCCCTCTCTCCCTTCCCTCCCTTCTGTCGTGGTTCACATTATAGCTGGTTTATTGGCTGAAAGCAAGATTGTGTTGCCTGCCAAGCAACATATACCCAGCGGTATGAACTATTACACATACGATGGGCAGGATTTCCATTTAATTCGTACCCACACAGCCGAAAATAAACGTTATCTTCCGTTCGTCCTGAATGCTTTGAAAGTGCATGTACGCGGTGACAAATCGCAACCGAGTCCTCGAAGTTAATAAAGTTTAGTTAACCATTAACCGTTAACCAAGCTTTTTTTCAATATAATGATGAAAAATAGATGTCCACTGTCAAAGGCATTCATTAAATAAGTGACAAGGTTAGCTATAAATGGATAATTGTAAAAGTATCGCGTGAACAGCAAGTTTTCCCAAACAGCATTTGTTGGAATTCTATTTGATTTTTTTCAAGATGAAGTTGTACTGTAAACCCCAAAGTTAAGACCGATTTTGTTTCTGTTTCGTTTGATTGTAATAGGTTCACACTAATATATATATAACATATATTTACTTTGCATGTAATGCGCGTGAGTTTTCCCCGGTTTCTTCCCACAGCACAGAAACATGCATATTAGAGGATACATTTGATTGGCTACTCTTTACCCTGAGTACAAACGTGAACGTGAGTGGTTGTCTCTCTATGTGGCCTGACCGCTAGAATACCAGTGTGTACCCCGCCCTCACCCGTTGACAGCTGGGGACGACTCCAGAACCTCCTCAAAGGAATTAGTCGAATATTTTGAACAAAAGTCGTTGTAAAAGATTATATTTGTTTGCCTATTTATGACGTCACTTTCCGCAGAACACTAAAGTGTGAATCGGATTTCCAAGTCTCCCACATTGTTCTCGAGTCAACACCTGAATCATCCAATAGGAGTCTGACAAAAGAAATGACGTCACCCAGTCACTACGGACAGTTCCAACTGGATAATTGAGCTGTCAATCAGCAACGTGTCTCGGATAATCACTCTGCACTATTAAATTGGTTAATTATTATTAGAGCTCCATTTTCTGCACATAAGGTAATACTTTTCAAATTAAGGGAGTTTTTACCATAGTTTGTATTGTCCTGCCACTGAAATACATCGTGTTCTTTTTATTATTATTATTTATTATTTCTAGTCCAAATTACACATTTCTTACTGACGGTATTTCTAGTCCAAATTACACATTTCTTGTCATTGTTTCATAAAAACTGCAAGAGAGGTTTAAAATATATTGAGGCTGACGTTAAATGTTTATTTTCCAGTAGTATTGATTGGAAAAGGGTGATACGACCACAGCATATGAATAAATGCATTAAAATATGTGAATTATAACAAATTTAGGAGAAGAAACTATTATAATGTACAGTTAGCCACGACAGTTACCTAGTTTACAAAAAGGTTAAATAACTAATACATGAATAAATACATAAACAGTGGCTGAGACATTATAAAAGACAGTGGAAAATTCCACTCTGAACAAAATATTTGGGGTAGCCTCGTAATTCAAACACCTAGAGATTTTAAGGCCTGATGTCATTGGGTGACCTAATTTAATATTGCTGGAGGTTAGCTGTTTTTTTTTATTGTTCTCAAATAATACCAAAAAGGTAAAAGTGTAGAATATAACCCCAAATCTAAAGATATGTAAAATACATTTTTATATGTTTTATTAAATATTCTTTAAACTAAGGTTTTATGCCTTTTCCAAACAAAATAATGTTGATTTTAGGACTTGCAATATCCTACTTTATGTACCTGGACATTATTTTGAATAAGACGATCACTGAAAACTCCATACAATGGATACAATTCACCAGTAAAGTAAGGCATACAATGGATACAATTCACCAGTAAATCAGTCAAGAACTATACTCAAACCACATTAGCAGCAACTTCAAGTGTCAAATTGTTTCACCTGTTTTTAATGTGTATAAATCAAGAGGCGACATCAATAGTAACCTCCCTTTAGGACAAATGCCAAACACTGCAAGGAATCCTTGTAATTTGACGACGTTGTGCTTCGATTCTACAAGGGGGGGAAAAAAGAAATTAGCTGTAATAAATGAAAGGCCACAGCATCTGTCAAGTTCTTAGTCTCATCGCGGAAGATCAGCTCTCAAATAGATTAAAAAAGAACCAGCCGGGCATATGGCCAGCAAAGCAGTGTTGCACAGGACAGATAGACAAGTGGCTGCGGGACAGATGGCAAGGACGACTCCGAGTTAAATCAGAAACCAGCTCGGTCTGAAAGGCATATGATAGCATATGTACACGGGAGTCAAAGGCCTGAGACCAAACTTGTAGTCAGGAAAACCATTAGAACCCTTTTGAATAGTATGTAAAATAAAGAAATAATGTACCTAAAGTTCTAAGTTCAAAGTTACTTCTAGTACACACAACTTTTGTTTCGATTGCTCTGGCCCCAAAACAATATTTGTAAGGGTAAAAGTTATTTTCGGCCTTGGTAACTTATTGTTTCATATTGTGGAAATAATAATACAAGTTCTTAACACAGAGTGCTCTAATTGCTTGCGTACGATTTTGATTTGAAGCCAATCACAGCACTCGGCAAGCGCTGAACTCCACTTGCTCCCAAAAGAACCCTTGAGCTGTCAGTTACGACTCACGATGTTTTTCTTTCCTGGTGAAAGCAACGTCTCGCCAGAGGAAGGAGTCCTGATGTAAAAGTCAGACGTGCCCTACACTTAAAACAGAACAGTAATTACAGTGACCACTTTCCATGGGATGACCCTCACACCACCTACTTTTTTCTACCACTACATGGGAGATTCTGTGAGCAAAGCAAACATTCTGCTTCCCATCGCCACAACGAGGAGTCATGACAATCAGTGCAAAAATAATTATCATGATACTGACAAGGAAAAACATTGCCTATATGAGGGGGGGAAAATGGAGGAACCACAACCGTGCATACCACAAAAAAAAGACGTATTATTAAGATACAACGGAAACATTGTAAGCCTGAAAGCTGTCTGTCTGTCTGTGTGTCTCGCTGCATAAAAGTTCATTAAAAAAACCTCACCTATCTCTTCAAACCTGTTCTACTAGAGACACCTGCCCAGGCAGCAGCACTGAGAACAAAAGACAACAAAATGTATAACAAATCGCGCTTCCAAGGCTCCAGAGAGGGAACCATTCATGCAAATTACCAAGTTCAGTTCAATATTTTTTTAGCAAGAGTGCTCGACAGCAATCTATTTTGCCTGTTTGCAGGCCTTGTGCACGTTGACCTGTCTTTTAGCTGTGTATACCCCTTTCATTTTTATAATATATGTCACATGTCATTCATGCACATATACAGTAGAGATACAGTAATTTTTAAGGCATTTCTGGATATTTTGTAAGATATGAATGTAATGGAAAAACAAGTCCTTTCAGGAATACTCTTACAATACACGAAACATCATGTAACAATACGGGGGGCAAAAGACAGGAAATGGGTTGTAGCTAAAATGGTGGCTAGGTTGACACATGATTAACTCTGAATTTTAATGGCCCGGTGCTGCTGCTGCAGCTACACATTCTGAACAATACCGCAGGCAGTTTCATTTTTATTGACACAATAAAATAGCTTGAATTAAAAGTCAAAGTGACAGATGCCTCCGTGGTTGTGCAAGATATTAACCCGACATTTTTTTCAGTGTGCATTTCCAATACATTTTTCCTCCTTATTTTAGATTGTTTTACTGAAAAATGGTTCAAATTCATATTTAAGCTGATTTCATAGGAAGTTCCTGATTAAAACAAAATCCATATGCCCCTGTCTAAGAGCAGACAGGGTTGCTGCTCGCTCGACCTCACAGCCAACACATTGGAGAACAGCTACGTCTAAAATTACCGTTCTACTGGGGGCTGACATGGTAAGAATACTATGATAATTGACATGGTAGGTTTTGTGGTTTTTAGTCAAGGACTTCCATTTTCAACAACCTGTTTGAGGCAACGCTGCCCCCTGACGTTGAATGTTGTAACAACGTTTGATGCCGCGTAGTCCTAAAATACCTTTAAAAAAAACGAAAAACAAGGAAACAATTTTCTTAATTTTTTTTATAATAAAACAAGACAACTTTCTTCATAACAGATAGTTAAATAGGCTATTAGCAACTTACAAACGGTAACTGTATACGTTTCACAGCTTCCGGGAATTAGTTAGTGATGACGGAAGCTCCAAGGCTAGTGTAGTCGATTTCAGAGCAGAGGATTGACAGGTTCAGCTGGATGACGGAAGTTGTTCTGCATCCTTCTCATCCGTAAACTTATGGGTTAGTCGCAGTCGAACACAGCTTGTATATTGTGTGTTTTTCAGTGGCCCTCTTTAATTTGACAGTCCGTTAATTTAACTGCTATGTGGAGATAGGTTTTGTGACATATAGCTTCCTTTTATATGTTAGCATGCCGTGCTAACAACTGAAGGGACTGTTTAACCTTAGCTATTAGAATTGCACTAAAGATAGTAGAAGATAATTATATAGATAATTTAGAGGTCAGAATGTTGACAAACGTTCTACCTACTGACATACATGCTATAGACTTTTAAAATAATCGTATTTTTTGATGTTTAATATGCATTTACCTTTATGCTTTACAGGTAAGCCATAGGCTGAGACTCCCTAAGGATGAGGAGTTGAAGAATAACTGGACTCCATGGGAACACAGTACTGCCTCTGCTGTTATGTCCTCCATCTGTGTTTCAACATCCACGGGTTTTAGTGGTGGTGGAAGTGATGCCGTAGCGACCATGGCATTGCAGGCATCAGAACAGGTCCTTTTGGCGTCTGACCGCTATGCCAGGCTCATTCTGGCACAGATGAACAAAATGCGGCACCGCACCGACTTCTGTGACGTGCGTCTGAACGTCGGCGGCCAAATGTTCACGGTTCACAGGCTGGTGCTCGCGGCAAGCAGCCCCTATTTCTCTGCTTTGTTTTCTGGTGGGATGAGGGAAGCGGATAAAGAAGAGGTGCAGATCATGGGCGTGGAGACTGAAGTCTTTGAAGTGCTGCTCGACTTTATATACACAGGTCAGTTTTAACGTATTTTATTTTTAAGTCACAAACCTTCACGACCCAAGTCAAGAGAAATTATTCATAAACTCCTGGGAAACATGATATAAGACGACCCAAAACAAATTCTTTGCGACCCACCTGAGGATCGTGACCCAGTCTTTGGGAAACATATAATATAAACCATCTTTTTTACTCTTTTGTTAAGTGATTTTTTTTGTTGTTGCTTTTTTCAGGTTTGATTATAGTAACAGTTGAAAATGTTCAGGAGCTCATGATTGCTGCTGACATGCTGCAGCTGAACGAGGTGGTGTCTGTCTGCGGGGAGTTCCTCAAGGGCCACATGGACCCGTCCAACTGTGTGGGCATCTTCCAGTTCTTGGAGCAGATCGCCTGCTTGGACATGCTGGAGTTCACTGAGAATTACATACACGTCCACTTTCTTGAGGTATGACCTTTAAAAACCAAATCCTCGTATCAGCGTGCTAGTTGAACGCATTGTTCACACTCAAACTCTTACCATTTAGGTTTGCGTTACTGAAGAGTTTAGGGGCCTCTCCAAGGATCAGTTGGTCAAACTGCTACGAAGTGAAGAGCTCAGAATCGAGGACGAGTATCAGGTCTTCACTGCAGCCATGGACTGGGTTCTCCATGATGTACCAAAGAGGAAGAAAAATGTTGTGGAAGTGCTGGAACCGGTCCGCTTTCCTCTTCTATCCCCACAGAGACTTTTTAAATACATAGAAGGTAAAAGAAAAAAAATATATATATACATACAAATTTGTACGTTTATATTTGACAATTCTAACTTTAACATTCTTAAGATAAACAAAAACAACGTTCGCCTCTTTTCCTCCCACAAAGGCATTACCGACTTTAGCCTGCGGGTGGCACTGCAAACGCTGCTCAAGGAATACACGGAAGTCACCAAGTGTCCCAAGGAAAACAAAGTGTTCAGTCAACTACAACCTGCAAAGATGAGACCCAGAAGAAAAGCCAGGAAATACCTCTATGCTATAGGTGTTCTATTTATTTTTTGTTTTAATAAATTCAATTCTTTTTTTTTTTAATCAAAAAAGTCGACAATTATCTCCCTTTTGACTTTTTTTAGGAGGTTATACTCGATTACAAGGGGGCCGTTGGAGTGACAGTCGGGCTCTGAGCTGCGTAGAACGCTTTGACACCTTCAACCAGTACTGGACGACAGTATCGTCTTTGCACCAGGCCCGCAGTGGTGTCGGGGTAGCTGTCTTGGAGGGTATGATATACGTAGTCGGAGGTACGTGAGCGATTGTGCCATTTAAGTGTAGAAAGAATACTATTCTGCACATGCACTCGTACACGACTAACTAACTTGACATCTCTTTTTGCGCTAGGGGAGAAAGACTCCATGATATTTGACTGCACGGAGAGATACGACCCCGTGACAAAACAGTGGGCTGCTGTCGCATCTCTGAACTATCCTCGCTGCGGAGTTGGAGTCTGTCCCTGCCATGGAGCCCTGTATGCACTTGGTAGTTATCTGAGTAGCTTTATTTTTTTAAGAGAAACCTTCAGGCATATTCATGTGCATTCTTTGGCTTTGATTTGACCGAATCATAGAATCATTGATGGATGGATGGATGGATGGATGGATGAATGGATAGATGGATAGATGGATAGATTATAAGCAGATTCACCTCAGTATAATGTGGTATGGTCTGTATATGTACGTATATATAAGCAGAACTTATATCTCCCTGTCTTGACCTGTACTAAAGGAGGTTGGATTGGCTCCGAGATCGGAAAGACAATGGAACGCTACGATCCGGAAGAGAACAAGTGGGAGGTCATCGGCAGCATGGCGGTTCCTCGTTACTACTTCGGATGCTGTGAGCTACAAGGTGCGTGTTTTCACTTTTCTTTTTTTGTTGTTTTAAATGAACTATTTGAGTCTTCAGTGCCAAACTGACCAGTTGTTTCTCTCCAGGCTTCATATATGTGATCGGAGGCATCAGTGACGAAGGGATGGAGCTGCGATCCGCGGAGGTGTATGACCCCATGTCCCGCCGGTGGAGCGCGCTGCCAGTCATGGTGACACGTCGGGCCTACGTGGGCGTGGCCTGCCTCAATAACTGCATCTATGCGGTGGGTGGCTGGAATGAGGCACTGGGTGCACTGGAGACAGTGGAGAAATACTGTCCGGAAGAGGTAAAGTAACACTGTTTCGCGTTGACGTTGTTGCGATCATTTTTCCCGTGTAACGTTCACGCTCTCCTTCTCTGCTCGTGTCTCAGGAGAAATGGATGGAAGTGGCCCCCATGTCGACCGCACGCGCAGGCATGTCAGTGTCAGCGGTTAACGGGCTGCTTTATGCAGTCGGAGGCAGGGCTGCCAGCAGAGACTTTTCTGCCCCGGTCACAGTTGACTCTGTGGAAATCTATGACCCTCACCTGGACACGTGGACTGAGGTCAGCAACATGATCACCAGCCGCTGTGATGGAGGTCTGGCGGTGCTTTGACAGGCACAATTTAAAAACAAATGTTCCGATTCAGACGAGTAAACCCAAGTCATCGCATTGTTCAAACATGAATTACGCTCGTCTGTCATTTCTGTCATTTCCTTGTCCCATCTTACAGTGTCTAAGAGGGATAACTCATCATGGTTTATTAATAGTTTTTAATGAAGTCATAATTATTAGACTTCACACTCACCAGGTTTTAGTTTCATGTAAACAATATATTTTTGAAAAAGTCATACTGTTACATTCAAGATGTATACTGATACCTGGAAACTAACCGTTGCCACTGTTAGACGTGCGCCTTGGTTGGTTTTTTTTTTTCTCTGTGTGAATACTAAGGCTAAGATATGACAGCCCTGTTCTTGAATTTTTATTTAACTTTTATATCCAATGTACTGTATGTTTGAGGTGTGTGCGTAGCTACTAGAAATGTGTAACACAACAACAAAAAAGACACTCAACTGCACACTATCACTGTTTCTACACCAGCTCTTTGATAACCCATTTCCCACTGGTTTGGTTTGGTACCCACAATACTTTGTCATGTACAACCAAATAAATACATCTGATATTTGCTGGAGAATACTGCGTCTTACATTTCATCCCATTTGCACCGGGTAAAGTCATTTTTAGTCCCGTTTTTGTTCTTTTGCATTCTGTCACATTTACTGTTGTGCACAATAACAGTACGATCAGTCGGCTAATTATCTACATAAAAAAGAAAATGATGCAAAAAAAAAAAGATGTCATTTTTAGTCAGAATAAATATTGAATAAACTACTGCAGTTTTTTTGCAGAAAACACAACAACGTGGTACTCTTTACAGTTTTATTAAATACAGATCAAAGAACAAAGTAGTCTTTTCGATCAGCCCTTGATCTCCCTGAACTTCTTTTCAGGACAGAACTTTTTAATGATCAGCGTAGCCACCAGCGAGAAGGTGGCAATCACGGTGAGGACAGTCCTCATGGCTTTGAACCATGCGGGGTACCCAGGCAGAAGGACCAGGTCACAATGTAGTGACAGACCCAGCCCCATGATCACTATCAGAGCAGCCTCTGTGATGTTGTCCTGGCAGAGCAGTGCCAGCCAGGCCAACAGTGAGGGTACTACACTGTTGCCCAAATTCATCCAGTCAGGCTGAGCCGGACTACCGGCAGGGACTGCAAAACCCCAGCGAGCACCTCCGAGGAAGGACACGATGCAGGCCCCATAAACAACCTGGGCATATGCCACATCTGGATGGAAGGACTGGGACACGACCATCAGGAGAGGTGCGGAGAGGAAAGGGATGAGTCCGGAGAAACCCAGATACAAGGCTGGTTTAGGAGCCTGAGTGAGTATCTTCAAACCCAAGTTGTCACTGGAACCTCCGCTGTTTGAGGTGTTTTGTGAATCATGCTGACTGAAACGTGATGCATGCCAGCTAACTGGCCTTGTGCTTAACAGCTTCTGAGATGAAGTTCCTCTGGAGAAAAAGTGGGAGCAACACAGAGGCTGGAGTTGTTGCAAATAGTTTGGTGTCGTTGTTTTGTGCTGAAGACATCTCCAAACCAAGACCTGTGAATATAATAATCCAAAGAAGGGTGTAAATGTCCTAATGTTATATTATTATCCACATTTGTGGATAAAATTATATGAGATTACAGTATGTAGTTTGGTGCATAGTAAACGAGGCACATTTAAGGCTTACCCGATCAATGATGCGCCGTCCAGTTGGAATTCTGAACATTTTAGGCTGAAATGAAATATTAATTAAATATTAATACAACATTACAAAAAAATCAATTTATGTCAGTGTAGTGGTCGCTCTAAACGTAAGCATTACAGTGCTTTGCTTTTAAAGACCAAAATAAAGATGAAATGCAAAACAGACGTGGTGTAATTAAAATGTATTCTGTACATTATCAACAACCCACCGAAGCTGCTGCGACCTCTTGTTTTTTTCCCCCGTAATTCGTATTACAGAAGTAGCTTGACTTGAGGTCGTTTTTCTTGTTTTTTTTCGTAATTCGTATAACAGAAGTAGCTTGACTTGAGGTCGTTTACGTCGCTGTCTTTCTATCGTTGCTCGATTAAATGCCTGTTTCTGAAATGGCGAGACGAGAGTGTGGATCGACTAGTTTGACTGGGGGTGGCGGGGACGCATAAAGTTATGTTCAAGTTGTCACATTCTCAATGCATGCACTACTTCCACAACTATCTCTCGCATGTATTTAAAAATATCACACATTTCTATTAAATATTGATATATTTGTGTGTATTTGTTATTTGCAGAATCGGGTGAGAAAAAAAACTCTTTTTAGGATTAAAAACATAGCGGAACACCAAAAGTCTGCAATAACAGTGTTGCTCTTGAACGCAGCACCATTGAGCCAGTTGAAACCATTTAGTACCAGCGGTAAGCACTCTCGAAACCCCAAACAAACGTCAATAGCTTTGTAAGCGACATGGTTGTAGTTGGCCAAAAAGTTGAGTCTAGTTGGTGTTTTTAGCTTTATTGCGTTCTTCAAACCACTGTTCACTGGAGGCTATCTCGCTCCAAAGAGGCGACAGGGCATCGTCGTGAACTCAGCAAGTTAGCTCGCTAGCACTTAGCAAACTGATGAATGTGTGCTGCCGCTGTTAAGGTAGCCATTTTGAAGCCGTGTTGTTTCAACGAAACCAGGTCTGTTTACCTCTATTGTACCTCCGTGACAGTTGTTTAAATAAATTGTGTTAGACACTGTTGTTGTATTAATCTCGTTTTTACTTTTATGAGTCTTCCAGCCATAAAATTCTATTTGAATCACGTAGCAGGATTTGCGGACTATCTAACGAGCTAGGTAACACCATCTTTAGCTAATAGTTGGTACGCTTACATTGATATCGGTGAAGTCAAACACATATAACAAATCGCGAAGTTGAGATGGGTATTAGGAAAGTTTTAAGCCTTTGCGGGACTTTGTTGGTTCGTGACTTTACGTCTTTAATGGTTTAGACACAGTTTTCCAACACAGTGCTAAGTCTAGTTAGCTTGACGAAGTGTGTGTGTGAAACGGTGCTGTGTTGCAGTTTTCGTGGACATGTGCGTGTTGTCTGTTTTCTATATTGGTTTCATATAGTAATTTGAAACATTTTTTTTTGCTGTCTTTGGTGTTTTATCCGTTTCAATGTGAAGTGACTTTGCGCATGTCGCACGCAGTAGTAAAGCTGTGTCGGACCGATTGAAGCTGAACTGTTATGTAATACTTCGGAGGGAATACGTCGACGAGTCGGTGGCGGCTTTTAGCGTGTGTGTGCACCGTTTATTTGTGTTTTGGTCGTAATGCTGTCGACTATTTTAATGCGTCATAGTTGACTTCGTAATTGAAGTCTGAGATGTCAAACCTGAGGTGACGACCACACATTAACTAACTGTCAGGCCCGTTTAGATGCACAAGTTAAAACACTGTTTCTCAGTTGTGTTTACTAAACTGTGTTTAATTGTAAAACTTGCTATGATTGCTTTAAAAAAGAATTAACTTAACTTAACTATTTTTCTCAGAACCTTTAAACAGGTACGTTTTTGGTTGTCCCTGATCTTAATTGTTAATTTTGTACCCTTTTGATGAACAACAGTCAGAAGTGGGGTAATGTTCAACAAGTTCCATGCAAATCATCCAGGTTTTTCCAAGCCATTTGTTTTTTTGAGAAGATCCTGACCATTATCCTGCAGTGTACAGATTTTCTGTTGGATTAAGATCGGTCTTTATCGATTTTGTAGTGTGCTTTTGCATTTTATCATGTGAAATGGCGATAAAAAAAGACTTGTTTGGTTGGACAGAGGCGCTTGTATAACCCGTGGAAAAGTACCTGTTTTTTTCTGTGAAAGGAAACTGTTAAAATGCAGAACAACTCTGGACATATTTTTAAAAAGATGTGTTGTGGTTTCTTGTTTGCTAAATTTGGCTTTTTTTTTCTATTTATTACAGATCCATTTTGTTCCTGTGTATACATCTTTAAACCATCAGCAGCCAGCGTGAAAAACTGCACTGAAACTTCCTTGTGACGAACAGACACATATAACGCTTGCTTTAAAAAAAACAAAAAACTTGCAACTTCAAAGAAAAATTAGGTTGATTCAGCTTACTTTTTTTAAAATCCACTTTGCAATTGAATTGCTCTTTATGAAGACACAAAGACCGTCTTGGCTTGCAGATGATTTTCATTTAGCTTCTGAGCTTGCATATCTATGAAATCAAGGCTACATCCTTTATCTGCTTTAATCAAAAATCATCAGATAATTGAATGGGCAGCCTACACATGTGATATTAAAAATTGTAAAGATAAACAGGAAATATCATGCACACTTCAACAGCGCCCCAATTTCACTAACCAAAACTGAAAATGCTGGCAATGTAACATAGGGTATTCCCTTCATTTTTTTGTCATGTGACTTTGAACCTGTTGAGCATCATTTTTTTCTTCAAACACAGACAGTCTTTTCACCAGTTTAATGAGGTGAGCAGTGGGGCTCAAGTGACAACCATTGCCACGAAAAGACTGTCTCTGAGCACATTTTTTCTATTCTGCGTGAGTTGACGTAAATCTTAAAATGATTCGGTGAGAGATAGACACAAAAGAAACTGGCACGCAGTGTGGCAGGACAACATCCGTCTTTTCCTCCATCTGGTGCGCAAGTGGAACTGCTTCACAAACTGCTGTCCATGATTCAGGGCAGACAACTTTCACAGACTTCTTTCTCGCAATAGGAAAAACAAAACAAGGGACAGTCTGGCCTTCTCCTGCCAGTGCGAAAAAAAAATCCTCTATCAAATCACTTAATTTGCTAATTTGCATATAAAAAATTTGCTTTGAAGACATACTCCTAAATTGGTAGCCTAAATGGCTTCAAGTGAATAAGTAAAGAAGTGAGCTTGCTTTTGGGGAAAAACAAACATTACCTGGACTGGAAACTTCATCCGTCGGAGACGTGACAGGAGCTGCCTTGAGAGTCGCATTCAACAAGGGGAAATCTTTCCTTGCAGACCTTCCTTGTGCCCTTTGAAATATACTTCCAGCTTTGGACAATTCTCTGGATCGCCCTTCCAGATCATTCCTGCAACCCTTAGACCCATTTTCCAGTGTTTCACCCTGGACAAAAGGATCACCCTCTGGAGAAAGGGGCTGCATTGTCCTGGTGGAGAGGGGGTCGTCGGTGTGCTGCTCCCCATCTGTCAGTGCACGCAGACTGTGGTCCACGCCAATAGGCCTGAGGAACCAAGCCCAGTTGGACCGAGAGGAGGCATAGGACTTCAGAGCCATTGACTCTGGGGTAATAACAAACGGCTTCATCTCACAGACTTGGGGGAAACATTTTGTAGTTAGATGTCCAACTGTCAAGGGAAGCAGGTCTCCGATACTGAAGTCAATATGAACCAGTGTTAAAAAAACATTATTCACATACTGAAGTCAATATGAACCAGTGTTAAGCTAATTTTTCTCGCTAATCTGTCAGTAGTTAAAAAGAATCATCGTTTCTACAGACTCAGTTTTGTGACAAGTCAGGTGTCAGGCAGCTGTGTACAATAGTACAAAAAAATTATAATATGGCAGCATCTTTCACATTCTAAACAGATGCAGTAAACACAACAACAAAGCTGTTTTCAGTTCCTTTTTCTGCGAAGTATAGAATTGTCCTGTGGGAAATATGAAGGCTAGAGTGGTGCAGCGGTAGGACACCCATCTACCGATGCAGCTTCCGAGTTCGATACCACTGAGTCATGAGATCTCAAGTTAGGTTGCAGTTGGTTTCAAAACTGCCAAATCAATGCGCGGACTACTACTCTGGTGACCACTGATGGAGGGACTGTGTGTTGTGGGAAATGTTTGATTCGGTTTTTGTTTCGCTGATTATTGTTTCTGTGATTAGATCCTGGCCATGAGGTTTGATGCCTCAATCCACTGACCAGAAACACTGGACCTAAATGGCGCAGCATGACTTTGTCCCTGCCTGGCTTAACTTCTCTACACCCCAGCCTGCCAAGGTATTTGTCTACGCTGTTTAATTGATCTGTCAGTTATATGTGTGTGTCAAGTGATAACAAACATATAAAGTTGTGCGGTTAACTCTCACACTGGCCTTGTGAAGTGGAATCACATTGACCATAAGATAAGGCGCACGCGAGGGTCAATGTGTAAAGCAGTACTTTTTTTTTTTTTATAAACATTACTCGACCGTCTCTAGACTAACAAATCACATAAAGAGCAATGTCTATTGTGCCTTCGTGCCCGTGGCAGAAGTTAAATTACTCCGTTTGAAACATTGTTTTGATTTTCTCCTTTATCGTTAGCGTTACGGTTATTTGCCGATTTGCAAACCCAAAGCATCGGCATTAGGACAGAAAGAGTCAGTTTTGTGCCTGTCAGACTTTGATGACATGTTGTTCTGGTGTTTTACTACTCACCCATCCACTCCCGTGTTCATATAGAACGTCCGTTTGCACTACTTTTTTTTTTTTTTTCCAACTAACCTACTTCCATCAAACCCATCTCTAGCTCTCAGCAAATTTGCTGCGATTAAGGCCATGGATTTAACCTCGATCCCAGTCTTACTACTGATCCACAGTGACTCAACGAAATTGCGGTTTGATTGGACTTTATTATAGAGTCAAATTCAGTCTATTAATAATCTTTTTCTTCAGAACAGCTGGCAGTTTTGTTTTCCACATGAACAAAAAGCACGTGTTCCTTTGAGGGGGGAATAGCACTTGACAGTTACTTTATATTTTGCTTGTTGAAGCTGCTTTTAAGTAGTGGGTTAAACATCACACACAGACACACACAATGCCTTCTTTGTATGTTCTCAGATGTCTCTAGTTATCCAGGTCACACAATAGATGCAAACAAAGAGTCGTTTAGCTGCAGTGTTTGTTTAAGATACCCGGGCAATAAAATTGACGGTTGAAGATCTGTGCGCTCACCTCCAGACCAGTTAATTTCCTGCAGAAACGCACAACTGCAGGTGTTGATGATGTTTCTCTTGGGTTCGATGCACTTTTTTTTTCTTTTTTTTTTTTGCTTTGATCATTTTTTTTTTGGTTTATTTTGATTAATTCATATTTCGTTTTAAGTAATGCTACACACATCAGTAGTAGTATGTAAATCACCTCATTGATCTCTGGGGAGAAATTCATGCATATGGCTTGTTCCAAATGTTACCAAATGTGTATTGTTTCAACATGACCTCACAGATGAGTCTCGGTGAGACGTTCTCAGTCTCCCTGTCTTCTCTCTGTCTTCCCACAGTCCCCTGCTGCCAACCTTGACAAACAAGGTGAGCCCCATCATCACAGAGACGGCAGAGCTGCTGTAAGCCGCCGCCGCCACAACTCTTCTGATGGTTTCTTCAACAACGGCTCTCTGCGCGCTCCAGCAGGTAACCTTGTAGTATTGTAAGCACCTGTACAAAATGCGACAATTGTGACAATATTTGTGTGTTTTATATGCAAAAAAAAAAAAAATTAATTAGTGTCTTGGCTGCATTAGGGTTCAAAACTCAAAATCCGATGCACAGATCACACCCTCTAAATGTACAACGATGCACCCTCTCTTTTTAGGAGATGGTTGGCAGCAGCCTTCCCTGCTTTTGAGACACGACTCGGTGGACTCAGGGGTGGCCAAAGGAGGACATGGTGGGCTGGCAGGGGGATCGTGTTGGAAGGAAACACCCAGCTGGCATGGAGCTCCCAGGGGCTCCCAGGACTGCCACCACCACCAGGGACGCCACCCCAAACGGGGAGGTGGCGACAGGGACAGGCAGGGGGGGCACCGGCAGCGCAATGGTAACTTTCATTCCCGCAAGGGCACCTCGTACCAGGACAAGTTTCCCAATGAGGAGCGCAAAGATGGCAAAGACGATAAGCTGAAGTTTGTGGAAGAGGACTTTGTGAGTAGAGAAATATGTTGTTGTTATTTGTATTTATATTACATGTTTCTATTTTAACGTACAAGTAGCTGCAATCTACCTTCCTGCAGCTAAGTCTTTTTTCTTTCTTTCTTTCTTTCTTTTCGTCAGCCTTCCCTAAACCCTGAAACGACTGGAAAGCCTGGGAGTCAAATTCGAGCAGTGGCTCCACATGCTGGAGTTTGGGGTAAGATTGTTCATGGACTAAATGTAGTGCAGTGTTTTTCAACCTTCTTGACCTCATAGGCTCACCTGTTCATTACTTAAAATAATAATAATTATTATTCTTTCTATAATTATGATTTAAAACACCAAGCACATGCACAGCCACAAATTTCTGATGTCAGAATGGGGTCACAAGTCAAAAGTCCATCCATTAAAGTCTAGAGGTTCTGTTGTAAGGAAATGAATCGACCCAATTAGCTCAAAATAACACTGAACCATTAGGTACGTGTACAATTTAATTATCATATTAAAATAGTTTGAGTACCCCGTTTCCATAGTAACACAAGTGACTGGTGTCTTCGTTCAAGCCTCTGTATTTACGAAAGGCAAACGAGAAGAATAAAACAGCGGAGCGACATTATCAAAGGTCAACATTCGGATTTCTCTGATTGTGTTTCAGAAAACCCCCCTAGTGGCAAACAGATGGTGTCCAAAATGCTGGTGATCAAGAAAGTTTCCAAGGAGGACCCCAGCACAGCTTTCTCTGCTGGCTTTGCCACGGCTGGCATACAGCCCACCAACGGCAACAAAGCTCCCCTCGCAGGCTCCAGCGTCTACAAGAACCTGGTTCCAAAACCTGCCGTGGCCCCCACCAAAGTAAGAATGTCACAAAGTGTACACAGGTGGTGAATGGCTGGTGGAGAGCGTTTTTAAAAGGCAGATGCTGGTTTAACAAATCTTGAGGTTTATAAGGTTCTTAACTGTGGGGATTGTTAACTCGTGCATTAGTGGTTTCATATAGAGATTCTCTTGGTTTTGTGGGAAAGAGCACGGTTACTTCAGTTTTGTTCTGAGTGTATCTTCTAAAAGCAGAATGTTGTTGGTCAGGTGTGAGTGTATCTTGTAAAAGCAGAATGTTGTTGGTCAGGTGTTGCAGGTTTAAATAATCAGATGAATTTTCTGTTATCTGGATGCACGGAAAAATATAGTTTTACTATGTCATGCACATAATAATGTTGGTGCTGTCTAATAATATTACCAAATGAAAGCGTATATAAGTGAAAGTAAAATTTTTTAAAATTTTTTTAAGGGAAAAATACATTTTTTTTCTTATTATAATTATTCTAAATTCAAATCTAATATAAAAATGGTCAGAAATTACATGATTTTGCAGCGAAACTACTGTTTTTAATGTCTATGCCAGAAAAAGAGATGGACAAAAACTGGAGTGACAGTGAAGTTGAGGTTTAGAACCGATGAGTAAATCAGAATTAAAAGTGTCTGCAACTTTCTCAACTTTTTGTTTGGTCCTCACCTCCAGAGCACCCAGTGGAAGTCCGGTGGTAGAGAAATCGCAAAGTCTGGCCTCCACATGCCAGGCAGAGACTCAGTCTTCACCAGTCCCGTCTCTACAGCCAAACCGAGCACCCCAGTTAGCGCGCCGCAGCACAACAATCCAAAAGAGGTGAGGGCAACGGGACAAATCAAAATTCAGCAGCTGCATTACAAGAAGAGGATTAACAGTCAAACTACATAGTGGAACTTTAGAAAGGAGACTACTAGTTAGGAAAGTGGGGACTTCCACAGGGTGGGAGCACAGAAGGAGAAGTTAAGTACAGAAGGAGAAGTTAAGTACAGAAAAGTGCTAGAATAGGAGGTGCTCTCTGATGAGTAGCAGTGATATGTTTATCATACTCCCTGCATGATCTTAGCGGCTGATCTACCCCCAGGTTTAGAAAATGACAGGTTTGATGTAAACACAGTCATTACGTGTTGGTGTGGTTACGGACAGCCGCGCTTACTCACTGCTGCTCATCAAGTGTTCATCAGCAGTGGTTTCTCCACTGTGACAAAATAGGGATGAGCTTCCTTGACAAAGACTTGGTAAATATTTAACTACAGGGAAACAATGATCAGAGTTAAAAAAAATGCCTGATATACCCCACCTACAGCAGCCATCCAGCACAACTCCTCCCATAGACATCGCCCCGTCGCGGCTCAAGCTGATGCGTCGCGGTCCAGACCGTAAGAGTGAGTTCCTGCGAGCTCTGAAGGACGAGGGCACCGGAGAGCTGACCACGAGCAGCAGCCCGGGAACATCAGGAGAGGTGGGCAGACACACGGGACTCCATGGGTTTTCATTGGATTTATACTGACATGACCTTGAGACTGAGGAGGATGAGCTTGTAGTGCAGTATATGACTTTTTAAAAGTCATGATTTATGAACGATGTGAAGCTTATGACACCCCCCTTCTAATGCGAATGTTTTCAGGGTGAAAGCAACACCCCGGAGCCCAAACCTTACAGTGAAGAAGTCTGCCATGAGAACGGTCTGTCCTACTCCCTCAGTGACTCAGACACCGAACACCTGTCTAGCTCTCTGGAGGCTGAGCACAGGTACAACACAGCTACCAGCACTTCTTCTCACACACACACACACACACTTTCATACAGGCAACTAAGCAGAAAAAATATCTGCGCTTACGTAGGTTGCTGAAGGCCATGGGCTGGCAGGAGTATCCAGAGAACGATGACAACTTCCTGCCTCTGACGGAGGATGAGCTGAGAGAGTTCCAGACTAAAACTGAACAGGTGAGCACATCAAGAAGAGTTCGCGACGTCATCAGATTTGGTTTTTTGTTCTACACACTAGACACGATTACGATAAATAATCTAACCCAAGTAATTTAAGTTAGGTTACGGCTAGCCTGAGGCTAATCATTAATGCGGTTGGGCTTTTTCAAATATTTCGTAACCTCTGAGTTGAAAAACAAATGTCAAATTCCTCGCTGTCCAACATTTTTTCCAGCTGAGGAAAAACGGCATGCAGAGGAACGGGGTTCTCCCACGGGCGCGGGGCGTGACCCTCCACTTCACCCCCTGGAGGAGTGTGGCGGAGGCACACGTGGAGGAAGGCTCGGAGTCAGAAACCAGTAGCAGCAGCAGCAGCAGTCAGACCTCGGACGACGACGACTGCATCAAATCATAACGTGGCTTTACGGAACAAAAAGAAGAAAAGAAAAAAAAAAAAACAAAAAAAAAACCAACAACACAACAGCCAACAACACATCCCACTTCGCAATTCCCGTCTCCCTCTTTCATCGTTGTTTTTAGAGCACCATTTTTGAATTTCTTTTTTTGATTTTATTTTATTTTTTTGATTTTTGTTGTTGTTCTTGCACAAGGGAAAAACCAATCATATCCCAGTGAAGGGGGAGATTCCTGCTCTGCCAGACGTCATTTTCCCTGCGTTTCCTCCTTCACTGCAGACCCTGCCCCTCTCTCACTCAGCCACCCTCACCTTCCTCCTCTTCCTCCACCACCTCTTCTTCCTTTTTTTTTTTCTTCCTCGCTTTGTGGAACTGAAGTGTTCATCAAGAGAAGAAGGGCAACAAATGCACACTTGATTCTGCTTCAAAAAGACTAACTCATTTCATTGATGATGCTGATGACACATTATTAATGATATTAATAAAAATTGGTTCCTGACAAGCTGATATGTTTCAATATGAATCGGGCTACTGTGCTGATTTTGGAGTATTTGAGGAGTCGCAGGGTTCAGATTTCTTTTTTTTTTTTGTTCTGCTTTCACTCTGAATATCATCTCGGCTAACTGATTTCTAATACTTGCTTTTGTATGTACTCGGTGTTTATACTTAGATCCAGTACCACAGTTAAATACTGTCAAATCTTCCGTAGATTATTTTTTTCATTTAGACTCTAAATGATGTTACATTTGTTATATTTATACATTTTTCAGTTACCATATGCCTATACATTTGCCCTCTGCCTTTATCTACTAAACATGTGAAATTAGGCCTTAAAATTTAATAAATAAAGGCAAGGGACTCAGACCTTACGACCTCAAATATCCTGAAGATTTGACTACAAGGGTTTAGAAGAAATCCCTCCTTTAAATAAGAGATTATCAGTGATCAACAGTTGTCTTGAGAACAGGTTAGATTCCATCTTGAAACTACCTGTAATCCTAGATTATTCTGTGTCGAGAACAGCAGTTTCACTGTAATTGCCTTGATAGCCTTATTTGCACTAAATTCCTAAACTGTAGAATGTTGTCTAGTTCTGTTAAGTTTATTAACCAAGGATAAACTACTGTTTTTTTTTTTTTTTTTTACACAGATGTGAGAGAAGTATAAAAAGACCGTCACTAAAAGTCCATTTATATGAAAGCCTGACAGAAACGGTGACAGAGGTAGGAGATTCTATCAAACTTTTTATTATTTAACTTTACAGGTGACATGAAAACAGATTAATACATTATTTACAGCAATGCAGTTGGATTGGCAGGTTAGAAGAGAGGAGTCTCGGGTAGACGCAGCCCAGTCGGACTTCACTGACTGAAAGAAAGAAACTTCAGTTAGTCTTCAAAGAAGGTGAGTAGAACCACCACACCTGTGAAAGGCCAGTCTGTGTGGAAAAAAAAAACAACTAAACCCAGTACCTCTCCACTTCCATCTTGTTTGTGTGTCCGTTTTCTTTGCCGGCAGGAAGCTCCTGCCCCTCATCCTGCTTCACCTTCTTGACCACAGGTTCTTTCACTGGACTCTCATCTGGCTTCCTCTAACACAACAAAACATTGGTTCAATTTTAGAGGATTTTTAGTGCAATTATGAAATAAAAAAAAAATTTTTTTTTGCAAACTTTCAGCTTCCCAACCTTAAAAAAAAATATATTTTTTTGCAAACTTTCAGCTTTCCCAACCTTTTTCCTGACCAGGTGGGAGATATCAGTGACTGGAGCTGCAGGAGTGTGACCATTGGTGGATGCGGAGTGTCCATTGGTTGAGGCACCATTAACCTGGGAGCAGAGCAGTCAGATTGATGAGATCGCACGAATCACGTAAGTGGAAAACTTGTGAGCAGTTGTCTTAGACGACTTACCTTTACGCCGGAAGATGTTTCAGTCTGTGCTGCCGTCTCGGAGGAGAATCCAGAGGAAGTGAAACTTTCACCCTGATCGAGTAACAGTTCAGAGTCAATGAAATGAAACATAAAAAGTACTTACTAAAACTAGGTATTACTAGACCTAGTCAAATAATCAGGCTAAAGTTATCAACCTGCACTGAAAATGCGGCCAGTTTCACTTTTTAATCCGGCCGCCAAACTTCTCCAAATTATATAATTTATTCATATTATCATAATACTTCTGCCTTTTCCCTGCAGTACCCACGTTTCCCCAATAGATGGTGTAGAAAATGATAAAAGCATTTTAGCCTTTATGCATGACTTTTACATCGTTCACACGAACTCTCCATCTCTCTCATTTGATATGTTCCCAAGGACCAAATATAATTACACCAGGGGCCAGATTTGGCCCGCAGGCCTGAGTCTGACCATATATCTCTCCTTTGTGATCTACTCGAAGACCACAAACCCCTTATTGTGCACCCCTGTGCTAGTCTATGGCGGCGAAATTCCGAAAGACTCACTATGATGCCCTTCACTGCCTCAGAAGCTCTGGCACTTTTGAGTCCCTCGGTGGCGTCCTCCACCTTCTCCTGGATCTCTGGGAGCAGCGTCTTCAGCTCCTCCATCTCCTTCCTCTCCTCAGGCAGAGCCTCGGGCCCCTCTGCCTTGTCTATGAGCTCCTGCAGTTTTTCTGAAGAGCGCATTCATTTAACTCGTTTCACTCTGCATTTTCGTGATATGACGAAACGGCGGGCGTCGAAACCCTCTTACCCAGCCTGCTCTTTATGACGGAGATGGAGCAGTTGAGCTCGGCGATCGCCTCGCTGTACTGAATGTTCAGACTGTGGGCCAGGCCCAGCTGGTAGTGGGTCTCAGCCAGGAGGCGGCTGTCAGAGTCCAGGTGTTTCAGCTGCAGTTTCAGACACTCCTGGAAGTCCTCCAAGGCCTGGGCGTAGTTTCCTGAAATAGATTTGGAATTGGAGTTTTGAAGGAACATTTCGGAATTTCATATTAACGTTAACAAAATGTAGCCGTTTTTGGCTAACTGACGTACGATGGCAACATTTGTTTAACCTAGTCATGTTCTCATCTTTGGAAACTTTAAGATTTATTTCTACCTGATTCAGCAGAAACTTCGCCGAGTTTGAGATGAACCTGAGCCGCCATCAGCTGATCTTCCTTTGACTCTTTCCTTTAAAAAAATAAAAAATAAAAATATTATTTTATTACTCTGTGCTTAACTTGTATTTCAGCAGCCTATCATAGACCGTCTCCACACCTTTTGTAAATGACTTTAGCCACCTCCAGCATCTCCCAGGCCAACTGCAGATTCCCGACTTCATCCCCTTCCTCCTCCTCATCTTCACCACTTTCCTTTGGAAGCACAAAAGTACAAAATCCCACTGTTTGATCCGCTTGAATCTTTCTGACGTCACTTGATCAGATTGGTCAAATACCTTCTCAGCAGCTTCATCTCCTTCTCCATCATCTTCCATTTCGGCATCTTCACCATCGACTTCCTCCTCACCATCTGAGAACATTCCATTAAATGTTGAAAAAAACAAAACAAAAAAAACTTCCAGTTTATGTTTAAGAAAAAAAAAGCACCTATTGCCTCCTCCGTCTCGTCCGCAGCATCCTCCTCTTTTTTGTCCTTTAGCTCGTCATTTTGAGCGGGTTTAGCATCACTCTCACTCTTTTCCTCCGCCTCTCCTTCGGCCTTTTTTTGTTCCTCATCAACAGCTCGTGGCTTTATGTCCTTCTCCCCATTCTCTTCTGTTTTCTGTTCTTCACCTCCATCGTCTGCCCTTTCTGCGTCCCCCTTCTTCTCGGCATCCTCGCCCTTCTGCTCCTCGGCCTTCCCTTCCTCTTTGTCCTTCTCTGCCATGGCGCTGTACACTTGGACCCTCAGCTCGTCTCTCGTTTTCTCTGTTCGGAGGACAGTAAAGTACAGTTGTGTCAAATCAAATTTGTTTACACGTTAAATGACGAGCAACGCTCAAAGATCAAGTTTCCCCCCCCACCGTCCATGTTTTCAGTGCCTTCAATGTTGGGGTCTTTGGTTTTGTCCTCATCCCCCTCCTCCTCCTCCTCCACAGGAACTCCCTCCAGAGCATTACCCAGCACAGAGTTTTCCATTCTACATAAACAACAACAAATGAGATGATCTTTTTCTATCTTTAGTAGTTGTAAACTTTCAATACATCTATAGATTAAAACGAATGAGATGCACTTGAACTTACCGAGCTAACTCAAGCAGTGCTTTTCCGCACCAGAAGAAGGCCTCACCACACTCATCGGCTGTGTCTCCATATGTTTTGGCTCTGCAATATAACAAGTTTAAAAATTATATTATATTATACACATATATATATATATACACACATACATATTATATATACACATACATATATAAATATATATTTTACACACACATATATATCTATATATATAGATAACACTTTCAGTTTCAGTTTACTCATTCTTTGCATTTGTAAAATTTAACTATATGGTTTAGTTCTACAGTTATTGACGTGCATTAGTTCCAAATACTAAACAATTACACCAGACACAATGACTTGACCGTTGCACCATGCAGCCCCTGGTTGTTTGGGGAAAGGCACGTTTACTCGTGTAATGTGTTTGAATTATCTGTACATGGAATAAAACTCACAACATGCCGCAGGCCTGCTGCAGGACGCTCACCGCCTCCACCGCTTTACCCATGACCAGGTGTTTCTTACCGGTACCGATCAGTTTGTTGGCCTCATCCATGTTTACTGACCTGAAGAGACGAAAAAAAAAAAAGTCGAAATAATTAATTTACGTAACTGCAGACATCGAGTGATACCGCGCTGGTTAAAACATATATAAATTCCTACCTGGAGGAACGGTTAAAGACGATGAAATGAGTTAAAAGTTATAAACGGCGACTTCCACAGACTCCTCACAAAGCTGCGGCTGGTGTTTCACTGTTGGCGCGAAAAATCCAAGTTATAGCTCAGCCTTTCCGGTTTACTTCCGTGTTTGAAACCTAGCGCGGGAGATGTCTTAAAGCTACAGTGTGATAGATAGATAGATAGATAGATAGATAGATAGATAGATAATTTAACCTTTGTAATTCCAAATACAATGATGGTTTAGGATGTGTGTTGATTTATAATTCTAAATACAATGATGGTTTAGGATGTGTGTGTATGTATATGTGTATGTAATTGCTCTCTTGTGTATCTCTCTGCATGCACATGTGTTAAAGGCGTGAATGGTGAACGCTGCTGCCACGTCCTGCTGTGAAGGACAGGCACCAAGGGCAGACTTCACGATGCTGCTGCCTTGTCAAGACAAGTCTGGACCTGGCTCCCAATCAAGCACACAGTAGGAGACTCTAACACTCCCCTCTTCAGTGACATCTCACAAGGCATTACTTTAATTGGCTCAATTTGGTAAATCAATCTGCCAAACCCATCACATAGCCTAATCACAGTATTATTTACAGTGGAAATACTCTGAGGGAGATTACATTGGAAAAGTCTCATAATAATGTATTTTTGGCTTTATATACATTACATTAATAAAATACAGGTGCGACATTTTGTGGGGGTTAAATCTCATTAGCATCCTCAGTGGAACACCATTTCCTGGCTCCATCTAAGACAGAGGATGAACCCACGGTAGTGTTTGATCAATATCCCACCGTGGTCTTTCTAACTGGAGGTTATTGTGTTTCTGCCCACTTATCTGGCCCTTGATGCTGCGCCCATGGCAACCGCATTTAAGGCATTGCTTAGAGACAGCAGACAAAGCAGTGTCTGATCAAGGAGCTGTGGTGAGGGGGTTTAAGCAGAACGCAGCATTCGTCAGGTTGAGGTCGCAGGTTTTTTAAATTATTATAAAAGCATAATAACACACAGGGCCAGGCATTACATCAATAAAATGGAATTTAGATTTGCTTTAAATAAAATATTTTTACAGGCCTTTAACTGCTGAATCTGAATGGAGGAGATTGTTGTAAAGTCTAGTCATTGTGTAAACAAGCGATAGGGAGGTCATGAGGAACTGAGAATAAGTTGTACAACCCAGATACTGAATACAGTCAATTGTAACAGAGTGCTGTGTCATCACACTAAATAGTTTGCAGGTGAGTGAGGAGGAAATGACAAAGGAAATTCAATTGTTTTGAACAGCCCCCAAATAATCAAGATATGCAACTAATTTGCCTCGTGGGTGCCTTAAAATTTCACCTTTTCTTTTTATTTGTCCAATTTGATTTTATATTTGACAAAGTTAGACGTTATTTCACTGGGTTAGAAGAGATTTGCACTGGGTGTTGTCTCTGCTGGATTCGTAAGTACTGAGAAGGAAATATAATGATTCACTCACTGATAAGACTGAGGCTCAATAAAGGCAGTACCTTCGGCTACTTGAATGACTGATTTAAAGCACAATCCTTTGGATAATTTTACTAAATTGTCTCTAATTGTTCTTCAAAAACAATATCAGTTTGATCAGAGTGTTTGATTGTAAAACAATGCTATCAGTTTTCCGTTTAACCTATCTATCTATCAATCTATCTATGTATCTGTTCAGTAACAACAATTATTATGTCAAGAAGAGCTCAATAATGAAGCATGACCCACACATATACAATATATTTTGGTCATTTACCCTGAAAAAACTCGAGTTATATGGCTAAAGCAGTCCATGACTCACTGACATTACAGTAAAACATAAATTAAAAAAAATATATTTTAAGTTTATTCCCCCCTATCCCCTCGTTTTGTTCAGTAAGTTACTTTTAACAACAGCGTGAAGATTTCCAGGAGGGAGAGGAAAAGTGCAAAGTCATGCTGTGTCGGAAAGCCCAACAATGGGAGGTGACGTTCTCGCGAGAACCTGCGAGCCTTTATATAAACGTTCCAGGATCCATTCGCACCGTCAACTCTTCAAATCCGCTCATTGGCGACTACTGGTGTAACCCGAGAAGAGGTATGAGTTACGAAATAAGTACATTTTCGTTTTTTTCTACTTTGTTTTTAAAGAACATATTCTCTTAATTGTGCGTTTGAAATTTCAAGTTATTTCTTACGAGTTATTTAGTTGACGACTTTGAGTTGCTTCTTTTGAACTCAAGTCAAAAAAGAAGAACCGGATTATCGACAAGACCATGACAGTTTTTGAAAAATGTTTTTGAAAAAAAAATTCAAAGTAAAACCTTGCTTGTCATTTTTCAGTGTTCGCCGCCGAATTTGTTACACTGACAGAATTTGATAAATACTTTGAGATGCTCCTAACAAATAAGTCCGTATTCTTTTTTCTTCTTCTTGTTTTTTAAGATAACGCTGTGAAGTTTGAGGAAACGTTGCAAACACCTGTGATTTGATTGAGTTTGAAGAAGTGGTTCAACGGTTTCCTTTTGTTTTCTGTAGAGGCTGCGTGTCGACTGAGACTGAGACTGATTTTCAGTCCTCACCGAACCAGTCTGCAATTACAAAACATCCGTTTTTATTGTTTAATATCACGGTAAATGTGTCTTATATAATAAGGCACACTCGACTGAAAAGTAAGGCTTATATCATGTGATGCTGCCAGACTATTTTCGGGAAAATACGTGGGTTTTGTCGCATGTTCTTTGAGATTTGTATTTAAATTTTTTTTTTTGATTATTGATAATTCATAAATAATAAATAAATAAATAAATATTCCATGTTAGAAAAAACAATGAAAACAAGTTAACAAATATTAACTTTTATGTTCAATATGTTGGATTTTATCATAATTATAACCTCGAAATTGAAGCTTAATGTTAATATACTTTGTAGGGACGCTGTTTCATTATTTCAGAACATAGTCATTAACTATTTGTGTCATTTTCTCATGTAATCTAGTCAAACACAAGATGGCAGCAGGCAAAGCTAAAATTGGATATCTGGCCCCAGACTTCACTGCCAAAGCTGTGATGCCAGATGGTCAGTTCAAGGATCTGAAGCTGTCAGACTACAGAGGTACAACTACCCTCCACTACTGGTTCCCGACATTGATGTTGCATCATTTGAGACTCTGATTCAGTTTCCTTATGATGCCCACGTGCACATGCATTTACATGTCTAAAGAATGAATTAACATAGGATAGTTTGTCACCTGATAAACTAATGACATTCATGTTTTTGACTCCTTGATGCAGGGAAATATGTTGTGTTTTTCTTCTATCCACTGGACTTCACCTTCGTCTGCCCGACTGAAATCATCGCTTTCAGCGAAGCTGCTGAAGAATTTAGGAAAATTGGTTGTGAAGTCATTGGCGCCTCTGTGGACTCTCACTTCTCCCATTTCGCTTGGTGAGTTTCAGACATTTTACACTCGCAGGGTGATATTGTAGTGTACCATCTGACACTTCCTGTTAATATTGTCCAAGGACTAACACACCACGAAAGCAGGGCGGTCTAGGAACCATGAAGATTCCCCTGGTGTCCGACGTACGCCGCACAATCTCTACAGACTATGGCGTCCTGAAGGAAGATGAGGGTATCGCCTTCAGGTAATCTTAATTCAACCCCCTCCTCTCCCCCCAGCCCTCCATTTTGTAGATTTTTGTTGTTGGAGTCCTGCTCTAGGACACGTGGATACTTCATGGGTTATTGTTTTCCTCTTCTGCAGAGGTCTCTTCATCATTGATGACAAGGGCATCCTTAGACAGATCACCATTAATGACCTTCCAGTGGGTCGGTCTGTTGAGGAAACGATGCGTTTAGTCCAAGCATTTCAGTTCACCGACAAGAACGGAGAAGGTCAGTAACCACAGCTTTGTTGGCACTTTGTTGGTGATGTTTCACTGGTTAATACTTGTGACATGTATTTGTACCATGATGTGGTAAGATGTGGAGTCTTACGATTATTAGCTTTCCCTTTTCAGTCTGCCCAGCTGGATGGAAACCAGGAAGTGACACCATCAAACCTGACGTCCAGAAGAGCAAAGACTTCTTCTCCAAGCAGAAATAAGCACAAGATGGGATTCTGCTGTCTGCTGTAGGAGGAGTTCAGAGATTACATTTCCATTTTGAAAAGCTTTTGTGCCTAAGAAGAAATGTTTAATGTTAACGTGTCAGTTTAATTGCTTGCAGAGCTTGTAGTTGTGCACGTGGGACCAAACCATTTTTTGTAAGAACTGTATTTAATGTTGGTTTACTTTTACTGTATGGGCTTAGTGTTTATTTGTTCACGTCAGTTGTAAGTTAATATTATTAATAACATTGCATTTTTTACTGGACAAAATGCTAAGAAAAAAAACAACACTGCACCTCCTTTTACACATGTCAATGTTATTTCATCAAAATAAAGACTTAAAAGATAATTTAAGGAAATCTAAGGAACACATTTAATTTCAGTTTAAGTGAGGCAACTTGTATTTCAGGTAAGTAAGCACCCAAACCTTAGATTTGTATTTGTATTTCAGGTAAGTAAGCACCCAAAGCATCTTTTACATATTTTATTTAGTATATATATCAGGCTTTATGTTAGACATTCTTATTTACCTGTTTTATTATTATTTATTTTTTACATATGAAAGCCAGTTTCTGACTTAAATAGTTTTTAAAATTGAATTAATATAAGTGAATAAAGTAATAAGTTTAAGACATTTTGTTTACATTATCAAAAGTGTTTACTTTGCCCCTTTATTATTTACATTTAATTCCACTCTTTTATATCAATCTGTAGTACCTGGAGGCATTTTAGTTATGGTTTTCTGAAAATAAAAATTACTAAAACATTCTATATATCTACAATGTACACTACAATTGTATAATACATTGTAGCATAATCTAAACTACGTCACCTGTCGGCGGGAAAACGACCTCGTCTATTTGCGTCACCACTTTTTAACTTGATTCCTTTAGGAAACAAGCGTATATTAAAGCGTACTGTATTCAGCTAGGCTGTGTTTAACCGCAAAGGTCTATCTACATAAGTTATCGGTATTGTAAGTGTTGTTAGATTCGAAAAATATTTAATATTTTTTCGCTAAGTTCGGTCATTTTGAGCGTAGCAATGGCGCCAGGAAAAATGGCTGTCAAGAAGAAACAGGAGGAAACTACAGAGGTTTGAGCACGTTACACGTCAAATTCAAAGTTCTCAACTATGTTTTCGTAAATGTGTTTATTTATAGCTAACAACATTAATGTCTACACAATGAGATTATGTAAACGATATGCTAATTACGCGGAATGAACAGACGTGTTAATTGAGTAGTAAGGCTAGCTAGTTATATGTGTAGCAAAACAGCAAAACCACATTTAAATAATGTATTCTCTCTTTGAATACCATTTAACGTCCTTTGCTATGATGTGTGTAATTTTGACGTATTTATAGCTAATTGTTGTTTCTGTCAAAATGGTGTTTTTGTATATTAATTTAAAGTGGACAGGATTGTTCATGGGTGACCTCAAAACCAAGCAAGAGTCTCTGGTCTTTGTCAAGAGAATGATGGCTTTGGCAGTGTCTTCTATTACTTACATCAGAGGCATTTTTCCAGAGGATGCCTACAGATCCAGATATATCGAAGGTAAACACACGTCAGTGCAAACATGTCCTGTAAATTGCCACATTCTTGTTCTCCTCAAATTTGTTTAATTTCCGTAGAAACTTAACAAAAGTAATTAACAAACCAAACACTAAATAGTATTTGTGGTATTTATTATTATAAAATTGTGTAAAAAGTATGCATTTTCTAAAAAGTGTGGACTAACTATATTTTGTTTTGAAATAAAAAAGAACACATGAGGGCGCCATTTTACCATATCCTAACATCACCGTGTAGAAATGTTTTGTTTTTATAGGAAAGGAAGGAAAGCGAACTACTTGTCATTGTGACACAGCACACCACTGCACACAACCAAACTTCTTTTTCTTTTTAACCATTGTTGTGATTTTGATAGTTACTTTAATTTACTCTTTGTTGCTTGCCTTTTTTTCAAAGACCTGTGCGTCAAAGTTTTACGAGAAGACTTCAACAGACCTGGTGCATGCAAAGTTGTAAAATGGTAATTAAATTATCCATGTTTTGTTGGTCTGATACTGTGATGTATGTGAATAGAAGTACTTAACACTAACTTAAATCTAATGAAATGTAATGTCTGTATGTTTCAGGATGATGGGCTGCTTTGACGCACTGGAGAAACAGTATGTAAGTTATTTTCACCCTACAGTATAATGGGACCAGTGTATAAATTAAGACAACATAACACAAGAAGTTCATAACACAATATATTATAATACATATCAAAATTACAAACTAGTTCTTTGATATTTTGATAATTTTTAATGTCTTTTTTACAGCTCCAGATTGTGTTCATTGGGGTAAGTCAGTAGAATTGATTATTTTTACTCAATGTTTGCATAGACATGGCAGACACCAGGATGGTTTTGTGCTTTTCAAATCTAGGTGCACACCAACCCAGATGAACCAAATGTAAGTTTACTTCCAAAGTGAAACATAGATAGAATAGAAATAATACAGGAGGAAACATTAATGTTTGATTTTTTTTTCTTTTTATCTAGTGCATTATTGAGTCCTACCAGTTCAAAATCAAATACACTGACCAGGGCCCAGAGATGGACATTCTCAGGTTTGGTTTGGATGTGAAGTGCTGTGCTTGCACTAACGTCACGTTAATGCCTCAACTGCAATGTCATTTTCATTATACTGCAGGAACAACTTGGAAATGGAGGTGACGGCTGACGTCAAGACAGCCTCGGTGCTGCTCATCAGGAAGCTTATCCTCCTGTTGCAGAACCTGGACCCTCTTCCCAAAAAGGTCTACCTCAACATGAAGCTCTACTATTATGACGAGGGTGAGACAAGTCTTTGACACACCTTTTAGAAAAAAACAAAACAAAAACAACAACAACAACACAACTTATTTTCTCTATGTTTGCTCATATCTCCAAGTCACACCTGAAGACTACCAACCTCCTGGGTTCAAGGAGGGTGATTGTGACAGGCTGTGGTTTGAGGGAACAGCTGTGCATTTTAGAGTTGGTGAGGTGCCAACAAACTTTCACAGCCTGAAACTTCAGATTTCTACTGAGCAAGGCCGGTTGGAGTCAATTAAGAAGGGGGGCTTCGTCCAAACAGATACAGTTTTGCAGGGAAATCACTCAGGTATCAAGGTGGGTCCACAGAGACATTGCTACTTTGCTCTCATTTCTTCAGCTTTTAAAATATTAATACTAATTAAAACACTTTGTTATAGGCTCCTTCTACAAGAAAATACAGCAATGAACTGCCATCTGAAGATGGTGAGTAAGTGCACTGCAGCTCACACAAAATAAGGTTTTTTTGGGTTGATTTGTTTATCTTACCCTCATGCAGAGTCGGCTCAATTCAAGAAACCCAAAAGGCCTACAGCAAAGGTAAAGAGCTACAAAGCCATGTCTGTAGTATAGCCAGCTGGTAAAAGCAAATATTAGCTGTAGATGAGGGCAAAAATATTAAATACATGAATTCATTTTTTCCAGGTAAACTTAATTCACATACCTTCTAAACACACTGACTTTATTTAAAAAAAAATTGAACTCAACTAGATTAGTGCTCTTCATGGCAGATGATAGCCAGAGTTGACTATGGCGTTTTGTTTTTTGTTTTAGAAACCCTCGGCTGCCAAAAGTCTGGCAAGGAGGAAAAGAAAAGTTTAGTCATCACAGAAAATCTGACAATTCCTGTGATTGACAAACAAGTTATAGTACGTTACACCTGTTCAAATTTTAACTAATGTTCCAGTAAAAGGTTTAATTTAGGGGTTTTAAATAAACACAGAAGTTTTCAAAATAGCGTTTCACATTTATTGGGTTTTCTTTGTGTACAAAATATATCGTGAAATTTAGTGCAAATCTCGTAATCCTTTGCAAGAAAGGCAGATGCGGTGCAAAGTGACTCAATGATAATGACGCGCCGAGAGCAATGACACATAAGCAATGATGCAGAAATAGGCTATGATTAAAGACATGCAATACAAGTTTTTGATATGTACATATCTGACAATATTTCTCTTAGCGATCAAGTTATTCACCAAATTGTTGTAACATAACAGAGCGTTCGCTTAGTTTGACAGAGCATGTGGTAGATGAGAAGATAAACCATCTGTCAGGTGACAAAGCAGCGAAACTTTTGTTTGTCAACTTGACATTGAAACTAAAGAGAGAAGTCCCTAGTGTGGGTTGACAGTTAAAAGTCCTTGTTATCGTTCGTCACCCAGGGTACAGCCACCAACCACTTTATTTTGTTGTTGAACTAGGCAGCACCTGTGACTGTTGTTACAAAGAAATACTTCATACTTTGGTGCTAAAGAACCCATTGTGTATGTTGTCAATTAGAGAAGCATTTAAAGAATTTAAAAAAGTAGCTGCTATATTGTAGTATTGTCCCAGAAAATGTTTTCACCTTTTTTAGCATTTAAAGAATTTAAAAAAGTAGCTTTGATTATATAACTATGGCACATTTTAGATCAATATTTCAAATTTACTTTGTTACCAAAACTACTGGGAAAACGTTTTTTTTTTGGCTCAACCTGCTTAAAAAGAGTCTTCTGTTAATCTTCATCAATATAATTCCACTGATCCAGGCCTGTTTTCTTTCACATCTGAATACCGTTGACGTTCTTACTAAGTGATTACAGAGTTGTCTTGGTCCAGATCATCAGCCAGTGGCTCAGCGAAGGCCTCACCGTTCTTTGTGTGCATCTTCTAGAAGAGGCTGTCCACGTCACCCATCTCCACAAACACAGTCTTCAGCTGGGTGTAATACTCTATGGTTACCTGTCCATTCTCCCGCCCAATACCTGGCGAATGTAGAGATTGTGAATGTACACTGACATCATTTTTTTGCTATAACCGAATGACAGTGGATCATTTAGACCCCAGGTGCATGCGGTCAAACTGTACCTGACATTTTAAAGCCACCAAAGGGAACCTCCACCGGAGTGATATTGTAGTTATTGATGAAACAGGAACCGGCCTTGAGATGTTCAACCACACGATGGGCTCGCTTCACGTCCCTGCGGTTGTGAATCAAAGAAGACGTTAGAGTTGAATGACTGTGGAGAAGTCCCGACCTACGATTTTACTCTGAACCTACCTGGTGAAAACCCCTGCGGCCAGACCCAAGGTGGTGCTGTTGGCTCTCTGGAGCACTTCCTCCTCCGTTTCGAAAGACAACACAGACATGACAGGACCAAAGATCTCCTCCTTCACACAGGTCATCTCATCTGTGCAGTTGCCTGTAGGTGGAGGAGGGGGGCGTGTTTAAGTCCATATATCCATGGTCAACAGTTGTATTTATTTAAATGGCGCAAACTCTCACCCAGCACACATGGAGTCATGTAGTATCCACCTTTGAGTTTAGGGTCTGATGGGTCATACAGTTCACCTCCACACAACACTGTGGCTCCCTCTTTCTTTGCCTGATTCACAAAGTGGAGAACTTTCTCCAAGTGTGCTTTGCTGACTAGTGCTCCCATTCTTGTGCTCTCCATCAGCGGGTCTCCGATCTCTATCGCCTGTGTTCGTTTCACCACTTCTTCGAGAAACTCGGGCAGAATATCTTTCTGAACAAAAACTCTTGTACCGTTGCTGCAGACCTTGTAATATACAGGCAAAGAAAGGGCTTTCAGTCCAAACACAAACTTATACGCTTCTTATATAAAAACCCCATTACCTGGCCTTGGGACAGGAAATTTGCCATTAGAGCTCCTCTCACAGCATTTTTCATATCACAGTCTGAAAATATGAGCAGTGGCGACTTCCCTCCAAGCTCCAGAGTCACTGGTTTGACCCCCTTGGATGCCATCTCCATGATCTGTTGACAAAAGTCACAGGGACACCCCATTCATTGTTCCCATCTGGCTACATATAAGAAGCGCTCTTGTCTTGACAAAACCTGGACTAATACAGAATCCTGAAAAGTTGATGTCATGTCTCCCAAGAAGCCCTGACCTTCTTGCCGGTGGGGACACTCCCAGTAAAGGACACTTTAGCCACATCAGGGTGGTGGCAGAGGAACGTCCCAGTGTCCTCGCCGCCCTGCACCACGCTGAAAAGCCCGTCTGGCGCTCCGGCCTTAGCATAGATTTCTGCGAGCATGACCGCTGTGACAGGAGTCACAGGCGAAGGCTTGAACACCATGGAGTTCCCTGTTGAATAATGAACACACATTGGAAAATAATAACTTTTGTGGGTTTTTTTTTTAAAATATAATTTTGATCTTATTTTTAACCTAAATTTGCGAGAGAGGTTTATATATCACTACAAACAACCAGATATGATTCATTAACAATTACGAATTACGAATTCCCCCATACCACAGGCCAGGGCTGGAGCCGATTTCCAAGCTGCTATCTGAAAAGGATAATTCCAGGCACCAATGCCAACGCAGACTCCCAAAGGCTCCCTGCGGGTGTAGGCAAAGGATCCTCCGGACAACTGCACATGCTGACCTGGTCAAGAGAAAAACAACTGGATCATAAAACGCTCACCTGTGCGAATAAACGGAAAGTACCGCCTTCTTTACGCTGACGACCAACCTGCTAAAGTACTGGCCATCCCTGCGTAGTATTCTATACAGAGTCTGGCAGAGTCCACGTCCAAACGGGCCTCTGTGATGGACTTTCCATTGTTGACCACCTCCATCTCGGCGATCTCCTCTCTGCGGGCCTGTACAGCATAGAAAAACCTCACAGATGTAATACACCGCGTGCCGACGTAGTAAACATCAGAGAAATCTGGTTGTCAAGCCATTATCTTGCGACAAGTTTCGTCACTTAATTGATTTAAATAAGGAGAGACAGACAGAGTGTCAACACCTCAATTATATGAGCGGCTTCAATCATGATCCGTGCTCTCTCCATCCCCGACAGTTTGCTCCAGTGGCCGTAGGCCAGCTTTGCAGCATTCACAGCCTCGTCGACGTCTCCAGAACCACATGGCTCCAAATAGCAAAGGACTTGCCCTTTTGGTGAAAAACAAATACTATAGGACAGTGTTTCCCATATATTTTTTTTTTCTGGGGACCCATATTTTAAAAGTCACAAACCTCCGCAACCCAAGACATTATACGTAAACTCCTGGGAAACATGATGCGAGACGACCTCCCCAAAAAACTCTTGCGACCCACCTGAGGGTAGCGACCCAGTAGGCTATTGTAGTTGGGGATTGGCGTCAACATCACAGTACTGCCAGTGAGGTATGTATTTACTGTGTTAAATAGGTCAGAGAGTTTCTGTTTGACAAAGCCATGTTGCTTTGCCTGTTTGTGTGATTAAAGGACACGATAAAACCTAAGTCATCCTTTGACAAAGAAGAAGGGTTTTAAGGCTCAGCCGCAGGAATTTGGCCTGCAATGTGCAGCATGCAGAAAAGGGTGGGCATCGGTTCTAGCTCAACGGTTCCAAAATTAAGCTTTGGAGAACACAGGTTAAGGAGACTTAACATCTAACAGGCAGGCTATTGTAGTTGGGGATTGGCGTCACTGCCTTCATTAATGCTGGCTTGGCATAGAGGCTACAGCAGTGGTTCTATAAGTGGGTAGACAAGATAGACAAAACATTCAAAAAATAGTTAAGGTGAGGGTGGAGATGAGTGAGTGTCACTGGAATTTAATGACAGTTGAAAGAGCAGAAGGAATAAAAGGAAAGGTTGGCATTGGTACTGAGATATGCTATGATTTGTAATATTTTCATTAGGAGGGACCAGGCTGAATTATTATTCAGATACTAGGTGACTCGTTGTCACGAGAAGTTCTTCTGAACTCCCCATGAGGTTTTCACAAGTGACAGCTTAAAACACGGACGTATAACGCATACGTCACTTTGCCAAGCAGCCTGATTAATGCATGTCTTACCCGTTGCAGGTTCATATACTTTTTCTTTACTGAGCTTCTCTTGGCTCGCCCTTCTCTTGCCAGCCCAGAAGTTCAGCGGTACGGTGACCTTTACCGAGCCCGAGGAAGCGCATCGTACCAACTCCTTATGAGCAGCAACTGGGGCTGGCCACAGAAGAGGCCGCCGCAGGGTCGCCGACAACCTCCGGAGCATAGTCCACCCCTATACACACTAGCTCCACCGCTGTCTACAACGAACACAGATAATGTTGAGTGAAACATCAAAAGTCATATTATAATGTCGTTTATGCGTCTTAGTCAGAACCATATATGCAACGATCACAAAGTGTTTAAATATTAAAATAATTCTATTTAATAACTCAGCGTTCTTCCAAACACTTACTTATTTTGCTGACGCAAAAGCAGGGGACGGGTCTATGCACGACAGGGGCTAAAAGTATGGCAGCTTTCCGAACATCACATTTGATTGGACAGCTTTCCTGTCAATCACAACAAGAACCGTGAAACTTGTAATTTAAAATCTCCATTTTCTTTCTTTATTTTTTTTTTTACCAAACAGCCTCATTTTAAATAAATGCGTAAAATAAATGTAAAAATAAATAAAAGTTATTACGCTTATAATCATTTAAAGTTACGCCAGCGTGGTGGGTGGAGCTCCGATGCAGTCATATCCCAGCACTGTTACTGTGGCAGCACATTGCAAGTATGGCCGGGGACAGTGAAACACATCTGGAGGACCGCGGCGAGAAAACCAATGTTATTCGACAACCTTTTCTCATCGGTGTCTCCGGAGGCACAGCCAGCGGCAAGGTCGGAACCCCGTCGAGCGAAACTAGAGTTTTTAACAAATTGTCATTTCGTAGAAGGGCAGCAGAAAGGGTTGGCAGCTGGCTGCGCGTTGACCGCGTGGCTTCTGCGACGCCGCGTTGATTGACAGCTCAGACTATCATCTGTTCAACCTGTCCAGCTCACAGACCATAGAACCGCTGTTCCTTTGTGTCTGCTACACCGCCTCTGACAATTCGAGATTCGTTTCGACTCGAATCGCCGTTCTTTACGCGCGAGCAGATTCGCTGCGTCGTCCTAACCCACACTTTAGAAAGGCATCTTAAATTTGCCCCACTTGCTAAGCTGAATTCCTTCACAGGCTAGCTTAGCATTGCCGGTGCGAGACAATAGCTAGCTACTCTTAGCCACCAGTGCTGCTAACTCGCCTCAGGGAGGAAATCTGTGTTTGTAAACACAGACAAGTACACTTTCTGTCCACGTTTCCGTAGCGACATTGTGATGTTTATAATCAAAAAGAACTTAATGTATCCTCAGATGTTAAATAACGCCAATGACCTAGATATTGGTGTGGTTAATGATAACAGACGTACCCGCCAGCGGGAAAACATTAGCGGGTCCTTTAAAAAGGCAGTCGCGCCCCCGCTCCCTTTTGTTTTTACTCATAGGTTGCTTAATAAGGAAAACAGGTGCTGCAGATATAGCAGAACAAAACGCATTTCCATTTTGTTTGCATAATAACGGGCACCGTTTCTGCACCTGTGCTTCATTTAGTATTTTCAGACCAACATTTATTTAATACGTCACTACATTTCTTTGTTTAATCTTTTAAAAACGGACGCGTCGGTGTATTTGCGTTAAGCGAATTTCCAGAATTCTCGCTCAGACTGGGACACTGATTTAGAATTTCAATAGCAAAAGTCTTGTTTTTCATAATAAAAAAAACTGTATTTATTTTACGGCGTTGACACAAAAGTTGACGTTTTATATATTTATTTCAACCTCGTCTCAGAAGTCGGAGCACTGTTAAAGGGCCAGTAGTTGTTTTTCTTACCGTAAATCCAGGCCTCAGAACCTTTTATGGGGGGAGCCGGGGGGTGATAGAGTCGCAGGATTCAGGTTTGATACCACCGGAGGCTGAATTGTCAGGAAGATATTATGTGGGGGGAAAAAACTGCCAAATCACTGCAGATATTGTCGATGAGAGTTCGAAATGTTGAGCAATAAATAAACAGTAGGGTAGGTTTTTTTTTTTTTTGTACCTCTGATTTCAAGTGCGTTATTACAGTCATCGTGAGTCAGGTGGCAGCTGACTTCATGGTTGGTGGGGTTAACGAGGGCAAACGAGAGTTGTCGCAGTTGCTGAACTCGTGGCAGAATTTAGCACTCCCCCCTTCAGAACTTGCTTACCTCGACCACAGGGTTCGCTATTTTTTTTTTTTTATTGAATCACGGCTTATTCTGTGTTTCCTGTTTGTTTAGTCGTCAGTGTGTGAGAAAATTATGGAGCTGCTGGGTCAGAACAAGATCGACCATCACCAAAGACAGGTGGCGATCCTGAGCCAGGACAGTTTCTACAAGGTGTTGACTCCAGAGCAGAAAGCCAAGGCACAAAAGGGCCAATTCAACTTTGATCATCCAGGTATAAATCCTGCACGTCTTGTACAATGCTGGCGAAATCACCCGTCTACAGTTTGTACCAGTAGTCAGATGCATGACCATTCTCTTTTGAGCTGGACATTCATCATTTATACCTTACTTATAATTTGTATAGTCGGACATATCTGGGTTTTCAAGTTTGACAAAAAAAATAGATGTATAAATATATGAATACGCCAAACGTATTGATTTACTTTAAGATCCGATGTGACGCAGTTCACATGCGGCGCTACGGGTACCGCCCAAAACCTGCTGTGTACTGAGCAAACAGGTGTTTGACAGGACACGAAGGACACTTTTATAACCTTAATAAATATTGTCGGTATTGATATTAGTGTATTATAACAAGATGGCACAATTACTAAATCAAAAGAAGAAAAAAACAGAAGTTGGAAACATTTAAAATGCTTAATAATAATATATATATATTTAGTTTGACTCTTGATCTGCAGCAGCTTTGGTGCCATGCGGTTCTATTGGTATCGGTACAAGTATAGCCTCCTTTTTTTCTTTTTTTTTTTTTTTTTTTTTTTTTGGAGTCTGACATTGCTGCCTCATGCTCGTATTTCCTTTTTAGGCTCATTTTTAAAAACCCACTGTCAGCAGGCCTCTGCCTCGCGGGCAGCTGCTCTGTGACTCAGACTGGAGCCAACACGTGGGCCATCAGGGATCCCCACATTGCTGAAAGTGCAGTGTGTGTGTGTGTGTACGTGTATCTGGTCGCACACTAGGATTGAGACAGTCTAAGCCTCGTGTGCAGTCGGAGGAGGAGAATCTGCGAACGATTGATAGATTTAGCTTGGTAAATGAAAAAAAAACAAAAAAACTTGGACTTAATCGATGACTGACTCGGGGAGAGTCATCACAAATTTTAAGAAAACCTACAAAGCTTTAAAAAAACAACTGTTGATGCGCTTTGTATGCCAGGTTCAAAATACCAAAGGGACATTTTTCTAATTCAGCTAATATTCAAATGTCAGTTTTCCTTCCTCTCCTCAGATGCCTTCGACAATGAGCTGATCATGAAAACATTGTGGCAGATCCTGCAGGGCAAGACTGTCCAGATACCTGTTTACGATTTTGTTACTCATTCCAGGTGAGCTCTCTTTCATTCTCCCAGGCATGTAGGATCACGCTGTGTTCATGGCATCACAATTAAGTTAGAGTTATTTATAATTTTTTTTTGTATCATTTCAGGAAGGACGAGTTTATCACTGTATACCCGGCAGATGTGGTCCTATTCGAGGGCATCCTCATGTTCTATTCTCAGGAAATCAGAGACGTGTTCCAGATGAAGCTGTTCGTGGACACAGATCCAGATACGAGGCTCTCCCGTCGAGGTGTGTATGCAGAGCCTGGCCGTAGAGCGGTGTCCCTACAAACGTCACAGTATCATCGCTGCATCGGAATTGATTGGTTGCTATGTGGTTTTTTTTTTTTTTCAGTCTTAAGAGACATCAGTGAGCGAGGGAGAGAGCTGGAGCAGGTCCTGACTCAGTACATTACTTTTGTGAAACCGGCGTTTGAAGAATTCTGTTTACCAGTGAGTAATCCGGCCTATCAAATATTCATTATTGTTTCAAACGGTATAAGGTGTATGGGTGGGGGAAAAAAAAAACAAAAAAAAAACAAGAATTGTGTGACTTTTTTTTTTTTTTTTTTTTTTTTTTTTTTCAAAGAAGTATGCAGATGTGATTATTCCTCGGGGAGCAGATAACCTCGGTAAGGTCAAAAAGTTTTCTCCAATACTCCAAGTTGCCGTATCATGTGTTGGACGTTAAAAAAAAAGTTGTATGGGGTTTCTGTAAAGCTTTTTGATTAGCGACACACAGTTTGCGATTTTTTTTTTTTTTTTTTTTTTTTGGCAAGCGTGATATCGATTTTAGTCGAATCAGATTTCCTAAAATTGACAGTACGTACAATAATTAGTGTTCTTTGGTAGGTCGAGATGACAAAAAAAATTCAATTCGCATTGTTTATTTTTAGTGACCTTTAGAAACAAGAACAGTCTTGGAATATAATTTAAGATCAAGCACAGCAGGTAACAAGATGACAAGAAAGGCTGTAATCTCTGCTTTGTCATCTGACAGGTCATTTATCTACCATATCCTCTGCCAAACAAATGCTCAGACTTGGAACAGCTCTGGTAATGCGACGTCTGATGGAGAAAACACCCCCCCCCGACCCCCGCTGACTCAGTGATGTAGTCTTGGATTAGGTTTTTTTCTGACTCTGCGGTTGCTCCCCCGCAGTCTAAATTAGCGGTAAACTCCTCACAAATGGTGAGCTAGGAACTTTAGTGGCTCGCTAGTAACTACTTAGCATGCTACATGTCAGTACGTAGGGTACCGTTTTTTTGAGTACCTTAGCGCGTTGTTTCCCAAAGACTGAATCGCAACCCTCGCAACGCCCACGGGCTGTATGTTTTTCCACCCCTGGTGTAAACCTTAACTGCAGTGAGCCTGCAGGGCAAAACACAACTTAATGGTGGAATGAATTGTCGTTTGTACTAACCGTGTGTTGTGTTTAGAATAAAAAAAGCAGGTATAAACTAAAGCCTAAAATGCAAGACTGAATTCTACGTTGTTAAAATGACAGCCTTTTTTTTTTTTTTTTCTTCTTCTCTCTCTCCCACAGTGGCCATCAACCTAATAGTACAGAACATCCAAGACATTCTGAACGGTGGGCTGAGCAAGCGTCACAACGGCTGCTTGAACGGCCACAGCACTCCACGACAGCGACGGACCTCCGAGTCCAGCAGCCGACCTCATTGACCACATCACACCTCTCTTCACACGGCGGAGAGGGGTGTGGGGGTTGTGCTGTAAATAATGCCTGTCTAAAGTTTAAAAAAAAAAAAGAAAAAAAGGAAAACAAATCGGTATTTAAGAGAAAAGAGCTGCAAAAAAGAATTTGAAATGCCTTTCAATGTTGTAATTACAGAGATGAAAGAGAGCTGGCTTTCGCTGGGAAAATGCGGCCGTGGCTCACACATCTTCAAATTGTCTGGCTTGCTGAGCTCAAGAAGATTCACTTTGTATGTTAAACATTGGGTTGTTCAGGCTGTAGGACACTGATCCGCCTTGTCATGGCAAGACCTACTGCCTAAAGACAACCTGTCAGGTGAATGGGCTGTTACGTCAGCGTAATTTTTGGTGCCCGTTTTTTGTTTTTTTTTTGGAAGGGTCCAGTTTCATCTCTATAATTACTCTTAATGAGTTACTTTCACGGTCATTTAAGAATTTTGTCAAGTGGGTCAAAGAGAAGCGCTTCTTGAGATGTGACCATGGGTTAAATACTACCCCATGTATTTTCCTCCCAGACTATTGTTTTTTTTTTTTTGTTTTTATTTTGGGACTGTATTGTTTTTTGTTTTTTTTGTTCCCTGTTGTGCTATGAAATCTCATGCCGATGAATAAATGGGGGAATTTTTTTTTTTTTTTTGTGGGAAAAAAACTTTGAAAAGAAAGGGGGGGGGGGGGGGGGTTTGGATGCATGAGTTTCAAATATGCTTTAGAAGATGAGTTGAACAAACTAGGCTCCATTTGGAAGGACAATCTTGGCAATGCCTTTTATGTTCCTATGCTGTAATTAGTATAAACAAGTTACACGACAGGTTTTGTTTATGTTGCTAGCCGAGATGCACAATGAACTTTTAGTACTGCGAAAATTAATATAAACGTCTCAAAACATTTGTGACGTGATCCAGTGTTATGGGTACTTCAAAAATATTTCACTTACTGCGCCCCCACCCCCCCGCTGGGTGACCTGTTATGTATTTACCTTAATAATATTAATGAGAAACGCTTAAGTTATGAATAAATGGTTGGTTCCATTGAGTGGTTAATATGTTATCTAATGGTATGGATTTTCATATGCCAGTGATATGATACATACACTCAGGTTGATTACACCCTTCAGTATTTCAGGAGAGGAAGGTGTTCAATGCCCCCATGCAGTGTCACTCATTCCAGGTGTTTAAACGTAAAATTTACTCACCAAAATCCACCGCAATGCCTCTGCAAAGATGCCTCAGGTTTGTACAGCCAGAATCCACATAAGGCAAACCGTTATAACAGTAAATAGATCTCTTTTTTTTCTTCTTCTGTATTTCATGTGTTTGTATTTGTTGTATGATGTTTAAAATAATTTTTTTATATATATATATCATGGGTTTTGTACTGTATGGCTGCTGCACTGGTTTAGGAGCGTCTGGATGATTTCTGTGTGATTGTCAGTTATCAAAAAATAAATAAAATAAACTGATCCATGCCAGAGTGCCAAAGGCTGAGTGATTTATTTGGAGAGATCTGAAAGTTTAGACAACATGGTTTGCAACCCACTGGGTCGTTTTGCAATCTTGCACATTCACCAGCAGGGGGAGCAACGTACTGCAGTTTGATTACAACAAGCGTGCAAAGTTCTTTGAAAAGTTCCGAGTTTAAATACCCAAAAGATGCTGGGATATTTGGACTTTTTGCATAATGTTTATAATAAAGTTATGATTAAGACCACGAGCCCCTACTTCGTTGCGTACACATTAAAGTGTCGTGCCGTCGGAATCAGATTCCTCCCCGTATATAAGTGTTGTCTTCAAATTGGATATACGAAATATCAAATATCCAAAAGCTTGCAATTGCTGCTATAAAATTAAAGGTAATCAAAAGTTGTTTTAAGATGCAACCAACGACAGCAAACAGTCAGACCAGCGAGTGAGAGCAAAAAAATTAGCTATATGTTACGCTAAATAATATTACACGTTTAAAATTCATGAACCAATATTGTCAAAGAACTGATAAACATTTAAAACGAATTAATTAAATAAAATTGGAAATAGTTGTAATATTCGAGATGTACGTGAACACACCGGGGGAGGGATCCAAGATGGTGGTATGTAATACTGCTTCGTGGCTCTGGTCTAAATTTGTCAATCAATCCAGCACTACCACAGTTTAAATGTTTGTCCTGTGCTTCTGAAATATGCGCGACAGAAATTCGGACTTCAATTCAAAGCTACTCTAGAGAATGTCACCAACGTGAGGCCGTTGGGTGACGACTTCCGCTGGTTTTTGAAGGTACACTCGCAGCCCATTAGCTTAGCATTGCTATTGCTGTTATTATTACTGACCCTGCAGTTCGCCAAAGACACAACAACTGTGTACTGTTAGGTCATTTAAATACGGTTACTTAAATGAAACATTTCCTCCTGTATGTACTCTGGGAGGTTAAATTAACTACGGTTACTTAAATGAAACATTCCCTCCTGTATGTACTCTGGGAGGTTAAATATTTAAGTGTACTTACCGTTTCTCTTTGCTTGACGCACCAACACGTTTGATATTCATTATTATTATTATTATTCTTTATTTAGCTGAAGTGTGGTAACTGTGGAGAGATCCCAGAGAAATGGCAGTATGTTACCCTGGTGGTAAGAACACAATCCTCTCAATGTGTCCCTACAGTTGACCATAGTTCTTTAAGAAATTTGCTTTAATACTTTCAATTTTTTTATTATAGGAAAGTGTTCCACTGAAAGGAGGAAGAGGCAGCGCCAGCATGGTGCAAAAGTGTAAACTCTGTGCCAGAGAAAATTCAATTGGTACAAACTGAAATGTCCATTCATTGAATTAGTCTGACTATATATAATATAATCCAAATATATATTTCTTCCACACAGATATTCTGGGGGACACGATCACACCTTATAATGTAAGTGAGCCACTTAATATGGTAGAACCAGCATTTATTATTTTTTTATTTTTTTTCCTGTCCTCATTCAAATTGCTGTCTTACTAATGAGGAGAAAAGCATAATTTTGAAAATATTACAATTTTTTAAATTTAATTTAATTGTTTAATTTTCAGGCAGAAAACAGTGAAACCTTCAAAACGATGGTGCAGTTTGAGTGTAGAGGGCTGGAGCCTGTTGACTTTCAGCCACAGGTAAGTGTGTGTGTGTGTGTGTGTGTGTGTGTGGGTCAACCATTTCCCTGAAGGTTGTGACTTTTTTTTGAAAGAATACACGTAAACCTATTTGTGAAACAAACTAACACAGAACACAAACAGTTATTTCATGTTAGTTTCACATGACATGAGTTTAAAAAAAATAAATAAAAAATTCTGTATTTGGTTTACAGGCTGGTTTTGCTGCAGAGGGAGCAGAGACTGGAACACAATTTCCTGAAATTAACCTTCAAGAAAAT